>NC_079159.1:119473483-119788065 GCF_947563725.1 Argiope bruennichi
TAACACAACAGAAATGACTTTTCACAACAATATTGTTTCTAAAAACCTTATATCTAATCATTTTGTTTAACAACAACAATAAAAAAAACACATATTTCATTACTTTTTACACAGACTGGATTCGAAACAGCAAATATAGTATCAAACTAACCATGAGTTATGATTTCCAATACATACAGAAGACATGACAAGAATTCTATATAAGACTTGAAAATAAAAAAAAAATAAAAAATGTGAATTCACTGAGATTGTAAAGAATAGTTAATTAAGAACAGAAAACATGCTTTAAAAAAATTGTTTTAAATATTAATTCACTTTTTTTATTGATTACCATGACAGATCCCAAGTATCCACTGTCTCATGATGATGTTACTATATTCACTGATATTATAAAGAAATATATATTAAATAATAAAAATAGTTAAAGGAATTACTAACTTTTAATTATGTGCAGTTGAAAATAATGTAGCTACAAGAACACATTGTATAAATGATCTTCCCTTAATTTTCAATCTCTCTAATCAAAGCTTCTAATTCTTTATCTCTAATCTGGAATTATTACTTTTGAATTGAATTAAACATTACTTCTGTTCAAATGATGAAAATTTTACTTATTAAAAGAAACTATTTTTATGTACACATTATATTTTGCATTCAAAATGTATTTTTTTAAAAATCCAGTATACCATTAAAGTAAAACTTGATGCTGTTAGCAAACACATTTTTCAAAGGGATGTCTAAATGTTGTGCAACTGGATCAATGATGGCATGAAAACCTCCAGAAACCAAATACACAGCAATTCCTCTGTCATGTAATTCAGAAATCAGTTCTCTGAAAGAAAAAGCAATAAGTTATTAAATTCTTAGTTTGAAAAAAATTTTTTAAAAATAAATCAAACATTAAAATCTTTTTATAAGCATATCATAAAAAAATAATGCTACTGGTATAAAGTACAGTAGAGTACATAAAATCCTCAAATAAAATGTAATGTTTGATAACTTAAACATCCTTTTACAATACTGCAGAATATACAAGATTTCAATATAATTTATAATTCTCAAAGTCATTCATAAAAATATTCAATTTCAATAACTCCTGCACAAATAGAAATAATCAATGATTCCAAAACTGTAAATTAACATAGCACATTAATATCAAAATGCAAGAGAAAATTCAAAAAATGTACATAGAAATTTATTATTTTAATATCTCTTACTGTTTAGATGCAATGTACACTGAGATGCAATGTACACTGTAATCATTTATTCTAATTTTTCACATACATCACAAAGTAAATTCAAACCAAGGTTTGGAGATAGAAAGGACTGAGAAAAATAAGAAGATCAAGAAAGCAAAGTTTATAATTGGTATTCAGAGACAATCTTCAATGGAAAATGTTGCTCCGGCCAACAAAAGCAATAAAAAAATGTAATGCAGAAACAAAATCAATATGAAGACATAGTTTGATTATTATCTGATACTGTGTTTAAATTAAGCTATTAGTATGATGAAATAAAAATGAGCATGACTAATTATAATACAGAAACAATGTATTACAAATATTGAAAACTAATAAACATTGTTAACATAAATTAAAAACAACATAATAAATCCTAATTATATTTTAAAGGAGATTAAACATTCTATCAAATGTATCAGTTATTTATAAAAATAATAAAATCAAGCACTGCAAAGAAAACAAATTCAAAGAAATTCATATTTTTATAAAAGAAATAATGCAATTAAAATATTAGTATCATTAAATTATGATAACCATAAACTGCAAGACCATTTCATTAAAAAAAAATTAGCAAAACCAGAAAGACTCACTCAATACCAGGGGTAAGGTGGGGTGGATGGGAGCGAAGGTAGTTATTCAGCATGTCTGTTGTAGGCTGAATCATTTCCAGACGTTTAGCCAGAGCCTCTCTAAAAGTCATGCCTCCGCGCATAGCTCTTAATGTTCTATGAAGAAGAAAAAAATGTTTACAAACAGATTGTAAGAAACTACTTAAACAGAGTTCATAAAATTGAATTTTAATATGTAAAAGAGTATTAATAATTACAGTTAAGACATATCTACAGAAATCTGCATTACAAGTATTATTTTTAATGAAAGCTACTTAGAAAAAGCATTTGCAACAACAATATAAGAACAAAGCAGAATATAATACTAAAATTATAAACACATATCTAGAAGAAATAACAAAGCTTTTAAAAGTTACTATATCTTTTACACAATTTCTACATAGAAAAACTTCGTTAATAACACCAAATTAAAGGATTTCTGCATGATGAAATGACATCATGATGCAAAATACATTTGAAGAAGATTTTTTAAATACTAAGACCTATATTTAAATTGTGTTTTTTTTCTATACTATATTTTTTTCTGTTTATACATAAAATAAAAACAAAAAATTATCTGCATTCTTATATTATATTTATTTCTGTTTCTATTCAATTGAAAATAATACGGTTGCATAGGAAACACCAAATTCAGAAATGTAAGAAAACATTTATTTCTAAATTTACTACATTTATAAGAGATCATGTGATTTAAAATTGCAGTTAAAACACATACTAAAACCATATTGATTTCCATTCATTAACAACTTTTAGAATCACAAAGAAATTATCACATTCTGTAGGCAAATTACAATAGTAATTACATTTTATGTAAAATATTATTTTTGAAAAAATTTTAATGTCAAATAAGTATACTAACAAGTCTATGACTTCCTTCTCTTTTTTGGCAAACTTTGCCAATTCATCAATGGCTTCATCCATGCAGACAGTAGAGTCAACATCAAAGCAAACAGCATCTGCTGCACGCCATAATGCTCGGGTTAAAATTTCAGGATTGCTCATGGTACTGTCTATTTGTTGTTGAAGCATAAAAAGGCTGGGAAAAAAATTATTAAAAACATAAGAAAACAAAAGCTGAGACAGTATAAATATAAATTCTTCATTAAGATATTTTAATTTTTAAATTTATGCTTGACTTTCTAAATGTAATAATAAATAAAAGAAAAAACACAAAGTAAACAAGGAAAGTAGTTATATGCAGATTAACTTAAGTTTCCTAGAAATATCATCCAGAAAAAAACATTCATATATTCCAGAAGGATACATATCATTATAATAAAAGGCTCTAAATAAATATCAATATTTTTATATATATAACTTTACTACCTCTTTTAAGAGAACCTTTTATTAATTAAAAATATTTCCTAAAAAAGCTATTAAGTAAGAACCTTAAGTAATACTAAACAAAATTATCATTTTCCAATAAAAAAAATAATAATGCAGATAAATATAATTCTTTTTAGCTGAATTACTATTACTATATTTTTAAAAAAATTACTCAATATTTTTTAACATAAAAAAAATTAGCATTACGAACTTTTCTGAAAAAGAGAATACCATTTTAGTTTACAAAGGCCTATAATGTTGTACAATTTTAATGATTTAAAGTAAACAATAAAGTGATAAAATGCATTCATTATGGAAAAACTGAAAAGAATTTTTTTTTTTTAGTATATGAAATTATTAGCGGAAGGGAAAAAAACTGTAGAATATTGCAAAAAAAAATTGTAAAGTAAGCAGGTAATTTTCTCACATTTTTAGTAATATCGAATATTATTAATATTTAAAAAAGAAGAATATGTAAAAGTAAATAAAATAAAGTATAGCAAAGGAAAAAAATAAAGTGTTAAAAAATACTAAACATTAAAAAAAATAGATTTATCAGAAATTAAACAAATAAATAGCATTCAACATCAGCAAAATAAACTGCTTACTCTAGCTTAAGAATGCAGTTAAAAATATTTAACAGCAAACAAATTCATCTAACTTCATTAAAAAATTAAATTTTAAAAATTGGAAAAATAACGAAAATTGCCTACTTAAAAAGAAAGTTTAAAATATCTATAGCATAAATAAGTTTTAAAAATTCTTGCGAGTCAATAAAATAATTTGGAATGAAGGCATTTGCATATAAAATTGATAATCCTCTATTTCGCGCCTTAAGATTAAGAGATCACTTTCCCAAAAGTAAAAAGAAAAACTAAATGACCGGAATTAAAATCAGTCGAGAAAATTGGCTTACGCAATAAACAACCGGGCTGACACAGCATTACTTAACAGCTGTTTACATTTAAGAATCGTTTCATAATGTTCAAGAAGCTCCTTTTTTTATACGCAACACTTAAATAATACTACAAAGAAAGAAATACATTTTTAAAAAATCTTATATAAATTTTTAAAAAAAGCTTTGCAATTACTTTTCACTTTCAATTTTTCTGTTTATATTCCAGGAGGAAATCTGTCTAAATCTGAACTTCCTTCAGCTCACATTTGTGTTTGTTTATTTACTTTATTTATGAATAACAGCGAGTGTTGCCATATTTCAGTTTTAAATGTTATACGCATAAGTGTGTCATCACAAAAAAAAAAAAAGAAGAAGAAGACTCAGTGCTCAGTTACACACAAAATGTATGACTTAAATCAATAACAACCATTCTTCATATTTTAAAAGATTTAAAGTAACTGGAAACATGATCTCATCTGTGATACAATGAACTTTCAAATTTGTATCACAAGTCCTCGACAAAGAAGATGATATCTTGCTTGAGAGAATATGTCTTGGCTTTTCACTCTTTATTTTCTTTTTCTTTGAAATAATTGTCTCTTCCTGTCATAAAGCAGATGAACAAGCAAACCAGTCTTTTAAATTGAAAGAAAAAGTCTTCTTCAAACAACTAAAGCGTTTATGGAGGGAGAAAGGAGAATCAAGCAATTTGAAGACCAAAGGCAATAATAATAACAATAATAAAGAGACAGTCTCAAATCATTTTAAATGTATGTGTTGGTGTTCGATCTTGTTTAGTATAATTATCATAATGGTATAGTATCGAAAGGGCAGTACGCTGGTTATACGCTGACCAAAATATCATTTAAAATTCAGTTGTAAATAACTACATATTGTTATTTATAACATGTGTGGCGAATTGGAATGAGAGAGGATAGAACTTGGGATCTTGTGGTTCGCAGCCGAGTAACATGACCACAATACAAAAGCAACTGCTCGTATAGCGTAGCTTCTAACTGGCTTATAAGCTTTCACCACAGACTCTCCCTCCAGTGAGTCGGAGATGAGACGAACGATATGGCTTTTGAGTGGTAATTATTTAGCTGTTGATTCTAATGCGCCTGTACCCATTTGAGCATTTGAGTAGCGGCGAGCGTGTGTGGGTGAGTGATTGCTGTTGCGTCAAGCGAGTCTGACAACTTTGTTTTGCTGCGTCAAGTGAATCTGACGACTTCGGGTTGCTGTGGATAGATGGCGCCACAACAGCTGTACGAAGGTTGAAGGTTCATCGTCCTAGGTCACCAATATGGCGAATTGTGATGAGCGAGGATAGAATCTGGGACCTTGTGGTTCGCAGCCCACTAACATGACCACAATACAAAAACAATTGCTCGTGTAGCGTAGCTGTTAACTGGCTTATAAGCTTTCACCACGCATATATAATATAATTTTAGTTTTGGAATTGATTTTAAGATTTTATTTGTTTATATATATATAATAAGCAAACTGAAGTTAAACTTGCTCAACCCGAAAATGACTGGAGCCTTATAAGCAGTGAAGCGGGAAAACATGAACTACGATAGTCCAAATATCAATGGCCAGCCACGCTACAATTCCTCCTTTAGATTATACGCTCTACCATATAACTTGGCCCCATACCATTACTATGACCATCAAAGGGGCGAGAACCAATTATAATGCCCGAAGCTTCTCATTCCCATTACTGAAATGCCCACCAATGTTATATTCATAATAAATAAAATTCAGAGACTTGTGCAAGTTGAGGTTCGAACTAGCAACGTTAGGGTTCATAACCGAGTAACAAAGCCACTAGACAAAATTGTACGCTCCTTTTCGGAGGTTGTTAGCTGGCTTATGAAGTTACCACCACAATTAAATCATCCGTGTTCTTTCAGTTTATTTGACACATGCGATTTTTTCTCGATTCGAATCTCTACACTTCAAAATGAATTGCTCTTCCTCATGCTTTTTGAGAGACTACTTTTGCACACATATTTAAAAGAAATTTATTGATTAATTCAATTATATGCATTCGCTAAGTATACTGGCATATGCTTCTTTAGGATTCATATCCAAGAACTATTATATAGATTTTGTAAAATCTAGATGCGTTTTAAATGACTTGCTATCTTGCAATAATCTTTGGAAGATATGATCAAAGCACCAGTTCATATCAGATATTTTAGTACCTTTTTACATGCTTTATCTTTTCTAAACTCACTTCCCATTGGTTATAATAATCCTATTGGTTATTTGAATCTTCCTTGACGAATGATCAACTATCTTTTACAAATCTTTGAAAGAAGAAAAACCATGAAATTTTTTTCCACCTTTTATGCCTGACAAGCCATATTTGGCTCTATTGCGTCAAGACGAACACGATGCATTAGTTAAATTGTTCTTTACACGTCAATAGTCGGTTTTCATTTACTCCCCCCCCCCCGCCTTTACGTATTGAATAGGAAGCATTTATTTCATTAAAAAAAAAAAGAAGCGAGAAGAAAGTTGAAAGAAGGAGATGTTTACATTTAGCAATAGATTGAACTAGGATTATTTGAGGAATTAGGAGGCGTAGTAACCATTCACCTTTCTGCGTATTATCGCCCCTTAGCGAAATCGTCTTCAAAAAGTGCTAGTCGTCGTTCAGTAATTTGAAACAGCGATGCCTTTTAAAAATGTCGTAGATCTTTATATGACTGATTATGCCTTAAGTGTATTGGTTCTTCAAAGGAACCAGTCAATACTTTTGGCCTTCTTCAGTGTTATAATTATTTCATATGTTGCCTGCCATATCGAAATATATATCTTCACTGTTTGAAACAACAACTGTTCTTTATATCTTCGTACAATGGCGAGGTAAGTCATTTTGTCTGTTCACATTTATGTAACTTTTGATATATCCTTTACTGATGAATATATTTCCATATATTGAAGATGGCTGCGATTTTCTTCCTTTAAAATGTGTACAGTAAAATTCTTTCTATTCAGAAAAGTATTTTCGCAACATTTTAAACTTGAAACCTCTTGGATATATAACTATCTTTTAATTATCTATATAGTTTCCCAGATACGATAGTAATTAAATAAATGACGATTTCCTTTAGTAAGAGATTGGAAATTAATTTCAAACGTTTTTTAAAGACTTTTATTCTGGTAAATTGAGAAAAGATGGAGATTATCAGAGAATTTTGTTTTAATATACCTTGCAGAAAATTATTTTAAAAAAAAAAACTCTTATTGATGGATAGGGCAAAATTTGTGCGACCTGGTTTTCAGTTAATCGAAATCTATCTGTAACAAATGAAATTGAATGATAAATTTTAAACGACATATTTTATAGATATTTTGGAATCCAGGGACAATTCATTTAACTTTCTGTCGGAAAATCGATCATCTCTTACAGTATGCATTTCATATCCTAGCTTCGCAATAATTTATTATAGATTTAAATTAAAAGAAATTATACAGCAATTCTGTATAAGATTAATTATGCAAATGCTGAATTTTTATAAATACTTTATCAACATCATTACGTGAATAATTTCTAAATAAAAGTTTAGTTGTTCTTGAGGAATTGATTTACTATTGAGATTTCTTTCTTAGTACAGTAAAACGTTTTAGTACCTTATTCAACAAACAAAATTCTAAAACGCATTATTAAATATTAGTATAAAATGTGATAAACTTATTTTATTACCAAAATATGCTAGCATAAGACTATTTTTTAAATACTCTTTCATAATTTAAAATAAAAATGACAATTTTAATTTTTTGTATAATTTTCTGTTATGCGTCAACAGCTTAATGCTGTTGAAATTTGGAGAACAAGGTGTTGTCTCATGTGCCTTACTCGTCATCTGATAACGTCTCAAATCTGATAACGTAGCTTAACAAACGGGATATTAATCAAACATATCAAATCCATCTCATTAGCCAAAATTTTGCTTTTTTTCTTCAGGTTTGTTAACACCTATTATCCAGACTTCCTAATTTAATGACCTCTTCTCTTACATATAGAAGGCATCTAATTGGATGAGTCACAGGTTTGAGTCGAATGGTATCTCGGCTGCCAACGAGTTATAAAATGGATGAGAGCATAAAAACATATAAAAATAGAAAAGGAAAACATGGTTTATGCATCTAACCGCTGATATGTCAATCTTTGAATCCTCATTAATATTTGAACTCTTTCGCTTTCTTTTTATCTAATTAGATGACAATCTCGTTTTAGATATATGCTACATGCCGATTCAATTAAGAATAGAATGCTCGAGATGCATACGGATTATATGAAATTACTATATCGAATAATAGCATCTTTGAAAGACTACGGCTAACAAGTTTGAGAAACAGTAGTTCGCATTCACGAACATTACAATTAAGGGGTTAAGTTGACATTATGCATTTTAGATGTTAAACTGATGCAACCAGTTCATTATTTTTTATTAGTATCTGACATAACTCTTAATACATCCAAAATGGCTTGTTTTTGCGATAAGCTATTAAACTACGTAATGCGTAAAAGTTCGTAACCGCCTTTTAACCCCTTCATCAGACGACACATTGCAATTTGGATTATTTATCGTTAAGCTGGTCATAGATGATGCATCGAACTTTGATTCAAATATTTGTTCCAAACCTTTAAGTCAAAGGATTCGCCAGTTGTAGAGAAAGATGTCTCGGTTACAATCCAATTAAGCTTGATCCAATGTTTGACGGTTTAAGTGGGCTAGCTGTTTGTGGAACGACTTTGCAGTTATTGCTGCTGTATTGGTGATATTGTCTTGCTTGAATTAGTTGATGCCAAAAAAAATGGGACGTAATGTTTACTTTCTCTAATTAAAGACTGCAAAATGTTTCCTGCCATTTGGCTGTAAGTCCACGCAAAAGAATGGCTTGCTTCGAATGTTCGAAACTTCATTTGATTCGCGTATACAAATTCGATAGCCACATGAACATCTTCCAACGTGAATGTCGACTCTTGGCAATGGAAGCTCATCGAGTAAAATCTCCAGACTATTGTATAATGCTGGACGGTTTCTTAACATAGTGTTGGCTTTATCTCAATCCATGCAAAAACCTAATGAATAGGTTTTAGATACTTGTTTACTTTTGATTTTGGCCGCATTAATTTAAAGTGTACTTTTATTTAATCCAAAATTTGTAATTTTCAGAATAAGGCTGAAAAAACAACTGCTTAAGTGGCATGCTCATTGCACAATCTAGTCAACGCTTAATAATTATGTCTGCGTATATTATGCGTATGGCCTAACACATTCCGAAAGAATTGGGTATCAGTTTGAGGTGGGGTGTAGTTTCCATCATAAAGCAGCTTCTCAAGGTTCAATTTGATTTTGCATAATTTTAATTTCTACATTTCATAAACATTTAACTAATAAATATAGTCGTATATGATACTGATTAGATGCTTGAATATTATTTACGGTGGTATATTTCTTATAAATGTTTTTCGTGTATTATACTATAGAAAATTAATATATGTGCAAATATATCCCCATTTTACAACTGCGGGCGATTTTTAACTTCTCAAAGTAAAATTCTTGCTTTATTTGTAAACAAAAGAAATTGAAACAAAAGATTTTGAAATTGATTTTTCATGCAATCCTTGATGCACTAGATCTTCGCTTCTAGTTCATCAATCCTTCTTTCTTAATGTACTAATAATCTTTCAATTTGATTCCATGCATACGAGATGTATGCTAGTAATGGAAAAATTGGATTACAAGATTCCATAATAATGAATTGCTGGAAATAATAAAGTTCGTAAAAAGCATGGTTTTATTATTATACTAAAGCTTAGAAATTATAACAAATCTGGAGATTAAAAATCTCAAACAGCAATACAATAAGAAAATTAAATTTCATTTAATATCATACAGATATATTTTATGAATTTCTAGTGATTGTAAAAGGATTTACAAACATCTTTACAATTTTTACTTTGCCTATCGAATTATTGATTAATACTTCTGCTTCTTAGTGCACTAATAACTTAATTTTTAATTAATGGTCGATTCAAATTTATTGTTATGCGCTCTTCAGTAAAAACAGTTCTTCAATAAAATTTTAAATTTTTCTAGTGAAAAAAAGATTACAAAATCGTTGTGTCTGATGCAATTAAGCAGATCGAATAACGGACATTTTAAACATTCATTGGTACAGACGAGATCTTGTCGTTTAGGAATTAACAACAGATTCGGTGTACTGTCTATAGTGAGGCATGCTAATAAATGCTTTATCTCTTTTCTTTTTATTGTATGTTCATTTGTCTAGAGAGAGCAGTTATTGCTAATCGTTTCTGGAACTTGCAATGAATTCGTCTGCAGTGATGAGTTGTATATCCTGATTTTGACGAGTTGGAGCATAGCATAACAATCACGTGATATCAGATGCTCCTAACTCGCATTCATCTAATAAATTTTCAATTTAGTTTGCCAGCTTTAATTGTGATTTACATCTTTATAACGCGAAATTAAAATTATATCTGTAAATGGAAGTAGAAGAAATTTCTGCACAGTTCAACCCACTAGTATTCATCACAACCTTGTTATTCTTAGAACAGAGAGAAAACGAAAGTCAGTTTGTTGTAATTATTTTTGTTCGAAATAAACGCCAATGAATTTATTACGGTATTTCTATAATTGTATTCTCAAACTTTATTAAATCAATTATGAACATTGGATTTACTCAAAAGATAAGATTTGATTTTTCTTGGATGAGGCAATATTGCATTCAAATTATTTCAGGAAATTAGATGTCATAATGAATTCATTGAAACATAAATTTGTTTTTATCAAAATTTTTGGATGTATTCGTAACCGTTGCATTTAAATATTTATAAAAATTCCGCATTTAATATCAGATACGAAAAGAGCTCTGAAACTTTATTTTCTTGAAGTTCAATGAAGTGAGCATCGGTTCCTTATTTCTTCCCTCCCCCCCCCCCCTATCCTTCTGATATCAACTCGTGCAAATTTTAAATCGTTCTTCCAATTATGCAACTTCAAAGTTGCAGTTGATTGTAGGTATTAAAATATATGCTTAAATATAAAAGGCTTGGGTACTTACGAGGGTGTAAATAAAAAAATATCCAAATTTTAACTGGCCATCTTTAAGATAAAACGACAAAACTTCATTGCGATAAGACAAAAGTTTAAATTAATTCATTTCTTAAAATTACTTTTTAATAGTTATTTTCATACAGTAAGTTTTTCTGAAAAGTAGATTTTAAAAAACGCCCATTTTTCTTTCATTTATTGAATGTTTAGTCCGAGCTTCAATGAGCTTCTTGCTCAAATAACGCTCCATTTACAGTATGGAATCCTAATGAAGTTAAAATTGTTAAGTTCGAATGCAATAGAAACTTGATATAGAAGATTCACATGCAGATTGCATTTTTTAAAAATAAAATGTCGATATGTCTTCTCCATGATGAAGTTGAAGTATTTCATTTTGTTCATTACTCTAAATGTCCACAGCTGGCATTTGTACTAGACTGATTTAGTTGTCATGCTACTGTAGCAATTACTGTCGAATTATATCTGAAAATTTTAGTTTTATCCCTATACTGATCTGTTATGTCTAATATTCATGCCTATTTTTCTTTTAGGTTCAATTATTTCGCAATGAAAGTAGAAATGTAATGCGAATCTATAGCAGATGTCCGAGTACTCAAGTCAAATATGCCATTCCTAACTAAGCTGATGTCATCGTTGTAAAACAATGTTCTTTCAAGTTGGTGGTACACAGCTCAATAATGCATGCAAATTACTTCTTGAAATTGTAAAGTAGATATTTATGATGTGCCATTTATAAACAATCTGGTAAAAAGAAATTTCCTGTTGCTTCCTTCATCATATTGGGTCTCACCAAGTAAAGTACCAAATTTACTGGAATTTTCGTTGGTCGGCGAAATATATATCATGTTAAGAAGATTCTTTCCGTAGTAATTCATATTACGGCACGATACGATTCTAATGAATGTTAAATATTTTCTGAATTTAAAAACATTAGTTGAACATACAAAATTTATTCCGAACAATAACAAGAAGTCGGAGTCATTAGAAGAATGTCAGAGAAAAAGGGAATACTTTTATAGTTATAAGTTAGGTTCAATGAAAACAATTCTCATATATTCTGTAATCAATTAATTCTTCAGATATTCCAAAATTAATCTGAATAAATTTAATAATTTAATTCTGTAAGTTTACTAATCCTTGTTCATCCGATATTTCATTCTAAGCGTTTCACTGGAGCGCAGTATGATTTAATAAATCAGAATATTTTTAACACAATTCGAATGCTCTAATTTGAATCTAATTTTTTGCAGTCAAACAAAGATGTAATGCTCGAATTTCATTTAGTTAAGTCTATGGTTCAAATGATGGTTTTCTGCATATACTCCATATGTGCCATTGACATTCGTACTTTCATATTACGAGCTTGAAAAATGATGAACTTGGGTCTAAACAATTATTTATTTAAAAAAAAAAAATTGATGAGGAAGTGGATTTTTTTTTTCAATAATTTTACTTCATATCTTTTCATTGAAATAATTAGTACATAAAATTGCTTTAAAAACTTTCATTTCATGGTTGATTTTCAAGTGCCAAATCGGACCTACAAGTTGGAAGTAATTTCAAACGCTGGATGGCAAGTAAAAAATTAAAACTAAAGAAGCGTCTTAAATTCAGCTGCTTCATTTTAAAGTGGATATATATATATATATATATATATATATATATATATATATATATATATATATATATATATATATATATATATATATATATATATATATAAAAAAAACTTTGCGAGGAGAATGGATAGTAAATATGAGATTCAGATAAAAAATTTTACATGATAAAAAGAACCATTAGATTCCAAATGATTAGAAGAATGAAAGCAATTTAAGAAATTATTAAAAATTGACTAAGTTTTTGTAAAAGTGAAATAAAATGAAGATTTAGTTCGTCGTGAATTATCTAGCTAAATTTAGATTGGTAAGTCACAATGTTTCAGAGAGCTTAAAAAAATTTTTGACAAATTTTAATAATTCATATGGTGGCTCTGCATCGTTCTTGCGGGATAGGAGAATTGAAAATTTAATATTCAGGTGCGTGTTCCATGAGATTTGAAGTTCATATATTTTCCTTTCATTGTTCCAAATTTTAAAATGATTTTGATTAAGATATTTATTATCGGTTATGGTTTTGGCCCCAAGTACAAATTATGATTTTTTCAAATGTTATCGCCTGAAATAAACCCTTCAGAATGTTTTTTCTTTTAATCGGAGTCCGAAATCGTAAGATAAATATATTTAAGAAAAATTAAGTCGTTCTAAATTTATTTAAAATCTCGCTCCATTTTACTTTAGTCTGACATGATTTAATTTATAAAATTACAAATTCTAAGTTATCGAAATTCTTAAAAATAATTAAGTCTCACGTTATCACCGAAACGAAACTAGTTATTCAAAATCATAGACTTTCAGTGTTTTGTCTATTAATTAGCGAATTAATTGGGAAAGTTTTAAATGGCAGATTTTTTGGGGTTTTGAACGAAATTGCGAATTTGTAAAATATTATAGATTCTCTATATAGATTTCATATCCTAAACTTTCCTTCCGGAATGAAATTCTGCTAATCAAATGCCGTCCATATTTTTAAATTATTTGTAGATAACCTACCCAGCCTGTTTAATATGCCCGTATCTGCTTAGTTTTCTATTTAAAGCTCGATGAATTCCAGACGAAAATTTTTGAAATCACAACTGAGGTAAGGCTGTAATGTATTTTTAATTTTATATATTGGATGAGACAAACATATCGTTATTCTTTTAGACTTGTTAGATACTAACATTTTTACCATAAAATATTTTTTCATATGTGAAACTTATTCAGCTGTATGCAAGTCCTGACTTTGGAACACTGTTAACATAATTGCATTCTGTAACCATCTTGCAGATTGCATCACAACTATAAAACAATGTTTATCTTAAAAGTATTCTTTCATTTCGCAACTGTAGAAACATTACAAAATTAACTCATTCTGCGACGCACTTACTTTACACTTTTTTAAAAGAAAATTTAATGATCAGACTCGAAATATTATGTCGATGGAAGTTTATTACTAAACAAATAAACGCCTACAATTTGCATCATTTAATAAGTCTGCTTCGTGACACAGATCACTTGAGAATATGCAAATACGAGTGTTCGGTATTTTTGAAAAAAATCAGTATAGATGTTCTTTGGCAAATCGTAACATTTTTTGAATTTTCATTTGCTTTTCCAGAAACTGAAACTGTTGATAGAGCCTTAGATCGTACATATTTTTAACGAAAGTTTAACGTGGGTACAATAAATTTCAGAAAAGCTAAATTGACCACATGGCAACTCAGAAAGAAACAGACTTATTTTATAAGTTTAATTTCCTCATTTTCCAATTTCAAAAACATTTTAATTATTCATTAACGGGTTTTAGAATATTGCACCCAATGATTTGAAGCCCCTTTTTTAAAGATTGTGAATTAGCAAAAAAATTATCGGTGTTTGGAAAATCAGGTGAATAAAAATTTCTGCGAATGTAAAGTGCGAAGGGGGTGGGGACGAGTAGCAGAAAAATCATATGACATAAGAAATATAGAGATTCATCTGCTAAGCTTAGGAAATTCTCGTCTAAGAATATGTAGGGAATCTTGTCACAGGTTATTTGTTTTATGTGTGCAATAAAACTTATTTGAAATAAATATACTTATAATGAAATGCAAGTGCGATCATGAAAGCGATAAGAATTCCGTCGAACATCTACATGTCGTGCGACATAGGATTTATAATGCCCATTTAATATTTAAATTAGGGATATCATTTCCCGAATATGTCTAAAAATTCGAGCTCAGGTGTATTTCACAACCCATTCTTAACCTTCATTCATTTAAAAGCTGAACTACATATGCTATATGCCGAGTGAATTTATTGAGCCGAATGAGTGAATTTAGTGAAACGTATCTTGGGATACAAAATTGGGGACCTAGAAACTATAATTTATGCAGAAATGCTATGTAGTTGATTAATAGGAAAAATTTAAAAAAATAAAAAGCGATACTGGACTACATCAGAAGTGAAATAAACTAAGCGTCTTGAAAATGAGCAATCACGGGACAAAAATGGTAAATTTGGGCCATGCGTGCAAATGATTAAATAGGGTGAAGAAGATAGGACTTAAGAGAAAAATTTGTACAAATTGATTACAATGGGAAATGCGCAGAAGTGTGAAACTTCATGGGCATGGTTGGAGCAGAAATTTTGGAAGTGACAGAATTTGTTGGCAGTGGCTGAAGCGAGATATGTGTGCAAGTGAGAGAATTTTTGGACTGTGATTGGAGGCGAAATGTGTGCAAGAGAACTTTTGAATGGTGGCTGGAGCAGGAAATGTGTGCAAGTGAGAGAAATTTTTTTGAACGGTGGCTGGAGCGGCAAATGCGTGCAAGTGAGAGAAATTTTTTTGAACGGTGGCTGGAGCGGCAAATGCGTGCAAGTGAGAGAAATTTTTGGACGGCGGCTGGAGCGGGAAATGTGTTCAAGCGAGAGAAATTTTTGAACGGTGGCTGGAGCGGGAAATGCGTGCGAGTGAGAGAAATTTTTGAACGGTGGCTGGAGCGGGAAATAAATGCGTGCGAGTGAGAGAAATTTTTGAACGGTGGCTGGAGCGGGAAATGCGTGCGAGTGAGAGAAATTTTTGAACGGTGTTTGAAGTGGGAAATGCGTGCAAGTGAGTATTTGTGGTGATGGCTAAAGCAAGGAATGTATGGAAGTGGTTGACTTTGTGGAAGTGTGTGTGAGGCATGAGAGTTGTGAATCTTCGATATATACTAACTGTGATAATGAGATGTCGGTAACGTATAATATTTAAATGTGAAATTAATGAAACCATAAATTTTTTTAAAATATATTATACTCTGGCGAGAGGGACATTTTTTGCCTACATATTTTTAGGTAGACGAGATTGCAGTGAATGAGGCGTACATCGGAATTTAACGTTACTTAACCAATTTTTTCTTCTTCCAGATCTTCCTTTTCTGCGTGGGATACTCTTCTAAATATTTTACAATATTTTTTTTTTATGTCAGTGAGCATGGATTTGTAGGTTTTAATCATTTAGTTTTAAATACCAAAATATAGATAGGCATCCTGAAATTTAAATTTTTAACAAGATTTCGAACAATTTCTCTTAATTAGAAGAAGTTCAGTGCTAAAAAGCAGTGGCTTATCTATTTTGATAATACATCCTTAATTGGTTTGAAAACAAATTTTTAAAAAATATGCTTTTCTAGGAATATCAATTTGCAACTTACTAGCTTGGATATTTAGGCTTCTTTAGCTTAAAAGAATCGGGGAATTCTGTTTTAACCAAAGTTTTTATTAACATCAAAGAGAAAAGTATATTTGATTATTAGATATCAAAACCAAAAAGGATTCTAGTTTATTTTAAGCGCAAACATTTTCATTAACCTGTGTCGTTTCATCCTCTAAATGTCGACTAGCTAAACGTATAATTTGTCGGCTGCAGTCATAAGTTTCAAGACTATTTAGGGCTTGTAGGTTTAACATAAATTTCAAAAGATTAACATTTCACAACCGAAATAATTCTTTACTCATGCATCTTGTATCATTCGACTCGTTTCTTTCCCGTTTCAAAAATCATAATATTTTACAATTTACTTATCCATTCTCTTAATTCCCAACCCTGGTAGTTTCTATATATGTAGAGCCATTCAAAAGTAGCATTAAATCTTTGATATTAATTATTTAAATCATTTTAACTGATGAAATGACTTTAAAACTAAAAGAAAAATCACCGAGCTTAAATAAATCGGCTTGTTACGAAATTTTATCATTCGCGCTTTCCTGAAAGTAAATTCTTAAATCGACACCAACTTTACTTAACGAAGTGTACTATTTAATATTCTACCAGCAAATTCAATTTTCAGGAAAGTGATTGAAAATTCGAAAAATATTACCATTTTCAAAGAAAGTTTATAATAAATTATTAAATATTAATAACTTCCATTTTATAAATTCTGAATTGCCAAAGTATAAACTTATTTCACAAAGCAGATTGTAAGCTTTGATTTGTCTAGTATAACTTCCATTGGCAAAATTTTGATTCTGATCATTATTTTTTTCCCTTTTGATTTTCTAATAGTTCCATGGTTGAAACCAGACGGGCTTCCTTTTTAGAAAAAAAAATTATTTTATAATCGCAGTGCAATCCATGCATGAAAGTTGCAGAATCCAATGGCATAAATGGCGTCTCATAGTCCGGACTTGCATACAGCTGAATATCTTTTAATGACAAACCTTTTTATAGTAATAGAAATCAATTTTCTCTTCTGCCTATTGGAATAGTAATATTACTTACAAAGTACAAAGATATTTTGGAAACTTAATCCAATTCTAACCTCGATGTAATTCAGAATTATTGCTGTTAATCTCACCAGATAAAAATCCTAACATATATGTGAGCGGGATTAAGAGGTGCCAGCTATCGGAAAAATAACTAAGTAGTTCCATTTAGAATCGAGTTGGTAACGTAGAATTTGAAGCCCTTCCATTCTGGATATATTGATAGTTATTTAGGAAACTCAAATCCGGAGGAGTTCACCAATATACTATACATACAGAGCTTTTGAGAAAGGTTGAATACATCTTGAAGTTTAATATTCTTTCAATGCAAATATAAAAGAATCCACCCAGTGCAAGTTTATTTAAAATCGCATTCCATTCTTAGATTCATCTGAAAAATATGAAATTACAAATTCTAGGTAATCTTGATTTTTAAACTAAACATAGTTAAGTCTCGAATTATAGACGAATTCTTCAGTAAATTCGTGACACCTTACTATAAAATTTCAGTGTTTAATTTGTTATTGGACAAAAAGGAAAAGTTAGAATCGCGTCCTCTTGCAAGCAAATCATTGGATCATCCTTTCGTCGCTGTAGTTACTACTATAGATTAAAGTAGATGCAAAATAATGCAGTCTGGTATTCGTAGACCGATGCCTTTTGTTATATTTCTCCAAAATTCAGAATATTTTGAATCTCGCATTTACAGTTTATTCTTCTTTTAATTTTTTGGATGTTTTCGACACTTTCAAAATGGAAGAATTGGCAGAATTTCAGATGCTTGTTTTTTTCTTTCATTTATTCAACATTTGAAGAAATATCCATTCTGTAAGTCTTGTTTGACATTCCAAATGTCAAGTAACCATAAAGCGACTGTTTTCATGCAATTATATGCACATTAATTATTTCACTGTAGTAGGAATTGAAACTACCGAAACCATACGGTGCAAGCATTGAAATTATAAATTGACTTGGATTTTAAATTTATTTCAAAATATAAATTATTTATAAACCCTTAACTGGAGATTTATTACTCTTCCCCGTACAGACAATAGTTTCAATGACATAAGTATAAACTACATGTCGGAAATTTTCCCATTATGTTTAAAGCGTTAAATATGAGCAAAAAGAAAATAAATAAAAGCATTGCATCGGCATGAATCGGACAGAGCATTCGAGGTGAGTTAGAAATATCCCGAGATTAAATCATATTGTATCCACAGAAACGTTTTGAGACAAAATAGTTATTGAATGAACGAGTTAAACGGTAATCTAAAAGTTAATTGTAAATAGCAGAAATCAAATAATTATTTTGTTAAAATTATAATTAATTTTTTAGAAAATCTCTAGCTGTTTCTTTAGACTTTAGGAAATATTTGAATTTTCTTCATCGGCAGCAAAGTTCACCTTTTCACTGATAATCTTTTTAATAACATTTAGTCAATGTAGAAATGCCGTATATCGATCTCCAAACACAATTTGATATGCTTTGGATGACTCAAAAATACTCATAATATTTTATGATTTCTCATGCTGTATTATGAATCATTAAGGAAGCACTGATTGATTTGACTTAGGAGAGATCATATAGTATGTTCCTTTTGCCATCGTTTAAAAAATGAATGTGAAAAGGAATTTGTCTTATGTATTTGACTAAAGTCAAATAAAAAGGATCTTCTATCACGTAAATCACCTTTAATTAAAACGAAAGACATGAAAAGGACGATGTGCTCAACTGTCATGATTGTTTTCTAAAACATGTGCAACTGGAAATTAGCTACAGCATTTCTATGACCGGATTGAGTTTCGAACTTCATGTAATTGACATTGCATGTGATATAAATATCCTAATCATGATTCGAGGAGAAGTATATAAATGGAATCTCTACTATTCTGAAGGACTGTCACGCATCGGTTTGAGAACCTACAGCATCTGCTACGCCGACTCTATAAATTTTACTGACAGGCAGTCTTTAAATGACTATTACATACACATTTGTTTTAAACCAAGCTAGGATACGTAATGAATAATTGAAGCACCCATCGTAAATATTTATTTTAAAAGAAACCTGTCGGAAAAAATTCTATTCTTTACAAATCTAAAGACGATACCGGAATTCTCACCAGCACTGTAAAAATTGCATATTTGCTATTCATTAACAGAGCTCTAGTAAATTCGAAAGCTCAAAGAAATTAAATCTGAAATGAGTTAAAATAAGCTGTTTAAATTGACATATGAAAAAAACCGGAAAGGAATTTAGTTTGAATCCTTCCAATAACTTTCTTGAACGAAAACATGAATTGCAAACTCATAGATTATAATCAGTAAAAACGAACATCGAAATTTGAATGTTCGGACTCAAATTAAGAGTGACTTGTGTAAGAATCTACACGGAAATGATTAAAACAATTATTGCATTTCTATTTTTTTTTTTTTTTTAAATCTTCAATCGGATTCATTTTCAATTAGATTCACTTTGATATTTGATTACAAAAAGCTTTGTCGTTTTTTCAGCCATTAAAAAGTTGGCATCTGACAGTTTCCTTTAAGATTTTCTTGTATCATCATTTGGAATATACTGGTACCATTCCACATTTTTAGAGTCGTATCAATTAATGCCCATGTAGTTTGTAGACGACATTCCTATATATATTCCTACACAAGTAAAGAGAATTCTCTGCTTCTGTTGTTTTACTCTTTGGATTTCAATAAAATATCTAAGAAGTCTACAAATATATGAATTTACTCGCAGTTGATGATAGAACCTAATATTAGAACAAGGAAGCTAGTACATATGATTACAGCTATTTATTGATGGTTTTATTGGATGTTATTTTCAGCCTTTGAAGTGTTTGCAATGACTCTGTTAAAACCAATAAGAGAACAGGAATAAAATTCTAAAAAGATTTAATATTTTCTTGATTTCAGATCATCTATTAACTATTTTAGATGCTAATAAAATGTTTCGTCATGGATAATACCGAATGTTAGTAGAATGACTCGGTAACTCACTGAATTATACTAATACTAAATGAAAGTTTGATTTAGAAAACGATATTGTTTATCGTTTTGTAATAAAAAAAAGTATTTTTATGTAACTGTCGAGTATTAATCGATTTTACTAGTTTCTTCATCTTTAATCTGGAATGGCAGTCAAAAGCCGGCCTCAACTACAGCTCCAACAAAGAAAATGTATCTTTTTCACACAGTCAATGACAATATAAATAAGGTATCAAGATGCAGGTTAACGCCATGCAATGAGTTTACAAAACAAACAACTACACGAAAAGGACTACACTTTCTTTTCATTGTTCTAAAGATTTCAAAATATCTATAACGATGCAGCACTACTTTTGAAATAACAGCTTTCTCTCGAGTAATGAAAATTCACCAGGCTGATAAGGAATAATTGCCTTTATAAAGAAACTCCTCTCATTCCGGATCCATCTATCCATCCATGCATACCGATCAGGTATTTCTCTGATCGGTATGCATGCTCGAAAAGAGACCCCTTTCAGGGTTTCATAGCCTGACCTTTACAGATAGCCCCCCCCCTTTGTCTGCGAAGTATCATTAGTATCATGCGAAGTATGATTAAAAAGTTCAGCACTGAAAATTATACTATTAATGAAACTCGAAGGAATCTTAAGAAAACATGAAAACTCTGCAGATGATATTAAAGGAGACGAAAGGTGATGAAGATTCTAATAGATCTACTACACTTCCATGCAAACTCCATGCCAACCGTCTCGAAGACTCCTTTGATGCCTCCATGTACCCGCATCTGAACACAGGCCTAGCTTTAGAGCGATTCCTGTTTTGAAGATCCTTTTCTACAGAAATATCTCGATAGACAAAGTTTCATTAACTCCATCAGATCTTCAGCTATGGCAATAGTTACTCAACCCATACATCGGACAATTTCGTGTCGACATTCCCTCAGTAAATCGCAGACCTCAATTTCCATCTCCAAGTTCCGATGTAAAATGTTCTAGATCTCCTTCTCTTAGATGTAAGAACAGTCAGACAAACCTGATAGTAATCCGAAAGGTAAGTGTCCTAAATTTACAAATCCTTGCCCATTTATTCCACCTAATACAGATTTTCTCGTTTTTTTCATGTTCACCATTCTTTTCTAGTTCGTTCATCGATGATTTTTTTCTTAAAGCATTTATATATCCTACAATTAGTTTACCTTAAAGTAAATTATCTCATCTATTATAATTCTTCAATTCGTTTCCTAGTGCAAACTGATTTTTTTTACTCAAAAAAGAAAAACCTTAATGGGTAATTGTTGCAATTATACTCGGAAACGGGTTTCCGGTAGAAAGCAAATATAATTATAAGGTTTTCTTTGTCCTTTTTTTTTTAAATCCTGGAAATAAAACAAACCTTTATTTTTTTCTCATGTTTCATCTAAAAATCTTCCGTTAATTGAGATAATTATGTTTTGCTTAATTGCGTCTCCGCATTGTTAAATTTTTTTCTTTCATATTCGTCTTATTGCAAATTCTTAAGTTGCAAAGAAGTGCGAGATGTAAGCTTTAACAGCTATTTTGTATTTATTTTTAGACAGCCCAGGAAAATTTTCCTTTTCATAGCCGTTTAACTGATAAGGATAGTAATTTACATTGGTTGCCATCATTAGTTATGTGGTTGGTTTGAAGATTTTCTTCCTAAGATACCAACGTAAAATCATAAAAAAAACTTCTAGTGGAAGCAATGGGGACAGATTCTCATCTCGATGGTTACATTTTATTGCAACTAAAACTAGAATTGTGAATAATTTGAATTTAGAAAGGTTTTGGGTTTTTTTTTTCTACTTAACCAGCAAGTTTTTTAAATAAATAGAAGAAACTTTATTGTGTTTCCATCGATGTCAGTAGAGTAATCGCAATCAAATTCTATTTTTTTTAAATGTGTTCGAAATTTATTGATACACAAATTATTGAAAAGTATTGGTTACAATAACGTTCAATAGTTCTTCATATGCAAACTGTAAAACTATCGTAGACTATCTGTATCATTTTTTAAACTCATAATTTTTTTTCAGATCTGGTTCAAAGGTAATTTGATATTTAGAGTAAGAGAGTTCATTCGGAAGATGGCAAAAGATTATCTACTACTTGTATCAAGTTCTTTCCAGGCTTTTACAAGAAGATATTACTAACAAAGGATGTGTCAAATATGGGTGACAATTTTCTTATGGTATCTTCTTTGAAAATGAATACATGAAAGAAATATTTGCTTTATGTGAAGTCATTGATCTTTAAAAACTTCAAACTTGAAGTGAACTGCTGCCCTTAGTTAATTGGATTTAAGAACCCATGAACCTTTAGTGGTGGCTTTATGATCTGGCGCAATCGAATAAAAATGTTTCATGCATCATAGATTATAAACAAAATTATAACTTTATTATAAAAATACTGCGAAGTGATAAACAAAAATGCATCTGTTCGCAATCTTGAAAGGGAAGTTTCCTACAAATGATTAGATATTTAAAGCCTAATATAGTCAGATATTGGGCTTTCTAAAGTAAACCAGGGGCTATATAACAACCAGAAATTTTATGTTTTCCCAATTATTTTAATTTACGATTTATGAAGATACATGTTCCTTTTACAAAAAATTTCTCAATAAGGCAAATTAATAAGGATAGCTGATGGTTGATCCGGACAACCATCAGAAATCCTCCGAATAAAAAAAAAATTATATTTGATCGTCATGCTTGATCACCATGATGATCAATATAATTAAGATCAAAAAAAATTTACACTCTCACAGTTAATACTGGATATTTTTTCTAAAAAGGTTAAATATTTTTACCGATATCTTTCGAATTTCGCGAGGGTGCAACGAATAATAACGTAGGCATTTCTTCCCATTTCTTTATCGATATTTAAATAAAGTATTGAGTTTACACGATAGAACTATTCTAATATATTAAATTTGTAGAAATATTCCATCAGTCGCTTAATTTTTAAAATTTTTATTCGATTGCATATACTATCCATTTTAAATTCTGAAGAAAAAAATCGTAGGATTATGTGTAAAATGATAGCAAAATCATTATAGTACTTTTAATAAAATTTTCGTGTATTATTTTCCATATTGTGTGTTATTCGAAAGTTTACTTGAATGGTTTTCAACAAGTAATAAAAGTAAATATTTTTAATATTTTCATTATATATTTAGAATTTCTATTTGAATTGCAAGGATAGACGGATTTTAATGGTGGATAAATTTTGTACACCTATCCTAGTTTCTGTATAGTAAACTTGCAAATACAATTTTATTGTATCTAGTATTTTTTTGTATAATTTTTTACAAGTGGCACAATTTATATAAATATTTAGTTAATAGTACATAATTAGATGCCCTTTAAAAGTGCCTAATTTGCAGAAAATATTTTAGGATTAATAACTGAAACCAATTAAAATTTATTTTTAAACTCTTTTCATTTTATTCGCTGATTATATATTAAAAGTATGTGTACCCAATTAACCCTATTTTTTCAAAACTGGACCTTTTCTTAATTTCTGAAATCTTTTACAATTATTTTATATAAATCTTTATCGGTTTTATTGATTTTTTTTAAATAACTACGATTATTCACTTTAAGTTGGATTGCACAAAATCCTTCATTATTTTATGAATTTTATTCCTTAGAATGATAGATCATTTGTTAATTAATTTGGCACGATGATATTTAAATTTTAAAAAATGCAGCGAGGATCCACGAGTTTGTCATTATATTGGTTACGTTCACCGGTACAACTACATCGTTTATGATGGTTTATTTCAAATTCACATTTTAGAAAAATTCTTTGTTTTTCATAATGTAATTGCATCTGCAGAAAATCCCCTTCAGATATGCGCAATCGAAATCTAATTGAAATTATTCAATGCACACCATGTGTGTTCAATTCAAAGTTTGCTTCGTTAAATTGCTGATGCCAGCCTTATGTGCAATCTCTTGGTTAATGTTTTAATTATGATAGCCTTAATTTGATATTTTTAAGTCACTAGTTACTTGATTTAGAAGAAATATCGCCCACTAATTATATCTTAGTTTGAATATGTTTTAAAAGTTTCGAAACGCAGACGATTCATTCAAAGATGTATAGTTTAAAACTTGGATTATTTCAGTGTAAAAAGATTTTAATGAAACTAGGGTTTATTTGTTATAACAGCTACGAAAAGTTTAATGGGAAAAGCTCGTTTAGTAATATTTCTCAGGCATGTTTCCCAATACTGTGAATGAATGATGCTTTATAGCCGTTAATTAAGCAATCATTAACTTGCAATGCATCAGAAAAACTTTCTTGCAAATTGTTTAATATTGGGTTGGCAACTAAGCAATTGCGGATTTCACTCATAGATGGCTTCAGTTGAATTTTTAGGTTTGCAGACGTAGTACAAATGTAAGAAACATTTGGTTATTTGATAGTTGGCAATTCAGCTGTCAATCAGTAAAAAAAGTTGAAAAATGGAAAATAAAAAGGAACATTTTCGTCATATTTTGCTTTTTTATTTCCGCAAAAGGGAAAAACGCATCGCAAGCTCATAAAAAGTTATGTGCTGTTTATGGTGACGAAGCCTTAAAAGAACGGCAGTGTCAAAATTGGTTTGCCAAATTTCGTTCTGGTGATTTTTCACTCTGGTCGCCCAGTTGAAGTTGATGACGACCTAATCAAAGCAATAATCGATTCGGATCGTCACAGTACAACACGTGAGATTGCAGAGAAGCTTCATGTATCACATACATGCATTGAAAATCACTTAAAACAACTTGGCTATGTTCAAAAACTCGATACATGGGTTCCTTACGAACTGAAAGAAACGCATTTAACGCAACGCATTAACAGCTGCGATTTGCTAAAGAAACGTAATGAAAATGATCCATTTTTAAAACGACTGATAACTGGCGATGAAAAATGGGTTGTTTACAACAATATCAAGCGGAAAAGATCGTGGAGCAGGCCAGGTGAACCAACTCAAACAACATCAAAAGCAGATATTCATCAAAAGACGGTTTTGTTATCAGTTTGGTGGGATTACATAGGAATTGTCTACTTTGAACTCTTACCATCCAACCGAACGATCAATTCTGATGTCTACATTGAACAACTAACGAAATTAAACAATGCAGTTGAAGAAAAGAGGCCCGAATTGACAAATCGAAAAGGTGTTGTATTCCATCATGACAATGCAAGGCCACACACATCTTTGGTCACTCGGCAAAAATTATTGGAGCTTGGTTGGGATGTTTTGGCACATCCACCATATAGTCCTGACCTTGCACCATCTGATTACTTTTTGTTTCGACCTTTACAAAACTCCTTGAATGGTAAAAATTTCAATAATGATGATGTCAAATCGTATCTGATTCAGTTTTTTGCTAATAAAAACCAAGTTTTATGAACGTGGGATTGTAATGCTGCCTGAAAGATGGCAAAAGGTCATTGATCAAAATGGGCAATACATTACAGAATAAAGTTATTTAGTTCCATGAAAAAATTGTATTTGATTTTCTAAAAAAAATCCGCAATCACTTAGTTGCCAACCCAATAAATTTCTGTATTTCTATTTTATTATGGATTACGCTATTTTTTTATAGTGGCAAGTTTTAGTTGCAAGATCCCAAATTTGTAAAACATAATTATATATTGATCTTAAGTACTTAGTTGTAGAGAAACTTTTTATTTAGTGAAATGGAGGAATTTCTTCCGATGAGCGATCATTGGATGAACTTTGCCCCCAAACTTCTTGGTGCTGTTTTTGACATGTTTAGAGTGACTTGTCCAAGAAAAGGAATAGATTACTGGAGAGATTTTCATCAAAAAATTGCGGGGTCTTCAACTGTTTGTATGAGTAGCTTTATTTTAAACATAATCGTTTGTGTTTTGTTGATATTAATTACAAGAGCTCTATTGTTGTATTTAGTTTATTTCGATTTTGGTATAAATCATCTTCATTTGTTTTAATACAATTCTACATACGATGTACAATCGAATTCTGATTGAAACTAAACAATGCTTTCAGGTGCATTTGTCTTTAGACTATGTGTTGAGTCTAATTAGATTATATGGTGAGTCATTCTCATACAGGCATTGATTATTTGCTAAATGCTATACGTTGTAAATGCGCTAAATCTTGTAGATAAAGTTTACAATGTGGTAACAGTTTTAAAGTTTGAGTGCATATACCACTAATTAATGAGTTAGTGCAAATGTACTGAATGCAAGTACCATTATTCCTCTCATCTATGTATTCATGATGCTCTCCCACCACCTAGGGGGGGTATCGGTTATTAATTAAAAATTATCCTTATTTTTCTCTTTCAATTAACACTTTATAGCTCAGTTATATCATTTGGTATCGAAGTTTTAATCAACAACTGCTGCCATCTGCACCCGTATTGTACTTTCATGTTCCTATATTTCAACAAAATCTGGATACAAATGAATAATGCATAAAATATATTACTTTGTGCACATGTTAATTATTAATTTGTTTCATTAAGTAAAAATAATAATTTGAAAGGGAAAGAGCTGTGAAAAATATTTTTAGTTGGAGATAAAATATGGAAAGCAGATCTAGTTATTTGTGTTTTGTTTACATACTCCCATTTCGATGAGTTTTATCAATATTATGAGAAAGAAAAACTTCACGAAACATTTTTCTGTCCGGGTGAAACCAGTCGGCTGCTGTTTAGTTTCGTGAGGACACCCACGCTTCACAGGTGTTCAAAAGCTGGCGAAAGTTTATCACCCTATAGCATCTGAGAAAATACGTGACGTTCGCATCGCAGCTGAAATGATTGAGCTTTCACGGCTTGTATTCAATACCATATTAATGAATTTCGGTAAAAATTGAAAAATATATAAAATGAAAGTGGAAACTGCATTCACAAAATTAATTTTTTTATATTGACTTATTAAGCATTTATAAAATTGCAATTAAAATGGTAAAAGTAAAAATGAAGTGAGAAAAATGATTTCAAGAAGCTGTTTTCAGATATTGATATAAAATTGTCGTGTCATTATTGCAAAGCAATATGAAAATTGACCAATAGAATAATATGCAATATAAAACGCTAAAGCATGTAGCATAGAAATCGCTTATTACTTATTGATGAATGGCCACAATTAAATATAAGCAAACCATCGTATGAATTTCGGACTGCTTCACTGAATATTATTATATTTGCATTTGAATCAATCGTTTTGCTCAGCTAATTAATAGAGTTGCAAAATATTATTAGAAATGTTCTATAGATTGTTCACTGTACCCTCTTACCAAAAAAATGCATTTAGACATATGTAAGAAGATATAAAAGAAATCTAGAAATGGATTTCAAACAGGAAATTCAATGATGCACAAAGATAGAACTAACCGTCGACAGATGGGTATTTTCTTTTTTCATGAAAATTGATGTTTATATCTCCCAAAACAATTTTCTTACAAAAATGGTCTTCGCATTATCTTAACATTAAAAATGTAATTTTTTCAGTCTTATCAGCACCACTTCTGTATAATTTTCACCTTAATCTGTATAACATTTTTTAATTTAATATGATACATAATCTGTACTATGATGGAATTAAAATTCACTCATTAAAACATTTGTAACGAGATTGTCAAATCGTATGAATAGATTCCGATTATTAAAAAAAAAACCTACAATTTTACAGAAAAATAGCAAATATTAAGAAAATACATTAAAAAAATCCGATAATGCTTCATTTACAAGCAATCAAAAGAAATTTTTTTAATTTATAAAATGTGTTTTTACGCTTGGTTTAGAAGAGTGTTACATTCAATTCTATAGACACAACTTTTAATTATTATGAATTTTGAAACTTTCAACTAAAAATTATTTGTCACATACATTCTATCTGGTACAAAAATTATTGCAGATTCTTCACTTTTGATGGTTAATCGCTTTTCTTCAAAGTATATAATTTACAGGAGTTTTTTTTTTTTTTTTTTTTAAATTTCTCATACATGAAGTATAGAGAGAGTACTGTAATCTTCAAAAATTTCGAACTCAAGATTTTGATAAATCTTCACGTTTTAAAACTTCCTGGGTTAATTTCAAGTTAATTTCAAAATTTTTTTGAGCTAATCAAATGAAATTTGGTGTACGGCATTTACACCAACTTTGTAGATTCCAATCACATTTTTAAAAAAATTCATTCAGTGGAACTCCGTCTGTTATGTAGTTCGAATTTAAGTTAACACATTAATTACAAGACGAAGAGAGCTAGATAGATAAAATTCGGCACACAGATTCAATATCAATAATAAACTAACAAACTTTGAACCAAATCTAACAAAAACTCGAACGTCTATCAATCTGTATCTACAGAAGAACGCAAACGCAATGACTTAAAATTACATACCAATGTAATATATTTGTAGCTGAAATTATAGTTTTGTGTCAAATTTTGGTTTTAATCAGCAGGGGTAAAACGCATCTAAAATACAATTTCACCTTTGTTAGAGAGTAGGCGAGAAAGTTTTGGAAAGACCACTCCCGCTGATTCAGCAATCAGTTTTTGAGTGGAAAGTGTTTTTATTTATTTATTTTTTTCCCCTTCTTCAACCTTATTGTTTACACTAAATGCGCAGAACGCAACACGCGTCATCAGATCATCCGACAATAACTGTTTACAGGACCCAATGATGCAGATAATGCGTCATTGAGACCTCTTGCAAACAGCTTGTAATGTGTTTTTTGCAATCCAAAACATGTACACTGATTTTTCTCATAAAAACAAGCGCAATCATACTTACATTCTAATGTATTAATTTAAAACATAGCTATTAATATTTAAATAATTATTTTGCTTCTAGTTGTCTTTTAAAACATTCAATATACACAAGCTAACATTGGCCAATGTTTATATATTATAAAAATGAGAAAGGAATATTCAAAAGTCTGCTACTAATTATCATAGCATAAAATTGACTTAAGTTGCTCCGAGATCATTTGTTTGATTGAATTTAATTTCGAATTTTATGTGTGATAATGTTTACATATTGCCTCTTATAGAAACTCAACGCGTCTGTTGAATTATATTAGAATTCTAGCCTAATAATCTGTCTTGCAGAGTGCCAACGTACACACATATACACAATAACCTTCTCTTATGAATAAAAACTGGAATAAATCAAATAAGTATTGGATCTTTTATTTTTTTCCCCTGCATAGTCAGTTGAAAGCTGCATATTCAGTTCAGAATTCAGTTTACATACACATTTACAGTTAGTTTACATTTAATTAAAATGAAGCGTAAGAATTATAAAACATATACATTAGAAAAATAAAACAGAGTACAAAATAAAACGCCTGGTTTGAGCCATAGCTCAAGACCAGGCGATCGATTCAACAGTTTTAGAAGAATTAATGACTAAACACTAATTGATACCTTTAGTGATAAATGCTATAATATCACAATAAAGGTCAGAAAACAAAACACTCTCGATAACAGACAAGAATTATATTGACTAATCGCTTTTGGTGATCAGCTTATTAGCTCGGATTGTTGACTTTTTAGGTTGTTAAACAATTAATAAGGAATGCATTTTTTTTTAAAGTTTCAATTTGTTTTTGACTTAAAAATATGAATTTGATTGAATCAATTTCTAACAAATTATTGCGGAGAAAAAATAAAAGTATTTATAAAACGAAATAAAAACGGAATTGAAAATCCTATTCCGGATTTAATATTCAAAGAAAGCAATTTCTTTAAACTTAACGTCGGCAAAAGTGCGCGATTAAATGTTTTGATGGATGGAAATGATTTCATGGAATATAAATTTAAAAAATTGTTACTGATTTTGTATTAAATTTAAAAAAAACATTATTAAAAATAAAAAAAAAAAGATTGTACATAAATGAAACTGATATCATTAAAAAGGTAATATTTGTAATTTATAAAAAATCATTTTTGTGAGATAATGGGTTTGGAAAATATGGTCAGCAATTTCCAAAGTTAATTAATCATAACAATTAACATCTGGTGAAAGTTAAACCTATTTTCGCGCTCAATTAAACCTTCCGTTTGGCGCGTGTTTCTTGAATTCTTTTGCATCTTCTTTCCTCTGACTGAATGACTTAGCGAGCAGCATTTATAATAATATTTTTTATATCCATTAATTAGTGAAGTGTTGAATTAAATGCAGCTGTAAAAACACTGAATGAAGCAATCTAAAACGTTCTTAAATCAATTTGTTTACATTTGACTGTTGTCATTCCACAATAAGTAATAAACGCGATTTATGTGTCGAGTACGTTAGTGTTATTTATAATATATAGATATAATATAATATATAGATAGATAGATTAATTCACTTATATAAACTAATTTGAACTATGTTAATAATTATTTAACGTATGTACATTACATTATACATTCAAGTATGTATTAATTGGTTGAAAAAAATGTAGTTTTGCAAGCGGAAATACGTATTAATCTGCAGTACGCTGCATAATTACATGCAATACTGGTAAGTCAGGCACTGAATTATATTATTATTCTATAAGACTTGAAACATTGAGATGCTATACCCATATTCCTACATCTTTGACTCTATCTAAATAAACAAACAAATAAAAAATGCTGAAAATATAATACTTTTTAGAAAATTTTTTGTAAATAATAAGTTTGCTTAAAATAATTTGAGCCTATAAAATTGTCATTAATTATTTATGTCACAATTATTTAAAGTTTGTATAATGTTTTGAGAAAAATCGCGCAAATATTCTCAAACTAAAAATTGAGAATAAATTTTTCTAAGTTGTATAACTACTACTCAGTACTGATGAATCATACTGATACATCAGGCAAGTGAATAATAGTATTGATTTATGAGGCTTGAGACATTGAGATATTATAACCATAATCCCAAATCCTTGAACCTCAATTAAAGAAATAAAAAATTGAAGAAAGATAAATATCTTTATCTATGAACAACTGCAATTCTTGCATGAAAAAAAATAACATACAAAGTAAAAACAGGATACTCTGCTACTTAAATGAACAAGTAGATTGGTGCATTGATTAAAATTAAGGCAGAAAATGTTTAGAATAATTAGAAAATAGTAATAAAAAATACCAAAATAAATTATATATTATAAATAAATTCAGAAACAATCAAAATGTTTTAATAATCAAATATTTTTTTAAACAATTTTTTAAAAATAACAGCAGGGAAAGATTAAGTAAAAATATTATATATTTTATTTTGCAATTTTCTCATCAGGCTGATTCATCCAAACTGATAATACTAGCATGAGTACTCAAAGTATGTATGATCTTTTTCTATGCATGGTAAACTATGAGGTAGATAATCTAGGAAATACTTATTTAATATGACCTATTTATATTGGTAAATAAAAAAAGGCATTCCGCATCATCTTTTCAGCAGGGAGGTGGGGCAGGGTTTTATTTAAAAATTTTGCTATTTTAATTTGTAACGATTTTGACTGGTTATTGGCTACTTCATAAAACATATATTGCTAGATTCACTATTCCCATATGGTACCACAGAGATCAATATTTTTGAAAACAGAAGATATTGTTGCTTTTTATCAAATGTATTGTAGATTTTTAAAACAGAACTGAAGAATATATGTCTTGTTTCTGCAAGGAAGCCTGATGCATCACAATCGAAAACATTATTGCAATTGTAATAGCAATTTTCTTTATAAAACGATTAGATAGATAAAAAATTGAATGCATTCTACCAGCATCAAAAAAGTACAAGCGAAAAAGTTTTAGTACACTTTAAGTTTTTTATAATCTTATATACACCGTCATATTCCAAAATGGGCTTCAGTAGTATAGTATAAGTAGTAGTAGAGTCTAGTATACTTCAGTAGTATAGTAACCAATCCAGAAATATTTGCATCAAATAGTTGAAAAGTTTGATAAATTGTATCCAAAAAGCCAAATTCAGCTCTAATACATCAGGACCAATGAGCACTATAAGCTGCTTATCATATTTTCCAAACAAAATTTAAAAAATTCGTTCTTTTGTGGTTATGTCTATCTTGCAACATTATATTTATTTATTATAATTTTTTTAAAAAAATCCCCCTTTTTTGCGATGCGGAAAGCACGTAAAACTGCTCTCTCTATTTGTAAATATTTAAATTAAATACTTTTCTCAAGTTCAAATATGTCGCATATGCTCTAATATTCATACATGTAAAATCCTTGTGATGAATGTTGTAAGAAGAATGTCTTTTTAAAATAAGTCACTGTATATTATCATAATTGAATTCATTCATTCAATTAAAGATTTATAATTTGACCACCTGATCCTTTGCCTGTGTTTTATTTGACCCCGTCTTAAATTAAAATAGCTCTAATTAAAGGCAAATATCACTAATTAACTTAAATTTATATGTGATGGGAGAGGATAAATATTTCATTTGAAATGTGTACAACCAAAATAATGATTACCAGAGAAAATAAATCTATTTTTCTATATATTTATATATTTCTATTTTATATCTCTACATATTTTTACCTGTTCACGAAAGCGCAATTATCAGTTTATATATTTAGCGATATATATATAAAAAAACGCTTCTGCTAATGTTTTTTTATTTTTCAAAAATAAAATCGAAAATACAATCCATTTTAACACCTTGAAATGTAATTTATGCTCCGCTGACATCACTTTGTTGTGAGATTTGAAAAATTTGCATTTGTACAGAAAGCTGAAAGAATCAGAAATCAGATAGTCAGGATTTTCGAAATTTCCCATCAGGCCAAACGCAGTTTTATTTGCAAATAAAAAAAATCCATATATTTCATCTCATTAATTCAACACACATATAAATATCAAATCACGCGTAAAAAATTTAAATTTAAATTGAACGTAACCATATTCCCGGGAAATCAGTTGGATGCCAAAGGATACAATAAATAAATGATAATTAATCGTAAAGTTTAATGGCTTCTTAATTTTATGTTGTTTTGCTGCCAAGTAGAGAAAGCATTTACATATATAAGAGGTTAAAGCAAATAAAACAGAACTAGCTCTTTTACATATTGTTGAATAGCAACAAAACCAAACATAAATAAATCACGATACGAAAGTCCCACATTGCTTCATTGAACGTTTTTAAAATTGCAAAATATTATTAAAAAATTCTATTATTTAGAGAAAAGAAGGACTGTAAATAAAAGGAGTCATGAAATAGATGCGAAACAAAGTCTAATCGAGCACGAAAATAGGCTTACGCAAATCATTGGCTAATGGGTAATCACTATCACTTAACTATGGAAATTTACGACCATATCATCCATAACTTCTATTTTACAAAAAATGGTTTTTGAATTAGCTTAAAAAATCATCTTTTTAATTTTATAAATTTCTTTACTGCATAGCATTTTTAATATTATTTTTAATGTAATACAAAATTTGCAACAATTTTCAATGTTATGAAATTCAAATTCATCCATCAAAACATTCATTAACGTATTTCTGCTAATGTTACGATTAAGATTAAAAGAAAAGCTTTTTCTTCCAAAGTAGAATTTTTATTTACGCTTCTGTTCCATAGAACATGTGCTATTTAAATTGCACGCGTTGATTTGTTTTGATTTATTCCCTTGAATTCATATTTTTCGATGTTATCAAATAACAAGGAGAAATTTCAAAAGAAAAATATTGACAGCTAAAGTAAGGACTAAAAATATCTTACTTGAATGCCTAGTCGAGGTACTGTTGGCAAACGTATCTGGAAGTAGAAAGAGGCATTGACTGCAAGCCCTAACGACCACGACATTGACCTTGGGTAGAAGTAAAAACGTCATAAAACGGAAAATATGCAGCAGCTACTGCCAAGACAAATAGTTCTGTGAGTTGTTGATGAGATGGAAAAATTGGTTCATCAGCAGCTGGCGGATCAAGTCAGGTTCTGTCTTAACCATTTAGGTTCTCTCTCAACAACAAAAATATTATTCCGTCGTAGAAACTGTCGATTGGAACGTCCTTTCAAAAATTGCTTGTTAAACAATATAATGAACAAAAAATGCACATATGAAAGTAAAACTCACATATAACTCACTTAAAGATACCTCAATATAATTTAAAAAAATTAATTTCTCAATTTTTATCCTAATTTTACCCATATTAACTTCATGTTAAAATGGTCTCTTATTTTCTGTTCCAATTCCACCTTTTTTATTTAATTAATGCTTCACGCGCTCTATAAAAATTGCCGAATCCAACAGGTTCTCACGCTTTGAGTGAAGGGATAGAAAATCCTTAATGTTTACCACATTCTTTAAAAAATACCTAAAATTTCTTTACCTAAATCGACTCGTGTCAAAGAAATCCCTATCAAAATATCAATATAAAAACCACCGAAGGGATCATTTCGCTCTTTTCTGCTTTTGTGTCGCGATGTAGACTGACGTATTTTTTACCACTTATTCTTGTACATAAATTATACCTCCCGGCATGGAATAAATCGAAGTTAAACATTCAAAAGTGTCTTCACTTTGCCCACTCAACTGCTATAAAACATGTTTGCAGATATTTACACAGTAAAATAAATTGATAATATTTTCCATAGTCTATTTACTTTCGAAGTATAGAGTAAATATTGTAATCGTCAAAAAATTCGAAATCCAGATTTTAGCGAATCTCCAAGTTTTAGAGCTCTCTGAGTTCGAAAAACACATTTTTGGAAAATGTCTGTTTGTCTGTGAGAAAGATAACTTAAGAAAGCTTTGAACTAGATGGATGAAATTCATTACATGGTCTTTGCAACAAATTTGTATATTTTTATATAAAATTTTGAGCAAAATCTGCTCAGAAGAAGTATGTCTGACCATCTGTTTGAATATAAATTAATAAGGTAACTGCAAAATGATGAGAGCTGGATAGATAAAACTCAGTACATCGATTTAGTGTCTATAGTGTATACAACTATCAAATTTTGAACAAAAACATACAAGAGGTTGAAGGTACTTTCATAAACATCTAAACGCGATGCCTCAAAAACGCAATGATTTAAATATATCAAATTTGGTACGTTATTTTGAGACAGCGATTATAATTCTGTCAAATTTTGATTTTAAGCAGTTGGGGAAAAAATGCGTCTGAAACACAAATTCAGCTTTAATAGATGCGAGAAAATTTTAAGGAGACCACTCCAGCGATTTGGTATTAAAAAGTGCATCTTGGTAAACAGTCCATGTCCTCGAGGGTTATGTGTTCCAGAAGAAGCTTTGTGTGCCCGGGCCTTTGTATGTTCATTTAGCAGGAATTAAATACCCTACTATATTTATAGTATTTATTTATATTTTAGGATCTTCATATGTTAGAAAAATTAAAAATTCGCCTTAAGAAAAAATTAGGCGTATGTAAGCTTGATTAAATACTATTTGAAATAAATTTTTAAGAAGAAAATAGTATGGTAACGAAAGGAAGGTAACCCAAGCAGCAAAAGAAGTCGCTAAACGATTGGCCAAGCATCGCAGCCATCTGATATACGCCGCCCGTATTTTGCCAATGTCACCTTTGCATTGGCGCGACATCGGATTTTGACCATATTTTTTTCTGCCGCCTCTGAAGATCGCTTTTTCATCGGGGCGAACTCCTACGGCGACTTAGTGAAAAAGACCGGTTCAAAGCAATCGGCCCATAGTCGCCTCGATGTCGGGAAAGTTGCTTTTCCTAGGTGGCGCTATGCGAACATATTTTAGAAATTTCCCATGAATCACCTGGCGTGTATTGGATTTTGAAATTCAACCAGCAACGCATACTGTCATTTCAAGAAACTTGGTAAGTGTAAAGTTTTTATTATTATATATTTGTAAATAATATATTATTTATTCTAAATAGTGAATAAAAAAGATTATTTTTGTTGAAGCCGTTCGAACTCGTTGCTTAACATGGAGTTGCACGTGATATTACTAGCCTTAGGCGTAAGCTACGATTATCATTTTTTTTCTTGTTTGTATTCTTTTCAAGTGATTTTATTTCCTATCTTTTTTTTGTGTGTGTGTCTGTTCTTAAATTATTGCAGATATTTTTCCATTTCATTTATAATGCCTTTCCTTTTGTTAACAACAATTTCTAATGAAAAAAGTTAAAAAAAAATATTAAATTACGTTCTTATGTTTTGGTTTTGCAATAACATTTGTGTTATTATTTTTATTTCGACATAAAGCTAAAAAAATAGATTAGCAGAATATATTTATTGTAAATTTCAAAAAAAAATCTTTAAAACTTGCAATTATGTAGTTATATTTGAATACTCTTATGTGAATAGTTTATAATTATTTCACCTTTCATAAAATAGTAACATAAATTTTACACCCATTAGTTTATATTATTTTTCTCTATTGTCCTCAACATTATTATAATATTTGCCTATATAGTTTTATCAGACTGAAAACATTATCAAGCTTATGAAGTTCTATATATCTATTTTACTCCTTAATTACATATCTCCAATTGTCAACAAATATTTTATTTGTACTTTTAAAAGAAGTGAAAGCTCAATCATTATTCTAATTAAGGAATATGTTTTTTAGGTTCATCAAATCTGCAAAAAGAAGAGTGAACTTGAAGAAAAGTATATGTATAATTCTTTATATGTATTACCAGCAAAATATGAAATCCAGTATTCTATAAGAATGCCCAAGCATTGTATATAATGCCTAAAACAAGCCAGTAATGTATGAAACAATTTGTATTTCATACATTTTCTAAGCATTCTATAGAATGCCAAATGACAACCTGGCAAAGTATGAAATACATCTCTCATTCAATGAAATAAAAATTTTGTGCAACCTTTGTTTCAAAACTGAAAATGCAATTAAAGATAAAATAAATTTTAAAATTGATCTATAAATATAAACAAAAAAAAAATTTCTCAATATTTTTTTGGAAACTACTGTGCAAGTTTCTATTCCTGACTTCAAGAAAGAGCAAAATATTGGAAGTTATAATTAATGTGACGGAGTATGGTTTCTACCTACTTGGAACATCAGAAGGAAATTTAAAACAATTATATGTCCCAATTCACTTTATATCCTAAGAACTTGTTTAGAATTGAAGATATTCCAAATCACAAAATTTCTCTCTGGTCAGTTGCAATTACTCAGAGCAGTGGAAGCAATCAAGGATTTATCAGATGTATGTGTTTAAGTGCCAAAATATGTAATGTCTTTTCGTGAAAAATGTAGTAAAACTTCAAAATGTTGCAATGTGATAGGCTTGAATGACAAGTAGGTAAATTTTAATTTCTGATTTTTTTTTATCTGAAAACTTATTTGCCTTAATTAGAAAGGCATAAATTTTGTTTTGTACAAATTTTATTTTTCTATATAATTTGAATAAATTTTTTTAATGGCAACCTCATTATTTTTTCAGACTGACAATTCAAGTGATTTTAATTCTATTTAGCTTAGTTAATTTTCCTTTTCATTTACAATTTTTCTATGAAAGAAGTTTAATAAAGTATTAAATAACATTTTTATATTTTGGTATTGAAATAACATTTTTATATTTTGGTATTGAAATAACATTTGTGTAATTATTTTTATTTTGACATGAGGCTAAAAAAAAGTTTAGCAGAATGTATTTATTTTAAACTTCAAAAAAAAAAAAAAAACTTTTAAACTTGAGATTATGCAGGCACTTTTGAGTTCTCTTATATGAATAGTTTCAAAGTATTTCGCATTTCATATAACAGTAACATAAATTTTACTCCCATTAGTATGAGTTTTTTTTTTTTCTTTATTATCCTAAACATTATTATAAAGTTTGCTTACACAGTCCAGTATCAGAACAAAAATATTATGCTTATGAAGTTCTATAAGACTTTTGCTTTTTAATTACTCATGTCCACTTGTCAACAATTGTTTTATTTGTACTTTTAAATGAAGCGAAATCTCAATTACTATTATAATTGTTTTCTAGGTTCAGCAAAAAGGAAAAATGAAATGTATAAATAAATGTATAATTTTTTATATGTAGCTGAAGATTCAGTTATACATATATAGAATATTTATATAAATGTGTGTGGATTTTTAGAAATTTCAAACTCTTCAAGTATTACATAATAAATAAAGTTTAAATAAATTTTTTATAAATTACTTTGTGTCAATATTATTTATTCTTCTAAATTATAAGTCATAGTTTCAGGATTTTGCTTGGGTGTATAAGTCATTACAGAAAATTCAGTAAAAAATTTCAAGTAAATTATTATTTTACTTTGTATTTCTAAAATATTATTTAATGAAGGTCTTTGTAAATAAATTGTTTTGCATAGTTGTTTTTCTTTTCTCCTAAAAATAAAGAGGGGAGAAAATAATAATTAAAAAAATATTTGTCTAAAGAAATTTTGTATAATTGAAAGTAGTGTTTACATTTTTAGGTATGAAGTTTTTGTAAAATATTCAGAGTTCATCATAGATCAAATTTGGTTCTTGTGCCATGAAACAAAACCAAACTAATCATAGATTTAAAAAAAAAAAATTAGAAATTTGAAGTAAATTGTTAATTTGTGCTTGTAAAATGTTATCAATTGGACATTAGCTAACACTAACATTTGTAATAAGGTATAAAATTTCTACACTATAAAGTAACTTTGTAAGTTAATAATAAGATTTCGTATAAGTAAAAGAAGTGTTGTATTTTTGTGCATGGAATTTTTGTGAAACATATTTTTCAAATATTCAGAGTTAATCATAGATCAAATTTGGTTATTTTGCCACAAATCTAAACCTCACTAAACATAAATTATGAAAATATTAGAAATTTGAAGTAAGTTATTAAATAAGAAGTAAGTTTGTGCTTGTAAATTGTTGTTTATTGAATATTAGCTAACACTAACATTTATAATGAGGTTTAAAATTAATGCAATATGAAGTAACTCTGTAAATTAATAGTAAATAAAATTTCCTATAATGGGAAGAAGTGTTCCATGTTTGGGTATGGAATTTTTGTGAAATATTCAGTGTTAATCATTAATTAAATTTGGTTCTTGTGCTACAAAACCAAACAACTAAATATAGATCAAGAAAATATTAGAAATTTGAAGTAAATTATTAATTTGTGCTTGTAAAATGTTGTATGTTGGACACCAACCGACACTAACATTTATAATGTGTAAAATTTCTACAACTTGAAGAAACTTTACATGTTAATAGTAAATATAAGGAATTTTGTAGAATTGAAAGAAGTGCTGCATTTTTGTGTATGGAATTTTTGAGAAATATTCAGTGTTAATCAAAGATCAAATTTAATTCTTGTGCCATAAAACCAAACTAATCATAGATAATAAAAAAAATATTAGAAATTTGAAGTAAATTATTATTTTGTGCTTGTAAAATGTTATCTATTGGACATTAGCTAACACTAAAATTTATAATGAGGTATAAAATTTCTTCATGAAGTAATTTTGTAAAGTCAATGGTAAATAGAATCAGTAAAATTGAAAGAAGCGTTACATTTTTGTATATGGAATTTTTATGAAACATATTTGTGAAATATTCGGGGTTTAACATTGATCAAATTTTGTTATTTTGCTATGAATCTAAACCTCACTAAACATAAATTATGAAAATATTAGAAATTTGAAGTAACTTAATAATTTGTGCTTGTAAAATATTTTCTATTGAAGAAACATATAATAGGAATTATATAATTTAGTGTTTGAAACTATTTTTAACCAATGCATTAAATTTTAGGGTGTTAAAATAGGAATTTGTGTTTTATTCATTATTCTTTAGGAATTATTTGTTTATTGCTCACATTAAGCAACATAAAAGTGTGTATAGTAAGAAAAAAATATATATATATTTTTTTTTAATAGGAATTATATATTTTTCTGTTTCGAATTTTTATAAAATAGCTTTTAAAAACAAATGATATAGGCAATATATATAATACATCTACTTTTAAATTTCTAATATCAGTTAAAATCATACTGATTAATTATATAATTGAAACTATGATTATGTTAACATTTCTTCCCATGCATTAAACAATGAAAATAAATAGGAAATATCAATGAAGGAAATAAATCTTATATGTAGATAGATGTTCAGGGAATCAAATTTAAAATTATTTCAGATAATTTTAACATTTGTTTATTTTTTTTTAAAGAACAGTAAAAAAATGTCATTTAAACATTTTATAGGGTAAAATTGTGGTAAAATCTATGCTATAATAATAATTAAAAAAAAGCTGGAAGAATTGTTAGAATGACATTTTCCATGAATTTTTATCGAAAACAAGTATTTTATGGAATTTTAAATTTATCAAAATAAATAACAAACACTATTATTAATAGGTAAAAAAGAAAAGTAAACTATTCAAAATATCTCGTATTTTCAGGCTTTTGACAAAATTTTGAAAGTATGATAGTTTTAAATATTATGACACTAGTTTCTAGAGTTTGAGAAAATTGAATAACCATTAAACTAATATTTCAATTTGACACCAGCAAGTGTTCAGAAATAAATTGCCTATTGATTGGCATTTGGTTGCCCATTGCTAAAATACATGGGGAAATGATTGGTATTGGGTCGCCCATTGCTAAAACACATGGGGAAATGATTGGTATTGGGTCGCCGATTGTTAAAACACATGGGGAAATGATTGGTATTGGGTCGCCCATTGGTAAAACACAAGGGGAAATGATTGGTATTGGGTCGCCGATTGTTAAAACACATGGGGAAATGATTGGTATTGGGTCGCCGATTGTTAAAACACATCGGGAAATGATTGGTATTGGGTCGCCCATTGATAAAACAGGTCGCGAAATGCTTGGTATAACGTCGCCCGTGATAATAACAAGTCGCCAAAGGATCGGCAAATTAGTCGAAAACAAGTCGGGGCGACCATCGCGCGGCGAACCGCCGGGGGACATGACCAATGTCGGGGCGAGATCGCCTCCGATCTCGCCCCAATCTCGCTCGTTCCGTGGGGCGATGCTTGGCCAATGGTTGGCCAACGATCTTTTGCTGCTTGGGAATGGAGTTGACGAGTCTGCAATCATATTACAGGGCTCTTGAACAGTTTTTATATGATAAATCTAAGACTTTGTCTTGTCCAAAGAATCAAAACAACTACCGCTTAAAAAGGTCTGATAAATGAACACAATTGGGAATTGATGTATCTTGCTACTTAACAAGACTTGATACCAGAAATATAATTATTAAATTAAACCAATTTCTGAATTTTTTATAGTATCATTGGAAAGCAGCTAAAAGCGCCCTTACGATATTTAAAGAAAATAATTTCGCATTTTTTTAAATTCACTAATGAATTTTTATACGTATGCACATTTGGATTGTACTAAATCCCTTAAAAATCGAAACTCGCTTACAGATATTATTTTATTTTAAAATAGTCGCCTCTGGCGACCAACGGCTTGCCAGAAATATTGCTTATATTTAATTTTAGATAAATCATTAAGAAATAATTCCTTCATTCTACCAAATTATTCAGACGTTAAATTCATGGTATTTTAATTCTCTAATTTAAGTTCTTTTTTTTTGTTCTTGTACATTTGATAAAGAGCTGCCATAAAAACAGAGCGCTATTCAAAACATAAATATCCAGCTCATCTATCTTCTAACTTTCACAGTAACTTTTCACTCGTCTTATAACTATGCATTTATAAAATAGAAATTTCCTATTTTAGCTTTCAACAAGAGAAGAGATCTTGCGGTAAAAATGATGTTAATATTGGCATGTGATGAAACAATGAAAACAATTTGAATTTCAGAGCAACAATGTAATCAATTGATGGAAATTGATCAAAAAATATTTTTTTTTAAACAATTGCCAAAATACAAGAAAGATTTACATGATTATCAAATTGGTATAATTAAAAAAATATTTTTTTTAAACTTTGAAACGATGTAAAATTTATTTTTGTATAATAATATTTTCGGAAATTATCGCGGAAAAACGCCAAAACTCAACTTAAATTTTAATTAATTAAAATTCTAATAAAAATTTCAAAATATCATTCTAGGTACACATTTCCACCCTCCAAGGTACATATGCATCACATTTGATAGCTAGCTGTCTTTTAAACAATCTGGCCTGTAAAGCACTAACACAGACCGCATTAATCTTAAATATTAATAGAGATGAGAATTCAATTAGTTGAGAGTCGCAAACAATGCAGTGTTCTTTAGTCATTTATTGAGGCGGAATACTTGCCTACTCTCTGCTGGCATAAAAAAAAGTCATTTATTTACATAATAATAATTATGAAAGTCATTTATTTACATAATAATAATTATGTGCTTAATAAATGTACAATCCACGTATAAAAAGTGTACGCTTGCTCTATGATAACAAAAGGACGATAAAATTGACAGATAGTCTAATTTTTCACAGGCTTTTCACACACATTATATGCAACATATCCTAATTCGAGAAGCAATAAATAAACTGCATTGAAATCAATTTTATTTTATCAGATGATTTGGCAACAAATGGCAATTAAAGCGTTACCTTCTGAAAGCACTAGCCAGTGAAAATACAGATACTCAGGTAAATAGATTGATATTAAAAGTATATTAGGGTGGGTGTTAGCATAATTTATTGACACCTTATTTAACCTTCATTAGTGCGGTCTATTTTGTGTGAATAGCATTACTTTGCATTATAATATGTTAATGACTTTAACACATTAAGCTCAACATCAGTCATCGGTGGCTGACACTGAATTTTCAGTACAGACAGCGACAGTCGCCAGTGACTGACAATATAAAATATGATAAAAAACAAAAACAAAATACACTCTATTAATAAGTTAATAAAACGCCTAAATTTTCCATATCAAAATATTTTAATGGGTTTCATTAAAAAACTGCAAAAATCTTGTGTATAAAATGAATTCTAAACACCGAGAACATCAATGTGAGACTGCGGACCAAACGGAAAAAGTAGCAATATCGGCGTAACGTTTAACCTGTAAATCGACAAGACCGGGCACGAGTTCTTCATAGAGCTCCCTGATGGAGTTTTATGAAGAATTTAATTTAAATAAGTTCAATTACAACCGAATACAATTTAAATCTCAATTTATTATTTTACAGAATTTTTTTCATTGCTTTTATTAACGGAACTTCTTTTCTCTCTCCCTCTTTTTTTGCTTGCTATTTTTGAAATAAACAGCTTTGCAAACCTTCCCTACTGCAATAAAATAAAATAAGAGGCAACAGACTAAGATTGAGTTATTAAGGTTAAACTCTTTAACAAGTGGCGAGCACTTAACTTCACCAGCTAGCCTTACATAAGGGAATGACACAGTTTTATCGGGAGCTTCAAGTACTTTGATTTCTGTTCTGTTAGAGGCATATAAAAAGCACGTGTATGAAATTGCCGCAGTTTTTTCTTCTAGCAAGATATGAGAATTTTGACTTAAAAACTAAGCTTTAATAATATTAAATCTTTCCTAGTAGTCCTTGCTTTTTAAAACGACAGTTTTTTAATTGTCGTTTTTCTCTCTGTATTTAATTTATTAAAGATTTTATTTATTCAAATTTTGGAAGAAATTGAATTTTATTGTGATACCGTCTGCTGCAAATCAACAAAGGTCGCCTACTTTTCATTATTTTATGTTGCTTTTGCCATTAATTAATTGCTTACAAAAAGTTTTGGAAAATCTAAAACCGTTCTACAGATATATGCATATATGTAAGTAATTAACCCAATGGATTTCATTCTAGTTTTAAAAAATCGAATATTTGATCCGTTTGAATGCAGTAAATTTAATGAATTCATGAATGGTCTGATGTCATTAATTAATGAATGGACTGAATTTCCAAGCAGTTGCTTAGTAGGAGAGCCTAAGGCAAGTTGCAACATGCACTTTACGCAGAGATATTTTAAAATGTTTAATCAGAATTTTCGTTAAAAATGATTCTTTTGACAGAGCCTATTACATTAACATAGTTAGTGCCCAATGGAGACGGATAGTAAAAAGTGGTGAACATAGATTCCGTTTTAGCTACTGAATGGAAAGAAAAAAATATGGAGTAAGATAAATTTGCTATTTTTATTTATTTATTTTTTCTATGTATTAAGTTTTAGAAACGAATTTAATTTTTTTTATCGAAATATATTTTATTAATCAACAAAAATGCTCGAAATCATGGAATGGGCCAAATTGTAACGTATTGCAAATTGTGAGATTTATCTTGATTTTTATTTAATTCATGTAGTTAGACTTTCCGCTTTAAATATTAGCATGCACCCTCAAAGATCATATCCTTCCATAGGAATTCACCTTAGAAAAAATGTAACACTCAATAAATAAAAAGAATTTTTTCCAAACTAATCCGCCTGAAAAAGAAGCACTCGGAAAGAAAATTGCGGCGTAATTAATAAGAAATAAAACAAGAGAAAGGATAAGAGAAAATGAAAGATCTAAGAAAAAAAGAGGCGAAAGAAAACAAGGGGATGAAGAATGTTTCGAACCAACTTACAGATTCTAAAAAAAAGGAAAAATAACCTTGCCCTAGTTTGCGGGAATACATGCATCAACCTGCCAATATTTATACTAACAACGTTACTATGGGATGGAAGCAACGTTAGGGTATTTTGGGATAGACCACGTCATTCTGAACTGCTCTCAGATTGACGCTCAGAAGATAGCGTCTGAGTTGACAGCCCATTCTTAAGCTTACATGCCACGCCAGTGGAATACTTTTTGGTCTCGACAGATTTAGCACATACTAAACAAGCTTTCACGGTGGTTCGTTGGTGGAATTGAGTCTGGACTTGGGGGCCTGTGTGCCCCGAAGTCAAAGCTTTAAAGACACTTCAGCGACACACAATTCTGAATAAAGAAAACGGGTTCAAAGCTTCATTTGCAAAATTTGAGTACTGACTTTTATGTTGATAGGTTAAACAATTTCTTTGTATCTTATTGTAAATCACATCATAACAGTTATTACCATTATGATAAGTAAGTTATTAATCATCATGATGATCAGGTATGGTGATCAAACAATGCTTTCCCAAATTCTGGATTTTTTAACTGATTGGCCGGGCGTGCCGATCATTTTTTTTTCCACCCAAAAAAAAAAGCGAATAAGGAAACAAAAGGAAGATTTAGTACGTAATTATTTAATATACATAACTGTCCAATAAATGCTAGAATACTTAAAGAAATTTGGATAGAAATTGAATTTTGTTAAGTTTTAGTAAAACCATTTTTGAAAAGTAATTATTTGACGTTTATTGATATGCTTGCTCAAAAACACCCGATTTTATGGTTGAAAAATATATGGGATGGCGAGAGGATATCTAGGTTGGAACACAATGCACAATAAATAAAAAAAAAAAAAGGAATTTAATAGAATTGCAAAAAATGGTCTGCTAGAATAACAATTTTATTTTGTTTTGTGAAAATCAAATCAAAAGATATAAAAAAAACATTGAAGTATAAAGGGAAGATATTTCAGTTCATTTTGAAAAAAAAACAATTCAAGTAAATTTATTTCCTGAACAATGGAATTAATACAGTTCCAAATTTTAAAAACAGATATGAAGATTTAAACAATAAAAATCTGTTTCAAAGAGTAATTCTGAAATTTTAATAATTGTGAATTGAACTGCAGGCATGGTTCTGTTACGATGCCAATTTTCCCACTGCATCTTTAACGTGTGTGAATGTAATATTAAGAGGCAATAATAAATGTTCTAAAAATTCTGATATCCATTTTAAGAGGCAGAATTTCTAATTATTGAGAATATCCCTTGAATCTCTAGATTCAATTTAGAGAAAGGTCAATCTTCTGTGTAGAAACTTTGGAACATAAAATGAAATCTCAAATTGGTGGTAAATTTCATCAGATTTAATTAGAAAATTCAACATGTTTCTAATAAAATTAAACCGAAATCTGAAATTAGCATCACTGAATATATTTTTCAAGAAAGCTGTCAGATGCTGGAATATTTTTCGATAACCTCAAATTCACGAGAATCGTTATTAACTACAAGACTTAAAGACATGAGAGGTTCTGTTATGTGTAATTGGATGAAAATTTCAAACTGCTCAGACAAGGATTTTTTCTATGTATTAAGAACTTTTAATTTAAAACTGTTAGTTTTAAATCAGATTTTTTATCTTCTAAATTAAGTAAAATTCTCATTTGTTTCACTTATCTATTTCTAATAATTATCCACAAATCCTTTTTTCTGAGAATTAGATCAATGCTGGAAACTATCAATTTTTGGTCAAGATTACTAATTCTAAAAATAAATAAATAAAAAGTATTCTCTAGTGATGCGGTATCCTATTTTTCTCTTCCTATGTTCCTATTCATCTCATATACGTTATGTTATCTTAATTATAAAATGAAACGGGTAAGTAGTAAAATTAGAGTATGCTTCATTGCACCAAATGCAAAAAAACGAACAAAAATATCATAAGATTTTTCAACCGAAGTAAATCAAATATCGCTTGAGAAGCACCTCGCATAATGAGCAAAATAAAATGTTAAAAAGTGACTCGATTGACGAGCGATGTTTCGCAAAACGAGCAGCGAGGATACACCGTGACATCACATACTGGCTTTGTTTGTATCAATCTGTGCTGAGCGCTTGTTCGAAGAGAACCCTCAGACTTACATAGAAGAAGTTTTTACCGGATAGTGTTGTAGAACGCTACTCAGGGGGGAGAGGATTAGCAAGTGCGTGTGGAACCTTAATCGACGAAATTTTGTCTTTGACCCAGATTATGGGGCTAGAGATGGATAGCACGGACATCGATGAGCTGTTGAAGAACATAGCCAGAGCTATCGAAGAACTTGCATTGCATTCTTTGTCACAGCAAAAAGTTTCGAGTGAGATTTGACTAAGAGAGGGAGAAATGACAGTCTCAGTAGAGCAACAACCTTCCAGTGAAATAAGGAAGATGCTGAAAATATGGGATTCATATAGCATTACACGTTGGAAACCAATAATGCTCTACTTCATTTTCGCCACATTTTGAAGTATAACTGAAAACAAATGCATTATAAAAATAATTATGAATGAATTTGAATATTTTTTCGGAATGTAACAACACATCGTCCTATTTTAAATGAATTTCTATGGTAAAAAATTATGCATAACAAGTGCTACACATTACAAGTGAAATTCCGGAACGAATTACGCTCCTTAAGTGGGATTCCACTTAATTCTTTCAAGATAATCAAGCTGAAACTTTCTGCGATGCCTAATTCTGTATAATATCATGATTAATTACAAATATCTCTAAAGCAGAAAAATGACTTGGATATCCTGTTTCCTTGTACGGTTTTATTTCGCTAATACAGGCTGACAGATCTTTTCTGTATAACTTGGAAGAATCATTTTCCTCCCCAATTGCCTATTTTCTCTGCTGTGCATCTTTATTAAGTACTTCCTCCTTTGGGATTTAATGCGCTTCCTCGTTTGAAATCGCACAAATTAATTTTTAATGATCAGGTTTATATCAATGAAAAGATCACAAAACTAAACTATTTGGCACAACTTTTGTGTTATCACAACAATCTGGAATGACTAAAAAATAAATTTAATATAAAAGGAATAAAAATGTCAGAAAGTTACACATCATACAGTTATTTAAAAAAATGATGGAAAAAAATACCGAAGGTAGTTTGCCACGAAAAGTAGAGCTGGCAAGGTTCACAAATTCAATGTTTTAAAATTATATAAAACAAATTTTGATAAAAAAAATACTACAAATGTATTAAGCATATCAAATATAGATTATATTTTATAACGACTGATATCATAAAAACAAGAATTTCATATCTAATACAGAGAGAGACAAACATCAATTTATTTCATGGCATTACACGGCATCACAGACTCTTAGTTTCTATTTCTAGCCATTCAAAACTATCAAGGCGTTTTTCCATCTTTTTTTTCTTTGAAGCTTTTATTTCTTCCAGTGATATTTAAATCGTAACAAAATCATAGCATAGTATAATTTATTAATTATATTATTGTAACTTTTATTTTCACATATTATTTTGCTACCAATAAATTTAGTTGCAAAATAATACCACAGTTTAATAGCAAAAATGCATACTATTTTATACCTATATTTTAATTTTGTCAATATCCCTGTTCTGAACTAATACAAAGCCTATATGAAGAAGGTATCAGTGGATAGGACTCTTTTTTTTAATCGAAATCTACGATAGCATATTTAATTTACATTGAAACGCATTGTTTGTTTAAAATTTAAATTAAAAGAAAAAATTAGACATTGTAGATAACTGACAATCTAGCGATAAATGGGCCATCGGAATACATCAACTAAAGGGCAGCGCATCATTAGGATATACTTTCTGATTATATTTTCTATACAAAAAGAGCTTTCGTCTGAGTGAGTTATACTGGCAAAGCAAGGACGACTTTAGATGCTCGTTCGGATTTATTTTTTTAAATTTAGCTCTTTTTTTTAAGGTTTTAAAAATCTAACTATTTGGAGGTAAGGGGTAGGGGGAGAAACCTGATGGAAGTGTTGCCCCTTCGATTTTCTCCCATACTTTCTTAAGATGATATATTTATTATAAAGGTGGGTTTACACTCGTCCAGTTATAAGACGGCCAATAAGACAAAGCACGCGCAAAAAAGAACTGATTTATGCTTGCCACTATTTCATAAGATAGACTCGGATATTCAATGCTTGGCTATAAATTGCTGTTTTGGCAATTTATAGCCAATTTACTTTCAACTGCGTATTTCCCTGCAATTTACTTTCAACTGCGTATCGCATTAAAATGATTTATATTTACAGAAAGAAACATGGTAAAATATATATATATAAAAAAAAAGCTTAACATAACCTAAATTTGGAAAACTATAGAAAAAAATGGTAAACAAAATGAAGGGAAAAAAACACAACCTCGCAGTAGAAAGAACAAAAAATGTCGGAATTAATCTATGATAAGTGATCAATTTTTTGACGCAAAAAAATAAATAAATCATAATCTATAAACGCATGTACAATAAGAAAAAAAAAAAAAATACAATACAAAGTCATGTTGTTGTCCCGTCGAGACAAATACTTGCCATGGACGGAACAACATTTTTCAGTCTTTCTACGCATGCGCTGCCTACTGGCCGTCTTATAACGGGCTGAGTGTACTCAGCCCGTTATAAGACCACCATAATACTTCGTAGTATAATGAAAACAATTGTGTAAGCAGTTCGTTTCTTCCATCAGAAAACAATTTTGGAGGAAAGAACACATAAAAAGTTTCATTTATCTGAGACGCTACATTTCTCAGTTATAATTTTCAGACTGGCAGACAATCTACCAATCTGATCAGATTTAGTTCAAAATATGATACAGATCAACAATTTTGATAATATAACCATATACTAAATAAAAATATTTTTTCTAGCCGAGGAAGATCTGGATTATAGAGATTATCTGAATTTATAGAGAATGGCAATATTTTAGTTTTGTATACTGTAATATACTGACAAGTAAGAAAAAAGTAGCTTCTAAATTTTTTTATTTAATTTTGCACTTTCTGAAAATGCATGCAATACCGCTGAACTAAACTCGAGATCTAATGCGGTGTCCAGATGGGTACAATTAGTAAAATTAGCAAAAGGTCAACTGTATGCAACTTCCGTAAATTATTTATTTACGGAATTTTGAATGTAATAAAATTTCTTGCTTCTCATTGGCATTTTCATAAATGCCAGAGACATCATGGATATGCAGTCCCCTCACAACTTTCTATTTTACAAAATTAACTAATGAAAATAAAATAATTCCTGTAGCCTTTTCACTACACATGACAATATTTTACGAAAATGACACATACAAAAATTCAAGATGCTTGCATTCTGACAAGAATATAATTTACAAAAAGGAATTGCAAAAAAGCTCAAATTAATAAACTTTTTTTTAACGCAATGGCTGAATATTAGTTTCGCCATTTAATAAATGTCTAAATCCTTTAGACGGAGAAGGGCGTTGAATATGAGACTTCATCTTTCTCTAAAAATAATGCAGATCGTTTAGATGCATACCGACGAAATGAGTATCAACAAGGGGGAAAAATTATAAACATCCGGTAAACGAATGAATAACAGCTTACAAGAGAATCTCTGCACTTTCCAGATAGACTAATTATTGCATTCACATGATTTTTTTTTTTTTTTTTAATGTTTGCTTATATAAAGAGTACAGGGAAGTTTTGCAGTATGGTGCAACAATAAAGGGCAAGAAACTGCTTGTTGCTACATGCTGTAATGGCAACCTATGGATGATGCGTAACCTATGGAATCAGTCATTCATTCGCTGCGATTTTTTGAAGTGCTTGCTATCTCATCTCGAGGCATGTTTACAGTGTAACTTCAGACGTGATTTAAACAGACCAGTGATTAGAAGAAAGAGCACATTAGACTAGGTGATGATTATCCACATCATACGATTATAGTCAGGAGGTACGGAGGCTAATTTTACTTTCTAAGGAAAGGACACGAACAGCTATGAAGGTAAACAGTAAAAATTACAACCGTGAGGGGAAATGCTTGAAGATTGATCAATTAGCAGATATAGCATTTCACGAAATGCACCAGGAATTCGAGAAGAGTCGTCTAGAGAGATACTAGTTCTTGCATTCAAACGAAAATTTAAAAAATAGAAATGTTTGTCCATAAATAGCGATGAATGTCCATACATACAATAATGAATCGCAGGAAACTGCTTGTTGCTAATTGCTGAAATATGCCCATACTTGCACAGTATTCGCTGCTCTAAGTCTGTGCGCTCAATCATTTATTAGCTATGATTGAAATACTTGCTATGGTACCGCCCTCACACACTGAGATATGGTACTTTTATGACGTAATTTCATGTGTACCTAGAAGAAAGAACCCTTACATTAGGTGATATTTATCCACATGATACGAATATAATCCGTTGGTACGGAAAGTAACTTTACTTTCCAAGGTGCAGAAAGGACACGAATAGCAGTTATGGAGGAAAACGTTACTGTCACGAGGTAAAGGTTTGGTGAAGATGGGAGAATAACCTATCAGCAGATAAAGGATACCGTTTTCCTAAATGCACCAGCAATTCAAGAAAGGTGCCGCACAAACTGGTCGAACACCTGTTTTGAAACTAAACGAGAGATATTTCGAGAGAGACATCGTATGGTTGAACTATGATAAATGAAAAGCAGCAATTAAAAAAGATCATGCGGGTGTACGATTCATGACAAAAAAAAAAAAAAAAATCAATGATATAGTGACGATGGAACTTGAGATGATATATAATTATCGCATTCTCAATGATTTTATTGAGATAAATGGCACCTTAAATAGGATTTTTTTCAGCCCGTATTATTTTTACTTTAAAAAGTGGTATAAACGCACTACTGCTTTCTCTTCACGGCATAGGTATTCATAGTTCCTTTATTTCTCCAGTCGCTAAAAAAGATTTAATGTGCAACAAAGACAGATATGAAAATCATTAGGTGGAATTGATGAATCAATCAAAAATGCAAAGGTCGTAGCAGAATCTTAAATTTTTACTTTGATTTACAAGAGACTGAAACTATAATCTTCAAGAAGACTAACTGAGCATAGTCAATATGCTACTTATACAATCAAACTATCATTTTAAAAAGCAAGCAGCTTTAAGAATGACTGCCTACACAAAACAATCTACGAAAAGGGGGGAAAAAAGGCCAGTGCTATTTTTTTTTTTTTCTTTACTGGTTGCATTAAATATAGCTTATTGTGCAACACAGTGCCGTTGTTTCAACTTAGCAATGCAAACATCTCATTCTAAGTCAATTTGCAGCAGTGAGCCTGGAATCTGTCATTTGATTGATTTTCAATGTAACATAGGCTAATGTCAACAAGGCCTATTTAAGTGGTCAATATTGCTAGTTATTTTCAAATTCCACTTCAGGAGAGTGTTTCTTTTTTTCCCCCTTTTCAAAATTCATCTAAAGGAGTTATATTTTTAATGAGTGAAACTCCAATGCAACATATCATTAATTAGCTCTAAACAAAATCTTAAGATACATAAAAGTAATTTAAGCGTTTAAACAAAATTCAGCTTGAAATGACAAAAACAGATTTCTATGATCTGAAACTCTACATTAAGATGAGACCAAAAACTGATGCAAAGATGTCTGTTAGGTCTGATGGAAATGTCTTTTACACACATTTTAAAAAGTATGCCTTTGAAACTGGTGCAATAAAATGTAAAATGCTGCAATAAAATTAGGGTCAAAGAGTTAAAAATAAATTGCAACAATTTTAAAAGTGCTAAAAAATTATTTGGTCCACATTTCAAAAGATAATTATTCTAAATTTTGAAGTAAATGTGAAAATGCCTGCAGATAACAACTGTCTAAATATAACTTTAAAATATGTAAAAATATACAAATTATAAATGTGACTAAACAATGAAACAAAAGTTTAATATTTAAACAACAAAAAAGCTAAAAAAATATTGTGTTTTAAAATAACTGTTCCGTAGTGTGTGTAATTCGCCATGGCGACAGAACTCTCCGCCAATCGCAATGCCTTGGTGATGCTCTCGCTAATGGGAATCGAATACGCCTCAACCCATTCGCAATAAAACTATTTCAAGAAAATATAGTCCGCTAATTTTGCTTATAATTAAGCACACCCGCACAATAACTATGAAAAGCAGTTTGAAAATTAAAGAAAAATCAAACAGTAATTAGTAACGTTGCAAAGTTAGACCCCCAATTGTAAAAACAGTTTTTTGCATAGTCATTATTTACTCCTTTAGGTAGACAACTTTCTAATAACATAGTAAATCCATCTAGATACTAACAACATATGTGCCAAATTTTGTTCTATTCATCCATCCAGGGACATAGAATTGCATAAGACTAAAAAAGGAGAATGTATATATCAGGCCTATCACAAGCTTGGAATAAAAGATGAAGTTTACAAAACAATGTGTATTATACTAAATAAAAGTACTAAGAAGCAAAATATAATTAATTGAATAAATTTATACAAAAATGCTTAAGAATTAAAAATAATGTAGAATTACTGCATGAAAAAAAATCAATTAATCTCCAGAGTGATAAAATTCATGGAAATTTGCCATGTTTTGTCTGTACTGGCACTCTACAGGACATATATAGATAGATAGATCTATTGAATTTGGAGTAAATATACCTTGAGATGAGAAAATACACATCAAAGAGATTTTTTTTAACTTTTAGCAAGAACTTTAAATTAAAATTAAATAAATTTGGGATTTTGAGGATTTCTAAAATAATCAGCAAAATATTTCAAAGAATAATTTTCACATTGTTTTAAATTTTAATAAATTATTTTTTAACAATTCTTATTCCGTTGCTATATAATTTTTTTCTGAACTTAGATAATTATTTAAAAATATTTTTATACAATTTTCAGAAATATATTTCCAGTCGCAATGAAATTCAAATTATTTTCATTGTTCCATCAATATATCATTTCAAAATTTTCTTCCGTTACTGAAGGATTCTTTTTATTATATGGCCGGTTTACACAATGAATAAGAATGCAAATTTACAGTAGATAAACCAAATAATTATGTTTTTAAATTAAATCTGGTGAAATGTAACTAAACTCCACTAGGAAGATTCATTTAATACAATAAACTGAACTAATGTATGGCTCTTGTCAATCAAAAGGTAAAAATACTTATCTGAGGGACATAAAAATTGAAATGAAACCAATATTCCCAATGAATTCATTGATACTAAAGGTTAGTGTATGTGTATAACAAATGCACATTCTTTAAAATGCAGAAAAACAACACATAAGAGAAAAACAACAACATAGGATATTTAGAATATAACTTCATTTACCACAATATACAACTATTTACAGCAACTGGATGAGAAATGGTGTGGTTTAAATACAATTTATGCTTATGTGAATATAAACAACCAATTCTTAATTGAAATCTGCCATGTTATGTCATCCATTTTTCACCATCAGGTTTCAGAATTAAACAAATCTAACCAATCAAAAAAGTGCAACAAAACTTCAAAGCCAAATCACAATTATTATTATTATTTTACCTTCTTAATCCCGATGGTAAATAATTGTTAATGCTCCTATAAAACAGTTATAAAATCTTTTTAATACATTTAAAAAATTACATACTGAACTGTATATGCACTGAATATTAAAATATTAGCCAATTCTTCAATTTTATATAAGATCTAAAATTGAAAAAAAAAATTAATCTATTTTAAATGAAATCTTTCAAGAATGGACTTTTTCAAAAGTTTTATCCAAATTAAAAAATTGCAATAATCCTGCTGTTGGATAAGATGTTATTAACTGACTATAATAAAATATAACTTGGACTTAATTATTAAACTTATATTTAAATGAAATTTTTAGTCATTTTCTTAATTATTTTTTATAGCAGAAAAAGAATCTGAAAGTAGAATCCAGTAGGGTCCAAGTAATTTTCTATATGATCATACTCAGGTTCACCATTCTACTTATGCTTCATAAAAAGCTAGACTGAAAAAAATAAAATATCTGGAATGAATCACAAGAAGATTTTCTGTTCCCATTTGATCTTCCTATATTAATGTTTAAACTACAATTATATTCTTACAAAGGCACTATAACCAAATAATAATAACTGAAAGAGAAACCACCGACAGATTTTTAATCAAGAATGGTTGTACTACTGGACTTCATATTTTCAAAAAACAGTAGCCGTTCAGATTTTACAACTTGCTGCAAAGAACAAAGAAAAACCGCGAAACTCTTAATCAAGATCAGTGGCTCGCCTGGGCTTCTTCGCGTTCTTCTTCATTCTTTGTGCACCCATTTTCACTTTGCCAGGGAACTCGGTCACATTCTGCGGTGACCGATTCCCATTCATTGTGGAAGATGATGAAGAACTGCTGCTGCTTCTTGAATCGATTGCCAAAGAATTAACTGCCCCATCTGAAGCAGTGACTGTTTCACCAGAATTGTTCTCACCTTCTGCCATACGTTCTGTTTCTACGACTCCATTTACAGAAGCCATAGAGGTGATGGAAGATTTAGAGAAAAGTCTCTCTGCTTCCTTGAATTTACGATTCCGTTTGTCTGCTTTACTGCTGGTGCTACGACTCGTTGCAAGATATCGGTCCCAGCCACGGATAATGTTACCGTAAAGTTGTGTGTCCTCCAGATAACTGCCCTCAAAAGCATATATCTGTCGTTCGAGGTTGGCTAATGTGTCAGCTATTTCAGCTCGCTTCTTCACCAGCTCCGCAAGTTCAGCTCTTGCATCAGATGATTGAGTTTTTGACATGATTGATGATGAGTTTGATTTGAATGTATCTAAAAGCATTCTGAAAAAAAAATGATAAAAATATATATATTCTCCAGCTGATATTAACATAGAGTAAAAATTTATAAAAAAATTTCATAATCAAATTATGAATACTTAAAAAAAGCTTGTTTCTTAAATTATTTTCACCTAAAATATCTTACAAAACAATATACAAAAATTTGAGCATTTAAATCATTATAATTTACAAATTTTTAATTATATTTACCAATAAACTAACTTGATAGTCGAATAGTACATGGTAGATTTATTTATTAAATAATTTAAGCCAGATAAATACATTTTTTTAAAAAAGTTTTATTGCAAAAAAGAAAAATTTAACTAAACATGAAGTAGAAGATTTTATTTACAGATGTATATATAACACAATGATCACTATGTTGTCTTTATTGATAATTTATTCAAATAAAGTTAACTTTTTAGTTATTCAATTCAGATTTAAATTAAATTCAAGATTTTAAAATACAATGAAACTTAATTCTTAGTCCTATGAATAAAAATCTTTGGAGTACCTTAACTGAATTTCCCATGTAGTGCAATTTATTAAAAAATATATGGAATTAGAAATGCATTTTTCAACTAAACTTACTATGAACATAATAATGTTCAACATGGTTACTTTCATACTAGCATCCCTGTTCTAATTAGTTTCAACCACAGGTCTACTTGACTAAAAAATATTTTTAAATCCAAAACAATACAATAGAAAGGATATTTAACTAAACATATTTTTTAAAAAATTTTTTGCACATCTATATTTAAAAAATCGACAGAAATACTCACTGTAGGTGTTTCTTTATTTTCCTACATTTTCCAAACTTTTTTTTCTAGGTGTTCCTGCATTTTTCTAATTAATGTATATAATTATATCTTTGGCCAGGACCAATAGTTTTCACTCTCCACTGCATTTCATTTACTGTCAATCAAAAATATTATTGCACCCAAAAAATTTGTTGTCATATAGATTTTTATAAATGATTTTCTTAAAATTACTGCTCAACAGTTTTTTTTAAAGAATTTTCTATTATCTTTAGGTTATTTATACAATAGACGATTGGTTGGTTGGTTTGATTTTATGACGCAAAGACCAGATTTGATCATTCTGCACCAAATATTTGTTAAACATTGTTTTCGCATTGAAATTTAAGGCATTCTAAAAAGGGGGGGGGGGGGGAGACAATTATATCTGATGCAAAATTTCGATATTTTTTTAAAAAGGTAAAAATATTTGAATGAGGGTTATCACTTAAAATGTCATTTAAGTTAAAAACAGTCACCCCAAAATGAACTTGTTGTGTACTAAAATCTTGCCATTCACATAGAATATGCTTAACCGTTAAAGCACAATTGCATTTATTACAAAATGGTGCATGATCAGGGTGTAAAAGATGTTTTTGGGTCAAATAGGTGTGGCCTATTTGAAGTCTCGTGATAATGACTCGTGCTAATCTTTCTTTCTGGTCAGAATTTTACTTTTGAAACCTTATAATAAATGATATTTCTGCATTAAAACATTGATACACTTAATTCCTTAGTTAAAAAACACCAATCAATTTAGAAGACATTATTTATTTTCCGATTGTTTTTGGAATAATTTATCTCTAAATACAAATAAATTCTATGTTACTTTTATATTAAATTATAATGTTCATGAATAAAATATTAGGTTTTAAAATATGATATTTTGTCACATATTTTTAGTATATGCATAACAGTTCAATTCTTTAAAGATTGGATAAAAGAGAGCCAAAAACAGTAAACATAAAACAGTAATGCTTTTCAACAGCAATTATACTTTGAACTTTTCAAAAAATAGTGAGACATGAAAAGGGAAGAAATTGAAAAACAATTTGTACACATAAAACATATGATTTCATGTTTTTTGTATTTCCTATTTTTTTACTAAATCACACTAGTTTCTATGATTATCACTCAACTGGCACTGACTTTACTAAACCTGAAGAACCCAAATTGACAAGTAAGTCATGTAATAATAGTACATGAAGCTTAAAACACAGCAGCCTTTTAATCTTAATTAGAAATTCTACACTCTCAAACAATTACAAGTTTCTTCTGTAACAAAACCAAACATTCTGAACAGTTTTACTGAAAACATGAAATGCAAGAAATAAGAAAGTACAAAAGAACGATGCAAGGCTTACATTTTAGAAAACCTAAATAAAGCAGACTACTAAATAAATGTTTAATAATAGCTCATTCGTCAAGATCAAAGCTTCAAATTTACAGTGAAAATAGATGACAGATTACATCAGTTTTAAAAGAAATTATAAATGTTAATAAGGTTCAATTGTAGTTGTGATCATTTCAAATCTATATAATTTAATATTCATATAATACTAGCTGCCTTTGATACTCAATTACTTTGCTGGGATTAAAATTTCCAATTAAATATTTTATATAATTTGGTCATATAACATCTTCTTTAGAAAATATTTCTAATTTTCAAATTTTGATAGGCATGTAATTCATACTATTTTAGAAGCCATATATCATTCTGCTCATTATATTATGCATTTCCCTTATTTTCTACCAGCTCCTCTAAAGTTCATTAAAAAAAAGATATATTTTGGTATTTCTAACCTTTTAATAAAATAATCTAATTTCTAACTTAAAACAATACAAAATTTATCATTTTTCATGTTAATAATATTTTAAGTATAAAAGTCAAAACGTTTAAAGATTCTTCCCAGAATTAAATAAATATATTTACTTTGTAATAATGATTCATATTAAGGAAAGAAATTTATTTTCACTATTTTGAATATTTCAAAGTTTTTGTATTAATATCGAGAAAATGGAAGATAGCATTATAATTTTAATAATGATTTTTCTCAATAACTTTATTGTTTTTCAAAATTCTTATGTTTTTGTATTATTATTCATAGCATGCTTAATATTCATTCAGAATTCCTCCACATTTTTGTATTCTTGTTGGAACTTAAAATCTTAATATCCTTTTTAAATTAATGAGAAATAGAAAAATAAATTATGACAAAAAAAATGGCACAACTGAAAAGTCTTTTTCTTTTTTAAGTCAAATTAAAAGTAAGTCAATACAAGAAAAAATGTCATGATGTTGTTTAATTTTTCATTCAAATTTCAATCAAAAGTTTTATTTAAAAAATCATTTTGAGGTGAACAAATAATATATGTGTCAAGTTTAGTAGCTCTAGATTAAACTATCAAGCCTGTAGAGTGCCAAAACACAGACAAACTCTCATCTTATCATAAGACTTCTTCAGTCACACTTTTAATATAAAAAATAACTAGAATATAACATTTTGCAATTTTAAATAAAATAAAATGTGATCAGAATCAAACATTAAGCACAATAATTAAAAGCTTACAAAGCAAATGTTGTGATCTTTGATTCAGCAACAATTTTCTTTTCAAAACATGATTTTCAAGAGAATCTGCAATAAAAAGTTTTCAATTTAATAATTTCAAATAATATGTTGCATAGATGTGACAGATATAAACAAAGGAAAACTGATGCAATAAGGGAAATAAAGGAGCATTTATAACTCAGATCTGTATATCAAACACAATTATAAAGTTATTATAAAAATCTGCCTGAGAAGATTTTAAACAATATCCTTCAGATTTACAGCATTATATACAAAACTGAGCACAAGTTTTGCTCTCCAAGCACATAATGAAGACTTTAAAATAATGGAAACTTAATCCCTTAATCTTTATCACTCTGTGGAACATCATTACAGGAGAAACAGAGGTGCATGAACATTTCAGGTTTAAAACATACATATGATACAACTTTTTTTATTAAAACAATATTTTTATATATCTTTACTGAGATTGCAACTATTAATAATGTTATAAATAAATATAATTATATAGTCTTTAAGGAAATTAGCGATTGAATGTGACTACAAAGCATTAAAACCATCTAATTAGTTTTTAGATGAAAAAGGAATATTAATTATAAGACTCAGACTTCCAAGAGATTAATTAATGTTAATATATAAAATAGAAAAGGTGAGATCAAGATATATTTTGATTACAAATTATATAATTCTTACAGTTTCATAGCATAGCAAAAAAGATTTCTGTACATTCATAATTTGAATTTCATGCATTAAATAAAATTTTTATAAAAATGATACCTACTATCAACATGTTTTCAGTGCATAAAATCAGTTATTTAGTATGTTACTAGAGAAGTTAAATATTTACTCTTTGCCATGAATATAATTCTTAAGGAATTACAATTTTTTAAATGAATTACATTGATTTTTATTGGTATCATATTACAGGAAGACTTTATTTTCAGTCTTTAGATCAGAAATTTTAACAGGGAATATACCAAGACAAAATATTTTTGAAAAATATATCTAAATCATCAATAATAGTGGGAAACAAAAAAAGCATTTTTTAAAAAAAGAAGACAATTTCTTATTTACTTAGCACAATTTTGAGGATTTAAAATTAGATAGACAATGAATAGTTCTTCCATGCAGCATCAAATGGAAAAAGAAAAAACAAAACTATTTTATTAGAATTTTCTCAATAATTCATTAAAGACAAAACTTAAATATATGTAGTACAGTAGAGCTGCATAAAACAATTAGTAAAAATATTTCCAACAGTGTAAGGTTGTTGTATCTGATAAACTTATATGCATTTTAGTGGCCTAAGTACATGCTAATAGAACTCAACTAATGGTATTAGAATACAGAAATTTATTGGGTTGGCAACTAAGTAATTGCAGATTGTTTTTAGAAAATCAAAGACAATTTTTTCATGGAACTAAATAACTTTATTCTGTAATGTATTGCACATTTTGATCAATGACCTTTTGTTATCTTTCAGACAGCATCATAATCCCACGTTCATAAAACTTCTGGTTTTTATTAGCAAAAAACTGAATCGGGTACGATTTGACATCATCATCATTATTGAAATTTTTACCATTCAAGGAGTTTTGTAAAGATCGAAACAAAAAGTAATCAGATGGTGCAAGGTCAGGACTATATGGTGGATGTGCCAAAACATCCCAACCAAGCTCCAATAATTTTTGCCGAGTGACCAAAGATGTGTGTGGCCTTGCATTGTCATGATGGAATACAACACCTTTTCGATTTGTCAATCCGGGTCACTTTTCTTCAACTGCATTGTTTAATTTCGTTAGTTGTTGAATGTAGACATCAGAATTGATCGTTCGGTTGGGTGGTAAGAGTTCAAAGTAGACAATTCCTTTGTAATCCCACCAAACTGATAACAAAACCTTCTTTTGATGAATATCAGCTTTTGATGTTGTTTCAGTTGGTTCACCTGGCCTGCTACACGATCTTTTCCGTTTGATATTGTTGTAAACAACCCATTTTTCATCGCTAAGTTGTTTTAAGTGATCTTCAATGCATGTATGTGATACATGAAGCTTCTCTGCATTCTCACGTGTTGTACTGTGATAATCCGAAACGATTATTGATTTGATTAGGTCGTCATCAACTTCAACTGGATGACCAGAGCGTTTTTCATCTTTGAGTGAAAAATCACCAGAACCAAATTTGGCAAACCAATTTTGACACTGCTGTTCTTTTAAGGCTTCGTCACCATAAACAGCACATGACTTTTTATGAGCTTGTGATACTTTTTTCCTTTTGCGGAAATAAAAAAGCAAAATATGACGAAAATGTTCCTTTTGATTTTCCATTTTTCAACAAACGCCAAACGAAAACTACGCAACTGATCAAAAAACTTTTTTTACTGATTGACAGCTGAATTGCCAACTATCAAATAACAAAATGTGTTTTACATTTGTACTACGTCTGCAAATCTAAAAATTCTTACTTAGTTACTTAAAAATTACTTAGTTGCCAACCCAATAAATCTTTTTTGTAGAACTTTATGCTAAAGAAGCATTTTACACATTGACAAATAATTGTAATGTAGCCAAACAAAGCAATGTTACTTGAAGAAGTAGTTCAGCCCTCCAAGTAGATGAAATATTATCAACTGTTGAGTATCAGAGAAAACAATTATTAGAATAATGTATGATATTGGAAAGAAACAGACAATTAAGTGGGTGATCTACAGATTTTGAAGTAAAGATATTTGTAGTATGACAAGTAAGGTTTATGAAGACATATTTGCATGAATATACACAAAAACTCTGAATATACGTCACATTACAATAAACAGAGTATCTTGAATGATCTTCAAATACTATTATTATAACAAAAACATATTGCATTCTTTTCTTTTTTTCAGTAAAGCCACATTTCCACAGCAAAAACATTAAACATATTCATAATATTTTAACTATTGAATATAACATTTGGTCTTTCCAATATTATAAAGTAGCTGTTCTGAATATATAGTATCAAAATTATTTATCTCAAAAAATAATCCAAAATAGCCGATTGAAATATTTATCAAGTGAATGTGAAAACTTCAAAGAAAACGAACTGAACTATTCAAAATTAACGCATGAATCATTATCAAGATAAGAAAATATTAATATTGAAAAGAAGATGCAATTTATTTAAATCTGTATACTTACCAAAAAACCATGCCAAATAAATCTTAATCAACTTGTAAACAAATGCTGATACTACATATCTTCACTATTTACCTATTAAAACAAATGAGAAAGATATAAATAAGAGAAAAATAAAATAGAAATATGTCAGCATTTACATGAAGCTTGCATTAATTTTACATCAAAAACATTACCATATCATTTTGAAGCTCCACATGGCTAATTTTAATGGACTATATAATTTGGATTATAATCAGATAATTAAATATACCTGAATACATTAACCCCACCCCCTCAAACCTTCCTCCCTCTCAAACTTTTCCCTTTACTAAGTCTACACGTGTCTAAGAAATCCCTATAAAAATTTCATAGTAAAACCACTGAAGGGAAAAATTTTGGTCTTTTCTGCTCTTTTGTCACGATGTAGACTGTCGTATCTCTCATTGCATTTTATCAAAAAATTTTCTGCTTCCAGAAAGTAATAAATTGAAATTGAAAATTTCAAAAGTATCTTTCATTATCAACACAATTGTTAAAATATGTTCACACACATATTTACAGAAGTATATTTATTGCCTAAAATAAGAAAATATTTTATGGCATTTAAAAACTTTTTTTAAGTAAAACTGAATTTTATGATAAATTAGAACAATTTTTTTTATTGAATACTTACTCCTTTGAGATTTATAAATTGTAAAATATTCTAAAAATAATGGAAAATTCAATGCCAAACAATCCCCCCCCTTTACTCAAGTTTCAATAAAAAAATGTTACTATATTGGTTAGAATTTAATCACTTCCATTTTAAAAGTTCACATTTCAGAAAGAATAACAGAAAATTTGAAAAATGCATAGTACAATGAACAGACGGCCACAAAGTTTCTAAAATAATATAAATTATAAGACTATCAAAATTTGTAGCTTAAAAATATTTTGTTGAAGGAACCATAAGAAGCAATTAAATAAAACATTTAATAAAAATTTTAGGTTTATTAATCTCTGTGAACCAGCCAACTGCAAAAGGGAGATAAAAATTAATAATGTTCCAAGTGAATATAATTGGTGTAAAAGGGTTTTTCTCCACATTTAGTAAGCTTAAGTAGAGATTTTCATCATGAGAAAATCTTGTTTTTCTATTATAACAGAATATTATAATAACAATGCATTATAATTAAATTCTATACCTTATTTTAATGTTGCTAATTTTTGATAAAATTTCTTTAATGTTGTTTCTTTCTGATGAAAATAGTCATATCTGCTTCATGAATTATTTAAGCTCTAACGATTTTAACACTATGCCATCCGCACGTCTGGTTGGAATTTTTTTGTTTGGCGCCGGTAAGACTTATGTTGCAGGTGGGTTTTCAAGTTTTCGGGATATCATAATTGTCATTTTCATAAGATAAATAATTAGTTTAAATAATAATAATTTTCATAATATATGAAATAATTATTACTAAAGAATTAAAATAAAATTTATCTTGAAATAAATAAAAATTTACATGACACCAACATGGTGCCTCCGGAAAGCATAGTACAATAGTGTTAATTACTTATAACTTTAAGAAAACAAATTCTATTAATGCTATTTTCTTTGCACATAATTAAATTTTTGATTACCATATAATCTCCATACCATACCTCTATTTGAATACCATACCATCTCCATTCATTCAAACTACACTTTTTTTTTTTTTTTCTTTCTATAACAGATCACATTCATTCAATCAATAATTTGACATTGAGATTTTATTTAAAATGGTTAAAAAGCTTAGAGTCATCGAGAAATTTTTTTTATTTAAAAGTAAACATCCACTGGTAATAAATTTCTGTGCAGTAAATGTCAGCCATAAGTTATAAATCAGTATGTTTTAACAAAAAACTTCTCTTTAAAGACATAACACTTGGAAAAACGTCAAAAGAAATTAAAGTAAATTCATGGAATCGCTCTGCTAGTCCATTTGCCTCAAAATACAAACAGGACAAGGACCGGAGAAAAAAGACTTGCTGCAACAGATATATGTACAAATGAAACTCCAAGCACCACATTGTAATATATAAGGAACGATTATATGCTAATTAAATAGTCTTGAATGCTATGCTAATATATTTTAAATTACACACATTTAAATAGGATCATAAAGGAGAATTGGTTTGACAGTAAATGGTGGATGCTAGTAAATGGAGTTGTTATTTTTTCAGACAATAAGTTGCCAAATGTTTTAATCTTTTTTAAAACAATTTATTTTTTATTACATTAGTTAGTTAGCAAAGTTTTGATGGGATTAACTAATGCACTGTTCAAAAATGATTTAGGTCTCATAATATATGTAAGTGCTGATATCTAGTCTTAACCCTTAATTGGGAGGTGTGGTGTGCGAGAAAAGCTAGCAAGGGATTTTCGGTCACCCCTATTCTATTTTTAGCTGAATTGAATGGATTGACGCTGTAGCTTCCTATTTTATGACCTTCAATACATGTGCACTTCCTCAACCAATTTCAGTAGATGCTTTTTTAAAATAATACAGTTATTTCTTCGAGCATGGTCTCTAAGACCGCACCTCCCTGTTAGTGTCCCAGTGATAAACAAGGCTTAGCATATGGTGCTAAAATTTGGGCCCCGAAATATCATCCAATTTACTGATCTTATAATGAAGCAGTACTCCAGACACTTTTAAATTAAGCAGAAAGTGATTTTAGTGATAAGGATAATTGTACAGAAGATTTTTTCGATGAAAGCCCATTCAACTTATTCTGATATGTAGGTTCAAACATAATTAATTTTTCTAGTGATAATGTATTTTGAAAAATTTATAAAATATATTAATATACCAAAAGATATATATACAGAATTTATAGGTTGACTTTTATGTTAGTTCTTAATCTGTATGTTTAAAATGCTCTAGAAAACCGTGCTACGAAAGTCACACAAGCCAATGAAAAAAGGGCCAATTTTACCCATTTTTATTTTTCATATAATTGTTGAATTTTACATAATATTGTCATCTATATACTTCTTATACTGTAAAAATAAATATGATTTAAAAAGTAATAAGTTTATTTCAAGAATATTATTTATTGTAACATGTAATTTGGGAAGAAAATGTATGTTCCAACACATTTACTTTTTTCAATGATATTTTGAAAAATTTCAAAAACATATCTATATATCAAGAAAAATATCTGCAAAATATATTGGCAGTTTTTCATACCAATATACTCATTAGAAAATTTAATTTGTGTGTAAATGAAATGTGATCCCGGAGACACCTCCCCAGTTAAGGGTTAAACTAACAAAAAAAATGAGAAGCAAAAATAAGTTTGCACTGTATTTTTTAAATATATACACACTGTCTGAAATTAAAAATTCTCAAAACAGAATAATTGCATTAGTTCTTTATTATCAAGATTTGACAGGTTCTTCTCTGAAGATACTGCTAGTATAATAATAGTAAATTTTTAAGCAGTTTTGCACTCTCAGATGAAGTTAAAATGTTCAGGCTCCCTCTTAGCATCCAGTACATATAGCACTCTTTTTTTAGATTTAAATATCATTGGCATTAAGTATGCCTTGCCCATATAATATATAAAATGGAATAAGTTAAAATTGTATATTATTTGTTAGTATATACCTAAATTTAACACAAATTAACAATTCGCAGAAAACAATATTACAGGAATCATTTCATTCCATTTGTGTTGATTTGTCTACCTCAATAATATTTTCATGTAATTTTGACAACTACATCAATCTTTTATTACAAATCATGTTTATAAGAACGTACAAAACTAGAATTCTCATATCAAATATCTGTATACAAAGAGCCAAGAAAGAGAAATTAACGCCTACTAATTATGACCCCCCCCCTCCAAAAAAATACACATAAACGAAAACATTCTATTTTTATTTACAGAAAGTTTTCAGAAGTCACTGTTTATTTATTAAACGTGCCGCTCAATCCACTTTTTAAAAAAATTTATGAAAAATTTTTGCAATGACTCAGATTTGTTAAAATAAATAAATAAACTTTATTATCGACACTGATTTTAAATACTACAGATCAGAAATCTTTTCATTAGTTATGAGAATTACCGTTGTGTGTACACATGACGTAATAAAAACAATAACATAAAATTCATGTACAATAAGGAAATCATTTTACAAGCATTAATATAAATCGAACGCTTTAGTATGCAATATGAGGAATTTAGTAATAAAATATAAGTATTCTAGTTTCTGAAAGTTTCCATGTTTAGGGTTACATACCTAACGACCACGTGCAAGTAAATAAACAAAGAGATTATTTAAAAGAAACGAACCTGTTCAAAACAAAACAGCTCTCAAATTGTTTAATCAATTAAATGTATAAGCAAAATTAATGAATATTACGATAAATGGCAACTATTTTTATATTTTGCTAAGCCTTAACTGACCATAGCAAACACAGTTCGAATGCGTTCAAGTTCAAAAACCATTTTCACTGTTAACCGCCATTTTTAATACGAATATTTTTCCCGCTCAAACAGTGTCAGCCGACACATGATGTTTATGGGTTTTAAAGAAGAGGGCATAAGATCTGAATGAATAAAGAGGCCTTGCTTACGTACTTTTTAAAACTCTATTTATATAAATCAACAAGGTCTATTTTGTTAATATTTTATATTATTTAACGATTGTTTAACTATTAATTTGGATTTTTTTTATTAGTTTTCACATGCGAAAGATTTTGAATAGTTTAGAAGAAATTTAAGCAATCTGATCCACAAAACTATAACAATGGATTACTGACACTGTCAAAATTCTTAAGGAGAAATTTTAAGTATCAGAACCATTTATAGTTATAATCTTATATGTAATGGTCCATAAGAAGCTCTAGTGTGATATCAACCTGCGCACATAGAAGGAGGTACAGTGGCGGCATCTATTGTATATGTTTTCAATAAGAAGTGATATTGGAATAAAAATCAAACGCAGTAACGAAGTACCTATATAACAGCAATGACACGAAAATATATTAAAAAGTCATAGTAAAATGTCGTGGAAAATGCATAGTTTTTTCTTGACGTAATTATAGAAAAAACTATGCTTATACCTGTACTTCAAACTAAAAACGAATAAAATTTTAATTATATTTATTAATATTTTAAGGGATATTTTGAGGGGGAAAGTTTAGAAGAATTTAGACGTCAATTTACCGAATTCAATCTACAATAATGTTGAAAACGTTTACGGAAATTATATTAAATTGGTTGATATCTCTTTTACCAGAATAGGAATTAAAAGATAAAATAATGGGAAAATGAGCGTAGTTCCGGTCGTGCATTACTTCATATGTTTATAGGTGGATTCACCTTCTGAAGCACCCCATAATAGTTTTTCTTTTTTGTTGAGTTCTTAATACCCGAAGTGCTTTTTCATATAGATAATACAGTGTGAATTTAATTTCTGTTTCTATGGATTTTTTTATTATACTATGCATAGCTGATCAAAATTCTAGACATAATTTTTCTCACTCACTCTGCTTCACGCAGATACGTTATAATGTGAGGAGTTAGTCCTATCTTTACATACAAGTAAAAAGGGGAATGCTATCGAATATGAAGTATACAGGGAGTTCCTTGTCCTCTTAAAAGTGGAACAAGCTTATATTTCTCTAAATATTGCATTTAGGCATATACTTACAATTATAAATACTATGGATATTTGTTTGTAAACATTTTTACTTCTCCGGAAGTTGACCGAAGAAAGTTAAAAATTGTTTATCTTTTATTCATCTATGCAGATAAAAAATTCCAAGTATCTATCTAAAATTTGTAGATATATACTTATTTTTAAATTTGTAAAGACAAATCACAAATTTAGATGATAATTTTTACTTCAGAAATACAAATTTATTCAAAACAGAAAAACTGTCAAATACAACTATTTGCTCAGTCGAACGTCAAGAAGTCATAATGATTTGAAATAAATCAGCATAATGATATTCACTTTGATTAATCGATAATTCGACTTTATAAGGAAGGGGGGGGGGGAAAACTTGGAAAGCTGAATTTAAGATATTACAGAGACGTACAGGATTGACGAATAAGAAAATAAAATTCTTTGTTCGTAACTGAGTTATTGATATCAATTACTGTTGTGCAGTATATATTTAATTCAATTTGGAAATATATATATATATATATATATATATATATATTTCCTTTAAGACTTTTAACCAAAAATTTTCTTACGAACTCATAATCATTGGTATTTTAATAAAAATGCACAGTTTAACAGAAATGTCTTGATCGAATGTTAATTTGTTGTAGTAATAATGGAATTCTATTCTCGAATTTTATGCTATCGGATTTTCAGAAAATATTTCAGGTCTATGCCAGTAAAGCTAAGTCATTCGGTTGAAAACCCCGAAGGACTTATTAAAAAAAAATTCAAATAAGATCGAAATCATGGAAATAAAAAGGAAGCTGACATTCGTCTCATACATTTATTATTGAAATGTTACTATACCTCGTGAAGGAGAGAAAGTAGCTCTCTAGTGAACGTGAGGTATTGTGGTGAAGCTTTATAAGCCAGATAACAGCTACGGAACACGAATAATTACTTTTGTCTTGTGGTCATGCTACTCGGCTACGAGCCATAAGGTTACGAGTTCGGTCCTCGCTATGTCCAAAATCGCTACAATATCGTCCTCGTGAAGTTTAAAATTTCCAAATGCAGTAATTATTACAAAAAACGAAATAATATTTAAAAATGCAAATAAAACATTTTTATGGAATTTTATTGTAAATATTATCTATAAATATTATTTTAAATGATTGGATTCAAGTATATGTGTTTGTTTATTATCAGTCAACTTTGGCGATCAACTGATACTTCTGGATTAATGGGCATTAAATTTTTTTTATATATATATAACTTGATTTTAATGGCTTTCTTAGCAAAATATACTTACCCTTCAAATTTAAATAGTCATACAACTCATACTATTTTAGAAGCCTTATCAGAAAATAGTTCCCTAATTTTCTACCGTCTCACCTAAAATTTGAACTTTGATTTGAAATGGAATTCAAACTTTAATTAATGCACAAAAAAAGTTTTTGGCGAAACCATACATGTTGTATAAAAATATGAGTAGAGACGATAGAATCATTCAACATTGAAATCTTCTGTGTACTACAGAATAATTTTGATAATTTGCGTAATAATTCGGAAGATTGTTCAATAGAAGTCTCTATGATTCTATATGAAATTCAATTTATTATAATAAAAAAGAAATTAATAAGTATAACTCAAAGTACCTGTGGTCTATATAAAAATTTAAAATTCTTAAGTCATTGGAGCATTTATTGATTGAAATTGCACAAAATATGATTCTTTATTTCATATAGGTCACCTTCCTTAGATACGCATGCCTTTTTTTTTTTTTTTTAACTATTTAGGAATTAGTTGCCCCTATTAGAGCATATGTCCTATATCCTTTCCTGTATAAAACAGAAAGAATGAATTAATTATATTGATATTTTAAAACGCCACAAAAAAATTTTCTGGAAAGTATCATATTTCATTTTATACAGACATATGCTGAAAGCTAAAATTTTCTAGGTTTAGTGTGTATTGAAAGTTAACTTTATCTTTTAATTTAAGCTTTTGTTAAAATACTAGCAAAAAAAATAAATAAATAAAAGCTAAAATATATAAATTAAAAAAACAAAACAAAGCTAATTTTTATCATGCACGCGTAACGTGCTAGTGCAGGTTAAATTTTATTTTTTATATGAGGTATATCATTAGAAAATAAGCTCAAAATATTTTTAATTGATTTAAAATAAAGAAAATTACCGCAAAATAATAAATATCATTAGAAATTTTTTTTTGAATTTTAAGAGGATTGATTTTGTTGCTGAAAGTGATTGGATTGCGTAGTGTAATCTTGATATGATGAACTACAATTTTTTTTTTTAATTTTAGAAATGACCTGAAGAACTTCAATTTGGAATTGGATCTATTCATTACTATTAACCTTTTCTGCATGGGGCAATAGACTGTGATAGAAAGATATGTAGATGTTTGGTTTCTCAGGTGTCATTTCCACCAATGCCTTTAAAATTTTCAAATCCACTTCATTATTTTCTTGTGCTTCGTTTGCTACGGCTATATGTTGGAACACATTTGACAGTCGAAAACAGAATCTTCAACAATCGATCGTGTCAATCCAGAAGTTACATAAAATGCGTTTTTGATATCCTCAACAATAAATGGAGAATATTCTATCGACCTCTATTTGCTAATGATATTGTTAAAGTCTGTATTAATCTTCATATTTATGTTAAGGGTTAGAGATGGATACCTAATTGAGGATGTAATGTCAATTATAGGATTGGAAGATATTCAATAAGAGAATATTACAAGAGGAGGGCTCAAAGCAAACAATGTGAGAAAGATTCTATGTAGATGCTTTGTTTCAAATGCAGGAGAGATTTCCTGGCAGATGTCCAAGATATCAAAACCTTCTGATCGCCATGATATCGACGATAAATACCTGTAAAATATGCCGCTTTCTCATTTAAAATAAGTATTCCAAAAGAAAACGTTTTTCTTCGCATGATTTTTATTTACTTGTAAAATATTTTTGTTTTATTGGGAAAAGGTTAAAAACACAATAAAACTTTTTTTAGAAAAACATAATATTGTTACTGATTTTCCAATAGTGTTTATGTTTTTACAAATAAAATGGTTGCTATTAATAGTCAGATACGACTGTTTCTGAAATAAAAAGAATTTATAATTAAATCCAAAAACAATAGTGCAAGGTAAATAAAAATTAATTGACTCTATAGGGAATTATTTGACTATCACTATCATTCTAGTGTTATGATTATCATTTAAAAATTAGATTTTTTACGACTCCCTCTTTTTTTTTAATAAGTGTATATATCGTCTTACCAAAATCATTTTCCTCTTTTTCTTCCCATTCATCAAAGTCACTATAAATTTCTAGACAAATTTCAAGCCAGGCATTTCTGGCTGCTTTTCTGTCTTTAAATACAGGATGTCCATAAAAGAATGGGGGTTTTGTTGAACGTTTTTTTAAAAATTCAGTCATAAAATTAGGTTAATGTTATATATATATCTATTTAAAGATTAATTTATCAAGATTTTTACCATTTGGTTGATTTCAATATGTACCCCGTTTGTGACTTGGTACACATGCAAATGGTATTCATTTTCTTCCCATGTCCTGGCCAGCATGTCTGGAGTGGTTATCTATTGTCTGAGATGGTTTACACCCTGAATATTCTCGCGTAATCAGTATTCTTGACACATATCCAGAAGAAAAAGTCTATTGGAGTCTATTCGGGCTTCTTGAAGGCCAAGAAATAGGACGTGAACTTCCAATCCTTGTTGCAGAATCGAGTAATCCAATGCTTTCCGTACTCGCAAACTGAAGGAAGGTGGTACTGGTGAAACTGGTGTGAATAAAATGTGATCAGCTACTTATTTCTTCAAAATTATCTGATCTCACCAAATTCATACCCTTAACTATGATTTTTTAAAACATCGAGTTCTTTTATGGACACTCTGTATATCAAGAGTTTTATTCCATAAAAAAGGTCTTCCTTGGACTAAAGCAATGAAAGTTTCTTTATCAATATTTAACTCACTCATGTTCATAGTAGATGAAACTCTATTGATGCTGAAAGAAAAAGTGTGTTTCACATAAGAAGGAAAGTAAAATTCATTGTAAGAAGAAATCTGAAATGTAAATCTGGATGTTTAAAAAAAACGGGGGGGGGGACACCGCTTATGCAAGCTTGTATTTAGTTATGTGCGCCTGTACTTGGACGGCGATAGTAAAAATACCGTTGTCTTCAGTGGCAGTCGACATCTGTATAGCGCCCGCCAATGGGAAATTCACTGCCTGTTTCCGCCTAATGTGTAAATCTGTTATCATGGCGGCGACGGTAAATTTACCAGGTCGGCATACTTTTATTTGATCTGATGTTTTTTAGCAATAAAATATTTCGAAAATTTTAAATTATTTTTCCTTTTAACCGTTGCCTCCATGTTTGTTTGCTTTTGTTTAAAAGCATTTCTACTGCTAGAAACAACAAAAGTGGTGCTATAGATAACTTCAGTGCAAAACTACAGTATACAGTTTCAAGTATCCAATTTCTTGAGCAAAAAACAAAGCAATTTCCATTACAAGCCAAGCTTGTGTACATTCTATTAAATATGGTGTGCTCTGAATTCACAGCTGCAAGATCTGGGGGAGACCTTCTTTGTTCCAGTGTCTACCCAGAAATATAGATAATGATTCATGTCTATGAATATTCCTAAACTTGCCGTGTTCTTAGATATCCCTTCAAAAAACATCTGAAACTTTCAAATTTTGTTATTTGCATTTGCCCTCTCACGAAGGAGCACCTCAGACTTGGAGATCAGAAGTCCAAGTTTGGTGATTGGTTCTCTCCATCATGGAGAGTACAGAAATTCTGTAGAATGAACTAATCCCAATAAATGAAGGAACGAGTCTCTTGCTGGAGAGGTTGTACCATGGCCAGTGAAGGTCCTTAGTTCCCGCCAATGATGTCGAGGGTCCGATCATTCAGATTTGTCCCTGTGCCTTCGGGTGAATTGGAGGAGTTGCATTCGCACTCGTTCTATTTTAAGAGCTTTGTATCTGTTCACTTCCTTGTGTTTCCGAACCGGTTCATTACATTACTTTTATAGTTAAAAAAATTGAGTTCTAATGCAAAAGCCGAAAAAATATAAAATTCAAATTCTTGTTCATCGAGTTGAAAATTGCTCATAAAAACATAACAACAGCATGTGTGGGATGGATATGTTTCTTAATTTAGTGATTATAAAAAAAAAGTTATGGGCGTAATTGGAAAGCAACTTGTGAAACTGAAAGAACAATGAAAAAAAAATGTACTAAATTATATATTACGAAGAGATAACCAACGTTCTCTTCGTAATAATTTGTAAATTTGATGTTATCATTTCACTCCTTAAAAGTTTATCAAAACAGTAGTTACAATAAACTTAAAAATTTTCAAAATATTTATATCCTAGTTAAAAAAATAATAGAAAACAGGTAATTAAATAATTTTAATAAAAGAGTAAATATATCATAGTACCTGATTACAGTATTTAATAATTAATCAAAGGCTGCTCTACAATTGCATAATTTCATTAAACTACAGAACAAATATGAATCTCATAGAAATCAGAATAATTTTTATTTTTTAAATTCTTAATTTTATGAAAATGCAATATATCAACTCGTTGTTATCTTTTAATTTCAAGGTAATGTTTCTGAATTAAAAACTTATTTAAGTTCAATTAATTTCTTATAAAAATAAGGTTTTTAATTAATATTTTATTTCTTTTTTTATATATATATTTTTAAAGATAGAGGCATCGATCGCTAAATTATTTTCTTGTATATATTTCGATAACGAAGAAGTTTTTGAATATTTAAAATATATTTTCTTTAAAAAGAACGCACTTCAAAGGCTTTCTAAAAATTCATTATCAAGGGCAACGTTGATATTATGAGCTCCAACAAATATCAAGGTTATTCTGATATGAATTTACAGCGAAATAAATTTATTCCGGCCTCAAAAAATAGCAAAAAATATCCATTACTTTATATACGCCTCTTCCATCACATAAAAGTTTTTTTTTTTTTTTTTTTTTTTTTTATAATTTCTAAACTTGATATTTTCTTTCTCATTTAATTCATATTATAGCAATTCTAAGCAATTTATAATTGCATTTCAAAGCACTAATAGAGTGTCTGCAAATTGAAAAGAATATTTGGTGAACAGAAATATGACCTTCCATTAATATTAAATCCAATTTCACTTTTAATGTAATTTCTATAATACTACTCACATGATTCGATTATATTACGGCCATATAACTACTTTTTCTTTAAAATTAAAAAAAAGTGTTTTCAAACGTTTATGACTGGCATGTCTCTGTCAAAAGCGGTGTTTGCATACGAAACTTAAATTCAAAATCTGGGGATTAATCGATATAACTGAATGCGTAGAAATATTAAAATGAGAGAAAATAACATCACCTTTTGTTTTTAAGAGCTCTATTTTATTTCTGGAAAATAAGTGTTAAAAGCACTTTTTATTAAATTTAATTATTTATTTCCAAAATTTTAGCCTCCTAATAAAGGCACATAGGGCACTTGTGTCCTTTATGCCCAACCTTAGTATGACACACTAAACAGTCCATTCATTCATTCAAACAAACTTAAATTGATCTCATTTCATTGCGCATCCACAGAAGAGGTTTACATTACAACTAATGAATCATTCAACTTATAGAAATTATTAATTAATTTTAAATATCCTTTATATATAAGGAAAACCAACGAACTAGTTATCCAATCCCGCTCATTAGTTTGATTTCACCTATTTTGGTTTCATATGAAAGCTGATGACCTCTAAATATGTCATTAATGGTCACCTGACCCCCCGACCATTCAAATTATTCATCTGCTTCCCGAATCAAACAATCATTCATCTGCCTAAGCTAGAACAACTGCTCCGATTTCGTCAAATTTATTTCCCATGAAAGCTTATGACACTTAGGCAAATCACCAGAGGTATCTTGCCTCCCCCCCCAACAATATCAGTTTTTGAGAGAAATTTCAAAAACACTACATCCTTGTGCATTTGATATGAGAAAAAAATCACGGCCAGTCGTCAGTTTAATTTTTTATTCTTAATCAATGCACCGATTTCATCAATTTTTATTTAATTTGAAAGTGCGCCACGTTGTGATACGTCATCAATGATCACTTGCCCCCGCCGCCCTTCACTTTGTTAAGGTATTGTAAAATAAAACTTTGATATAACCCCTTCCTCAACAATAGAACCGATTTCACAATTTTGTATGCATAGAAAAATCATCAGAATACTCTACATTTATCCTGCAAGCACAAATTACACTTTCATTAGGACGATACGATGCAATTCAAATTTCGTTGACATTATTAAATGAAAGCCAATTGCAAAGTGTGCGAACAGCTGGTTGCCGAAGGCAGCTATTTTATATTAACAATACCATGACTAAAATGGTTCATGACAATAGTTCATAACAGAAGTCAGTACTTTGAAATGACACCGATAAAAAATTGCTTACTAATAAATATATAAAATAGAACCACTACTAATAACAGGATTCCGGAATTGATTATTAACTATTTACTTGTTTATTAAAATTCCACTTAATTTAAACAAATTAATTTCTAATTAAATTAAAATGATGTTAAAAGTTATCTGATCTTAATACATTGCTTCTAAATTCCATTCACACTATTTATTTTCTTAAGACAAGTGTGAAATAAAATAGAAATATTAAATTGTCACAAAACAGCAACACATCATTTAGCATCACCTTGAAATTATACGTTGTCCAACTCGGTGAAATACGAATTACTTTCCTGAACAAATATTTTTCTCTTCTTTCCTTCCTTTTCTCTTTAACACACGTTTGAAAAAGAGTTAATTTAAAACATAAATTTTCAGCTGTCTGCTGCCTGGAAACGATTGAAAGTTAACATTGAATTTTATCAGAGGGAATTTTTATTTGCAATCACATGCGCAGTGAACTTTTATCTGGCTCAGCTGCTATAAATAAAAATCTCATTTCTCCATGCTTGTTCAAATATCAGGAAGAAGAACTTTTGTCCCTACGCAGGTAGCTTCATTTCCCCCCACTTGCGCCCACCTGTTGGAATTCTTTATCTCCGAGCTGCCATTTCGTTCCTGATCCGGCTGCCTTTCGCACACACTCCAGAATGCTCTGCTGCCAAAGGATAGTTGTCCTGGCCTCGCACAACCACCTCTGAGTGACTTGCGACAGTCATCCATCTCAAGAAGCACATCCCCAAGTTCTTGTTCCTCACCTTCTCCGGTTCTTTATTGTTTCCGATCCCTCTTTCCTCACCTGCCAGCAAGATACGAATTTTACTTGGATATATTAAAGAAATTGTTGACTCGCCACACAAAAATTTCTTACATGGTGAGTATCTGTATTTCACTTTGACACAATTAGAAACTCTTGTGCCCATAATTTAAGGTACAATCAGTCTTAATTAAAATACAGCAGTATTGTTGAATTCAGATTATATCCATTAATGTGACCAAATAACTTAATATTCGAATATTTGGATAATTGAGAGATAGACTTATTTCTTAGAAGAAACAAAATTTGCTTTTAATGTATTGATTAAATGACTATAAAAACAACACTGTTCAAATTTTATACATTTATATACTGTATAAAAATACACCTGTTTCAATATGCAAAATCAGTGGTTTTGCTATCTTTTCCTGCTTTTACTCAAGAAGGTTTTATTTGCGATTGTTTTTTCTTCCCACAAAGCGATTCAGATGTCTGCAGTAAGAATGATTAGTTTTATTATCCTTGAAGAGTTCGAAGTTGAGGGGAATGTAGTAAAATTTCGATATACACGGAAACTAAAAAATCCTAATTTTATCCGGAGCGTTCACAAGATGACAATTATTGCGCATAGTCGATATTCCTCTGTTGTTATCCTCTTACTGTCTGAATATAAGCAGTTCAAACAGCGTTGTGGGACAATGGCAAATAGCTGTGTGGACGGGATACTCTTTGCCATTGCACCTTCGTGGTCACGTGATTTTCCTGAGGTAGGCGTGGCCTTCTACAGCGTGTAAATGCCTCTTGAAGAAAATGCTGATCTAAAAGTAAGAAAAGCAGAAGAAAGAAAAAAAAAATTAAAATTGGCAGTAATTTTTTTAATAATATTAAGCAGTTTGAATCAATAATATGTAATTAATGAATAAAAAGCAAATTCTTTTAATAAACAAATAATAATTATTATAATTAATTTTTAAAATATTTTAAGAATAATACATTCAGAACAAATAAGTCATTTAATTAACAAGCAATATGGTGGACTTTGAATACAACTCTTGTGCAATAACACTTCATAATAAGCTGTGCTGTTTATATCTGATATGTTAGAAATTTTTTTTAAAAAAATGGAATGCATAAATATATATACTAGTCGCCTTTGAAAAAACGTTTGCTGGTTAGCTAAATATATTGGTAAAATTTAATTTCAGTTAGATAGCTTAGAAGTACTTTTATTCCCATAATTGTCATACATTAAAGCAATACTATTTTAATTGTCATATATATTGTCTATTTATTATTTATTGCACACATGAGTCTTTTTAATGAAGACAGTCCCAAATACCATAGAGCTGTTAAAAATAATATTATCTAGTTCATCTACGAGGGCAATTCAGAAACTAACCTCCGATTGGTCACAGTGCGGGTAGTGGGGGGAGTAGCGCGCCATCTGTGCATTCACACGCTCAGCAGGTCAGTCGGCATCAAGCCGTAGTCGAGTGAACATCGTACCTGCGCTAGTTTAGTTTTTGTGGCAGTTTGAAATGTGTGCTGCAATAGAAAATCCCGCCAAATGTGAAGTGCGTGCTGTTATAAGGTTTTTTACAGCCAAAGGATACTCTGCAGCAGCTATTCATCGTGAGCTTTGTGCCGTGTACGGACCAAAAGTTATGAGTGAAGGAGTTGTCCGTGAATGGGTACGTTTATTTAAAAGTGGACGAGAAAACGTTCATGATGAAGAGAGGAGTGGTAGACCATCCTTGGTGACTGACGAACTCGTTCAGACAGTTGATGCAAAAGTTCGTGAAAATCGACGTTTCACAATGGAGGAGTTGTCTACTGATTTTCCACAGATTTCTAAGACTCTTTTGTACGAGATAGTGACAGCAAGATTGGGTTACCGTAAGTTCTGTGCACGATGGGTGCCCAAAATTCTTACCGACCACCACAAAAGTCAAAGAATGGCCTCTGCATTAGACTTTCTGTCACGTTATGAGGACGAAGGAGAACCATTGTTAAACAGAATCGTGACCGGTGACAAAACCTGGATTAAGTACGTGAACCCTGAGACAAAAGAACAATCAAAGATGTGGGCACATTCAGATTCGCCTACCAAACCAAAAAAAGCCCGGCAAGATTTTTCTGCCAGAAAACTGATGGCAACGGTGTTTTGGGATGCCAAAGGGGTGTTGTTGGTTGAATTCATGGAACGTGGGACGACCATTAATCAAGACGTGTACTGTGAAACACTAAAAACATTACGACGGGCTATACAGAACAAACGCCGTGGTATGCTGACTTCCGGTATCGTTTTTTTGCACGATAACGCCCGTCCTCACTCTGCTCGCAGAACAACAGCCCTTCTTGAGTCCTTCAAGTGGGACGTTTTCAACCATCCACCTTACAGCCCAGATCTGGCGCCAAGCGATTATCACCTCTTCATGCGTATGAAGAAATGGCTCGGGTCCCAGCGGTTTGATGACGACGAAAAGCTCAAAGATGCGGTCACAGGCTGGCTCAAGGCACAAGCGGGTGATTTTTATGCAGAAGGAATTTCAAAGCTTGTGAAGAGATACGATAAGTGCCTCAATCGTTATGAAGACTATGTCGAAAAATAGTGCAAAGATGTAGTTGTAAGATGTATATATTAAAATATTTTTACTTAACTTGGTGTATTTTTTTCAATCAACCGGAGGTTAGTTTCTGAATTGCCCTCGTATCTTTTAAATTTATTCGTAGTGTAACTTCCCGTTTTTATTTACCTTATAAACTGCATAGATATTAAATCGAATGCTTCTTTTGCTTTCAATAATGGAAGAAAATCTCGCAATCAGATATTTGATGAAACAATGAAAACGGTTTGGGTTTTATTGGTATCGATGGAAATATTGTGAAATATATCCAAAAATTAAAAAAAAAAACAATGAAATGTTTAAAAGATAATGAAATCTTGACTAAAGAATTTTACAGTAACTAAATTAGCATCATTGAAAAAACATTTGTTGGACATTAAAATGGTGCAAAAATCATTTTTGTGATAGAACATTTGTACCATTATTAAGCGAAAAAAATCAAAATCTAACTTAATTTTTAATTAAATAAAATTCTAATTAAAATTTCATTTGCATTTGCATTTTTCCATACTCCACTGTATACATGTTCCAAATTTCGCATCAGTAAGGCAAACAGTCCGGCTTGTTACCAACACAATGTAAATAATGTAAATAATATTTGTAATAATATTATTTACATTACATTTACATAATATTATTTACATTATTACAACAATGTAAATAATATTTAAGTTTCATGCTTTTTCGTTGTCTGCGTCAAGATTGATTTACTGTATTCTCCACAATGGTTTTAATTTGCAGAATACTGTAGAATTTGACAAAAAGTTTTTGAAATTGAGAATACTGGGCTTTCGAACCTCAAAGTTCCTATAATTCTAAATGAGCCAAATTAATCCATGTGAAAATGACTTTCTTCTGAAGTCATTTTTATGGTTTGTGAATCAGCTTTTTGCATCAATATGAGGAGATTTTATAAAATCCTTGAATTAACATTAAATGGAAGCCTGCTCGAACATTTATTCTATTTTACTCTTTCGTTTACGAAGTATAGTGTTGCAATTGTCAGAAAAAAAAAAGGATAAAAACTTCGAACTCGAAATTTTGAAGAATCTCCACATTTTAGACCTCCCTGAGTTCGGAAAACACATTTTTTTAAAACTATCTATATATCCTTCTGTCTGTCTGTGATGAAGGTAACTGCAAAACGCTTTGAGCTAGACGGGTGAAATTTGGCATACAGTCATTACATCAAATTCGAAGATTTCTATCAAATTTTGAGCAAAATCCGTTCACAGGAAGCCTGTTTGTGCGGCTGCTCGAATATAAGTCAGCGCGACAACGAAAAACGAAGAGAGCTGGGTGGATAAATTCGATACACGGATTTAACATCTGTAGTGTACACATCTGCTCAATTTTTTGATAAATCTAATAAGGAATCGACTATTCATTGGTTTGTGTTTTTAGGAAACTGTCAACGCGATACATGCATCTAAAACACAATTCACCTTACAATTCTCCATGATTTGATATTTAAAAGTGCCTCCTGGTAAATTGAAACACGTGCATGTCCAATTTACCATTTGTAGTTCTGCGAAAAAATTTTGTTTCATTTCTGCTGTTGAATACACGTCTAAAACAGAAATATCTTTTTCGGATATATTAACAGCATGCCCGGATTTAATCGCCAAAAAACTCGTCAAGAATCAAACGATCTATTCAGTAAAAGTGTTAAATCCACGTTACTATTTCGTAATTATTTTACGCCAATGCTTAATGCAAGGCGTTCTCTAGGTAAAATCTTTACTAGAGAGTATACAAGAAACTTTCGAGCAGGCCACACCCTATTTTTCTTAAATGAAGCTCGCCAGAAAAGTCTTCCTTTCTTATTTACAAAAGTGTACGAAGAAAGTCTTTAAAAAAAGATTGACATAACAATCGATTTTATTGATTTATTTTATTTTGTTGACTCCACAGGCAGGTGGTTTCAAATGCCATGATTCACCGAGATGCACCCAGACGTACAAAATGAGCAGAAAACAAGTTTTCATTACTATTTCATAATCTATTAAGTCTGCTTAAAGTAAAAACATTAAATTAAAAACCCTGTACAAAATGTTTAACAGCACAATTCTTTTGGAAAAATATTTCGAGACATTTTCTAAATTCTTTGGTGGATTTTATAAATAAAAGAGGATTTAGAGGAATGTGGATTTTTCTCAATATATAAATGTCATCATTTTTTTTTTAACTTGGCAGTGACAATACTTGTATCTAAAAGCAATTTCAAAGTCATGTTCTGAGATTTTGCATTTTCTCGGTAAGTCAGTAGACACTCAAACATATGACGGATGCTACCAAAAAAATGTGTCAGAGTCAATATTAATTTATATGCTTAATTTTATTCATGTGTTTATTTTCATTTTCTGGTTCACATGGATAAAAACAGATAACTATACTATAAAAGGTTTTCGTCTAAGAATGTTTAGTACTCTCAAATTTTTTTAAACGGCCATTTACCAGATTTTATATCGATAGACCCTAGCATTCTTGAATGATCACTTTTGATTATCACCGACAAACATGATTCTAAAAACGTTTTTCGAGCTCAGAGATATATAAAACCTTTTGATTCATCTAAATCTACTGATCGATTTTTCAGACTACAGCAAACATTTTAAAAGTAAATTCTATAATATAATCGTCCACCACCGTCTCTAAAGCTGGGCAGAATTGAAAATATCCTCGTCCGTTTGGTTTATGCCATTATCGCATGCGAAGTACCAACTCTTGTTTTGAAATTTAGTAACTGTGACAGAATTTTAAAAGAACTAAAATTGACTAATTGATCTATGTTTGAATAAACCTAAACATGAATAAATAGAAAATAAACTGAGATTTGCAACTTTTATTATTTTATACTTTTGTTCCAAATCGTCAGTCCAATATTAAATCCTTCGAAAAGTCGCCTAAAAACTGCTATTCTGAATGGATGCCAGAAATGATAACAAATGGCTTTTGGAGATTGCAAAAAACATTGTCAACAAATCGCCTCAAATATTTCAATTTTAGCGACCGTACATTAATGTAAAGTCTAGCTGTATCGTCATGACTTCCCTATGGAAATTGATATTCATACTTTCTAAAACAATTATCCTGCAAAAAAAGATTTTTGTATTATCTTAAGACTCAAAAAAATTATCTTTTTAATGATATCAATTTCATTTCTGCGCAATTTCTTCTTAAAAAGAAATAACATTTTTAATTCAGTTTGATACCTTATCTGTAAAAAATGTTTTTAAGTGCTATGAAGGAATTAAAACTACACATCAAAACATTCAATCGTGTGTTTTTAGCAGTCATTAACTCAGTAGTGAGATTTTCACATCCGCTTTTATTTCGTAATCTATATACTTTTTTAATTTACAGTATGCTGATTGAATTCATGTTTCTCAATCGTATCAAATAACAAATTAATCATTTAACAACCTAAAAAAATCGATAAACTGGGTGAACGAATTGGTCGCCAGAGATGTCTAGTATAAAATAATACTTCAAAACGATTTCTTAAAAATTAATATTGTTTTTGCTCATTATTATTCTAAATGGCGATGATATCGTTTGGTAAACTACAGAAATACAAATAAAAACAAATAACTGGAAAAGAAAACTATTAAAACTAAAAGACAGCGCTAAGAAATTTTTTTTTTTTTTATGGTTCTTAGTTTTTATAATTTGATAAGTAAAATTCACTGTGGATTGGTGGTGAATCCAATAAAAATATTTTGAATTTATCTATAAAATAATTAATTAAAAATCACTCGTTAACGGTATTTTGATCGTTCTTACTTCATATTAAAGAACATTCGAAATATTACTTCAAAAATTTTTAAGGGATGATGGAATAAGAATATCGAAATTTCAGTCACAATTTTTGTAATTTTTCCGGAAAAGTAATAATTTTTAAGAAATTTCACGAAATTTAATAAATTATGCCAGAGGAATAAACGAATTTCTTTAGAACGAAAATTATTTGCTCCTTTTGACAATGCACAGAGTTTCTTTCCCCTATCGTCATTAGAAACGATATTAAAGACAAATATATACGAAAAAACAATATATAACGTTAAATTAAAAATTTCTATTTAAAATTTGGGCTTCGAGGTGTGTTGAATCATCATTGCGAGCCCCTGTGTGTAAATTTCATGGCTATAGTGGTGATGGATACCGTAGATACTCAGAAACATTCCCTTTTTTAAGTACATACATTGCAATACATACATATTACAATAAATAAACATAAATGCGATAGCTAAAAAGATAAGGTTTCCCTTGAACATGAGTGTCGATATGTAGATAAAATAAAGATAGTGATTAACTAGCCAAAGTGGTTTTTCCAAAGCTTTCTCCCATACTCTCTAATAAAGGTGCTATCCCAGAGGACGAATTGCATGGTATTGCCATACATAAGTTGCGAAATATTAATCTTCGGTGTGAATTTAGTATTTTTATTGAATCTATCATGTGATCCTTGAGTTTTTGGTGATTAATTCCTGGCAAAGGATTAATAGTATCAAAAAATTGAACTTTTGTTTTAGACGTGATTTTCACAACTGATTGAAAACAAAATTTCACACACACACACAAACAACTCTACAGTTGCATTCACAAAATTATGTACCAAACCTGAACTTGATACAATCAAATCATTTTTGAGTTCTGGCATTCAATGTCATGATTATGTCGTGTCCGCGTTACCACAGAAAGGGGGTGTGGTAGCCTCTGAGTGTAAAGGCCCTTGAGCACCCGAGGGCAGAAGCCTGACTGCTAGTTCATATGAAGATGAAACTCACACATTCGCTTGCACAACCCCTTTTTACAGGGGGGCACATTCACACACCTCGCCGATAGAATACAGATGAAAAACAACCATGCCCGAACCTGAATTTGAACCCGGGAAGCCCAGATCACGCTACCCCTAGCAAGACGCCGGCATTCAATGTCATCGTCTTATTTTTAAAAATGGAGAGCGACAGACGATCAGTCCCTCGTTGGATTCGGCTCGAAATTTGATGTCTACAGTATAGATGTTAAATTTTATTACCGAATTTTATCCATCTAGTTCTCTTCCCTCGGCAGTTATCGTGTTAACTTATATTAATACAGGCAGACAGAAGACTTCCTCTGAAAAGAGTTCGCTCAAAACTTGGTAGAAATGTACAGATTTAGAGTAAAGACCGTATACCAAATTTTATGAGTCTATTTCAGAGTGTTTTTGGGTTATCTTTGTTACAGACAGACGGACGGATAGATAGACATAATGCCAAAAATAGGTTTTTCGATCACAGGGAGGTCTAAAACCTGGAAATTCGTCAAAATTTCGAGTTCGAATTTTTTGATGATTACAATATTTTCTCTACACCTCGCATACAAGAATGTAAAAAAGAGTGTAATATTTTATCTAACGTCCGTCGTCATAAGTAAGGTGAAAAATAATTTTTGAAAAAAAAAAGACTTTTTTTGTGTAACTTTACTAAGTAATAATGAAAATCAAATATGTGTTTAGGAAAAGTATTTTTTTCCCGTCCATGGATTTTATTCAAAGTTTGGCACAGATTTTCTGTTTGAGAGTAACGACCAGAGGATAAATTTCATTCATCTAGCTCATTGTGATAATGACTTATCGTGATACATTATTTTGAAAATAATTTTCTTCTTTTGCACTCGAGAAAACTCAAGTATATACGATGTTGAAAATTTTATTGCAATCAGTAGAAACAAGAGGAAAATTCAAGCTAAAGCAACATGACCAGGAAAAACATATAGGAATAATACATGGCTAAAAATAACTGTATTATTAAAACTTGAAGGTGCAGCTTCTTTTTAATGTTAAATGCCTGCATGTAAGTGTAAAGATGTCAACAACTTTGTTTATCTTTGCGGGATTGAACTTCTGATTGTATTGTTTTTGTCCATTATCTGTTTCCTTAACAAGTGTTTAATTTTTTTTTCTGTGACTGTTTCATAATTATCAGAAGTTTGATTATTTTTTTCAGTTGTTTTTGCGAAAAATAAAACATAATAGTAATCTAATCTTGGTGTTTGTTATCATTCGTAAAATTGCCTCCAACCAAGGCATGAAATGAAAAGTACATTTTTTCTCACTCTCATACGAGATGAAAACTAAATCAGGATTTTTTTTTTTTTTTTTTAATCTTCTAGAATTTTTAGACTTTTTTATCCACTTAGTTATGTCACGGGGAAACAATTCCGATTACACAATTGGTACAAAGCTGTTTTTGTAATATATTATTGATAAATTCCAAATGCTTTTATTTTTTCAAAATTTGTTATTGCATTCCAAGTGATTTGTAATGCAAATGCAGTACACTCCCCTCCGGACCGTGACTATCCTGCTTCCAGACTATCCGGCTTAGTTTTCTTTTAACTTAATTAAACGAGGAAGGAGCCGGCGTCCTGGCTCTGTGAAAAAGGGTTGAATAAGCGAGTGCGTGAGTGTTATCTTCATATGAGCTAGAAGTCAGACTTCTGCCCTCGGGTGCTCAGGAGTCATTACCCTCAGAAGCTATTGCATCCCCTTTCCGTGGTAACGCGGACACGGCATATCATCATCCTCAAACGAGGAAGGCAAGGAGTCCAACGGGAAGCGTCTAACATAACCAATGCAACTCCTTGCCAAGGCATGGAAGCGGGCGTCTTGCGCGAAATACAAGTTGTCACAGGAAAAGAACAGCGTTCTGCTTATTGTTCATTGTTTCGTCAGTATGTTTGCCTGAGTTGTTGCCACTGTTCCTGATTATACTGCACAGAATATACAGTATTCATTCATTGTTCTTGGGTTATGTTTAATATTTGTTTAAGTGCACCACAGTAGAATTATAGAATTTATGTTAAAATGTTAATAGTTTATATCCTTTTACTTAATTTATATTTGATAAATTCCTGAAACGTGCAGTGCAATTTATAAACTTATATAAACTGCTAGTACAGAGACTTCAATTTTAAATCGACTCGTTATCAGCAAGTGCTTTTATAATTTACTGCGCCAAGGCCGCGTTCACATTCTAAAAGAAGTCAAACGGCTTGAGATAAATGGAGGGCCCAGTACTCAGTAAGAAGTAAGGGAATACGTATCTACCAGTGAGTGTTTGGTATAAAATCTTTGCCTTCTGGTATTGGTAGGCAAAGAGATGAATCCATAGAATCCCAGCCTACCCTTCCGCCACATTAGGCCAGATACTCGGGAGTGTACTGTACAAGAAATATTTCAGTTTTGCATTTCGAACTACATCCATTTAGGATCAGTTTTCTTTTTAAAATTCTGAAGAGGCCTTTTCGAACTTAAGGGGGTCTAAAATTATAGCAAATCAGAATATTAATCAAATAAATAATATAGCAAATCAAATAAAAACCAGAAAATTAAGATTTCAACAGATACAATCCGTTTATATTTTTATGCAGCAAGGGATCAAACTCAAGTGCTAATCTAAGCGCAGAGCAAAGAAACACTAACCACTTATCTTAATTTTTATAGAAGCATACGGTTTTTTTAATACTTATACATTAATATTTTAAAAAAATAAAAAGTAAAATGGTAAAGTTATAATTTTTTTCCTAGTACTTTCTTTACAATCGACTTATTTTTCTTCTTCACCTTGATCGGAAAGCAGGCTTATATCCTTTCGTAATCGAAAATAATTGCTCCCAACGATGAATACTTCAAATACGGAAATATTATCACATGCCCTTTTTTTCAAGTCTTTTCATACTTGAGAAACGGAGCGAGAAAATACGAATTTTTTTATAAAAATTTCAGTTTGGAACATGCTGCTAAGTTTACTGATCCAAAAAGATATTTGTTGTGGGCGATAATCTGAGCCATTTCTAGTGAAAGCAGATAAAACTGACGAGAGTGGTCTTTCCGAAAATTTCTTGCATAATTTCTGATAGGGTGTTATCCCCCCATAAAACTATGGACCCAGAAATCTGAAAACTAAGAACGCCAAGAGTTTTCAGACTTTTGCTTTAAGAAAGTGCTTCGTAGTACAGTAAAGGAAACCGTTACTTGGGTATTAACTGCATGCTACTGCCGAAAAATAGTGGCGAAATACGAATCTTCGAAGTGAATCTAGCATTTTTACTGCGTCCAGCCTCGGAATCATTGGCTACTAATCCATGGCATGCGGCAATTGAACAAATACTCAAAAACTCAATGTTTATTTTGGACGACTTTTTTACAACCGTTAAAAATCAAAATTTGACAAAAGATCTTCAGTTATAGTCATAACATCGCATATCGAATTTAATTAATTTCAGTCATTGCCATTTTACTTTTTTCGTATGCGTAGTATAGAGAAAACAGTGTAACCGTCAAAAAATTCGAGTTAGAGATTTTGACGAATTTCCAGGTTTTACAATTTCCTGAATCCAAAAACACACATTTTTGGAAAATGTCCGTCTATCTGGCTATTTGTGATAAAGAAAACTCCAAAATTCCTTCTGCTAGATGGGTGAAATTTGGCATTCTGTCTTTATACTTAATTTGTAGATTTCCATCAGATTTTAAGCAAATTCTGTTCAGAAGAGGTGTGCCTGTCCAACTATTTGAATATAAGTTAACAAGATAACTACAAAAAGAAGTGAACTAAAGGGATAAAATTCGGTACACAGAATTAAAATTTATAGAGTATATACCTGTCTCATTTTTAGTCAAATCTAACAAAGGGTCTGTAGATCAATACTTTTAAAAATATGTAAATGGGATAGCTAAAAAAACCCTCAAAATTCAATACATGAAATTTAGCAAGCGATTTTTTGGCGAGTCTAGTTCCGTGTCAAATCTTGTTTACAACTAAAACATAAATTCGGTTTTTAGATATTATTAACCGCATGCTGGGGATTAATCGCCAAGAGACTCGCAGATAGTTCAGTAAAAATGCTAAATTCACCCTTTATAGTGGTGTGTTGTGGTTTTATAAGAAACTGCCCGGTTTTAAATACACTATTTTTAATCTTCACAAACACAGCTACACTACAAAATTCACAAACACTTATTACTACAGACACACATAGAAAATTAGGTTAAAGAACAGTATGATGGAGGGATTCCACGGTTTCCAGCCTAAAGCACTCGGCGTTAGCGCAAGGGTTGCGCTTGGGAAAAAAGTCGACCTCAGGGTGCAGGTCTGCCATTCAACTGCTTGTCTTCTGCAAAACGACACAAGGGGGCGCTCTCTGCTGAAGGGGGAAAAGAGGTGCTACACCTTAAAGTTTCTTAACTATCATAGTTCAATTTCATGCAAGCTGTTCTGTGAGATAACTCTTTTATTAGAGAGTATGTGAGAAAGCTTTGGGCGACCACCCCTTCTGATTAGTTCTTGTGTTTATAAATATGTGAAAGTCAGACTTACGTACCTTTGTCTATCCCTTGAAATGGATTCCGTTCAAAATTTGGTTCCAAATAATTTCTTTTTTGTATAAAATTATTATGTGTAAAAAATTATTATGTTCGCTGATTTTGTGAATTGAATTCAAATGTTTTTAGAGCGAAAAAATACTTTCAAAAGAAACGACTGACAGGTGGAATAAGAAGAATTCTCTCTGTTAAAATGGTTGATACAGCGGCTAGAAAAGCATATACTTTGACAAGTATGAAGAAGAACTTAAATTAAGATTTTATTTATCTTTTCAAGTGTATAAACCAACAAAATATAAGAGTCAAACCAAGGACATGCTAGTGTGTGTTTCTTCAGAAAACACAAATGTTGATTTATTTTTTCTTTCTTTTTTATCTGATTCGATATCGCATGAAATGTTTATAGCTTTTCAGTATATGTAAGGAGTGCTGTTTATTTCAAATTTCATAAATATACTGAATAATGTTAACTACCCTTTTTTTGTTTTCTATAATAACAAGATACCTGTTTGTTCTTTTATCCATAACCTGATAGATGTAGAGCAGAGTTTTTAAAACTATTTATTCTTGTGATCTCTTTTCGAAAAAAGATTTTCGTGTCCTATATTCAAGAGAAAATTCTTATCGATATCGTGGAATTTGAAAATAAATCATTTTAATGAATTTATTTGGAGTTTCATTTTGATTGTACAAAAATGTTGTTTAGAGGCATTCATATTTTGAATTTCAAATTAAGTGAGACAAATGGTAATTAAGCTGGTACCATGTATTCATATTTCCATGCCACATCAGTAAGAAGATATTTAACCCGACACTATGGCAAATATTTTGGTGAAAATTATTCTTGAATCTAAAATTTTCTATTCGAAAACAGAGAGCAATTGATACATCATTGTAGTCCAAATTAAAGAAAAGTTAGTACTAAATGAAAAGAAATTAAATTAAAATAAATATTTCGTAAATTTTTATGATATAATTTAACTGTTATTTTCTTTTATAAACTCATTATTAAAAACAACTGAAAATTATCAAAAGAGAATCTAGGAAAGATTTTGACAGGCTGGTGGTATTTTTCTTGATCGCTCTTGGAATCGCGATTAATAGGTTAAAAAATGATTTTAACCTAACAGCACACTTTGCATATTTAATTCGTTGCTTTATAATTAACAGCGGCCTGAGTAGAACGACGTCTGAGTTGGTCCCTCTTCTCCACACCACACTCGTGGAAGGACGGATTTGGTGTGCACCAACGGATTTAGCGTGCACCAAAGCCGCTTGCACGGCAGTTCTTCGGTGGAATCGGGACACGAACCAGAAATCATACCAATTCAGAGCCGAGACATTATCACCAGACCACCGCGCCCCGCTGGAACGCATGAATAACTAATAAAGAAAAATTCAAAGCAACCACATTTCGCATAAAGTTTTTTTAGATGGAACAACGGAATTCTCAAAACTGAGTCCTGAAATTTATTAAATTCTTAACTGCTAATCTTCATTATTTTCAATGATGATTTTTGAAAGAATTATTGAATGAAATTGATATTTTAACCTAATTAAAAATTTATTTTTTGTTTCTATACTTATTGAACTTGTGAAATGTGTATAGGCAATTTTAGAAAAGAACAATAAGAAATTCTTGAAATATTGATATCATCTTTTGTATTGATTTGGCTCTATTATTTATTGCTTACGGCATTAATCTTTTAATCTCAATATTTATCTCGAAAAGTGTTTATTATGTGTGTAATTTTTAAAAAAATTGCAGAAGTTTTTTATGACAATCAACAAAAGAATAAATACAGTGAGGGGCTATAATTTATATAGATATAATATAGAAAGAACGGGAACATTAAATTTCCTCCTTTTAGTTAAAGAAAAATAACGAATTATTCTCTCAATTTAAGAATGTCACATAGAATGTTTGGTCAAAAATGATTTTGTCTACATGTAATACAATCATGCTTTCCTATTTGGCATTGTTAAGAATATTCTAATGTTTTCAATATGTATAATATTTAAAAAAAAAAAAAAAAAACTTTCGTTTGTCAGTTGATTAAAAAGTAAAAAAATCTTTTTATTTACTTATTTTCTACTCTTTAGTCTACTTTTATGTTCTTTGTTATAAATGTCATGAAATTTTGAAAATTCTTTCTTGAATTTTCTATCAATTAGCGTCTCTTAGTAAAACTTTATTTAACCAAACGATTAACTACAAATTAAGTTTTGAAAACAAACCTCGGGGAAGCCTGTAACTCCTATAGGGCGCGTTCCCAGGTGGCGGATTGGGGAATGCCTCCATTGGTTTTTCCTTTGGGTGGTAGAAGAGAAATAAAATACCTTCCGCGGACCAACAGGTAGAAGTCCAACCTCCCAGGAGGCTCTGGCAACCCCCCTCTTCCATGAGTTGTGCAAAGCCGTTTTAGACACTTTTGGACAGATCTAATCCTATTGCACTACTGGACAAGACAACAACAACAACAACAATAGTAAGTGCATCAACAATATTCGTTGTTGAAAACTACAAAATTCTAGCGGATCAAAAAGACAAAGAAGAATTGGTTTCTAAATACCATCTTTATCAACAACAAAAAAAAAAAAAAAAAAAAAAGAAAGAAATGTCGAGAAAAATAAAAATAATTCATAATAAATATATGAATAAAATTTGGTGGATTTTGGCTTCCGGCGATTTGCCATGCGATACCACCAAAGACTTACTATGCCAGACACACTCTAAATTTTTCCTAAGTCAAACCTAATCCTGCTGAGGTGGAGAAGCAGTTTAGAGAAGACGTAGACTGAGACTGAGGAGTTATTCAAGGGACAAACTGATGAAATTCGACCTATCATCTCTCGAATAATGTCAAGGCCGGACGTTAACCCAACAAAATTAAAGCAAATTTTATTGCTTAGCTATTTTTCTTCCATTTATAAAAAAATTAATTAATTTTTATTATGACTTGATAGCTAGTGAACAAATAAGTATTTAAATATTTGCATCAGATCAAGTCGTATCGAAATATTTAATCAATATGTATAATGCAAAGCAATAGATAATAGCAATGTTATTTATAACTGATAACCAATACGTTCGGCTGGCTCGTTGAAGATATTGATTCTATTTCATTTCAGTAAAATCATTTAGATATAGCTTCATGTCCATCAAATTATAAGATATTAAAGCTGTGATGTTTCAATTGGCTTGCGTATCTTGTGTGTCCATTCTATACATGAACCTTTCCCGGGGAGAACAATTCCATCATATGAGCCGTTTATTTTGAAAATGGGGCAATTTTTTTTTTATTGCGAGATGTTTAAAGGTTTGCGTTTTAATAAATTTTAAAATATTGGTAAGTATTAATTGATATATTTTTTGTATTTTGTGGAACCAGATAATGTAAGTTTATAATCCAATAGTGTTTAGCAGTGCTAACGAAAAAAATAAGAGTTCCATTATAACTAAATTGACTTACCTCACTTTCAAAATAATCATAATGCTATTAAAAATGTAAGTATACGAATCAACTCCTAATTTCTGCGATATTATACTTTTATTTTTTATTCGGCTTCTAAATTATACAGATTTTAAATAGAATACTTCTTCTTTAACTCTCAACAATGGAAGAAAATCACTATGAAATACAGTACACTCCTGAGTATCCGACCTAAATATGGCGGAAGGGTAGGGAGGATAATAAAAAAGTCGGATAAACCAGAGTTCTATGAACTCATTTTTTTGCCCACTATTACCAGAACACATGCCAAAACTCATGTTATAATATCACTTTCACACTTCTTTTTTTCTTTTCTCAGTACTAAGCCCTCCATTCATCACATATCACATAGAATGTATTCACGGCCCAGTAAATCATAGAAGCAGTTGCGCGTAACGTGTCGAGTTAAAATAAAATGTCCTGTTCTGGTAGTTTATATATATTTATATGTTGGACTGTACATTTCAAGAATTTACTACTAATACTGTACGTACTGTGCAGTTATAATTAGAAAGAGGGGCAACAATTTAGATCTGTTACACACTGGCGAAACAACGAACAGAGAAAGAAAGCTGCTGTCCTGTCACAATTTGTGTTTTGCATACGACTCATAAGATGATCGTAGCAGAGCCCACTTCCAATGCATTGGCAATATTGCCAATGCAACGCCATGCCTTCTTCATTTAATTATGATAACAGAAAACTAGGCTGGATAATGCAGAAGCCGGATAATCGTGAACCGGATATTCGGGAGTGTACTGTAGTTGATGATGAGCTTAGTAAGAAATTAGGTAAAAAAATATGTTTTTGAAAATTGACAAAAATAATCATCAGTGCATTAAAATTGGTATCATTTAAGAGATAATTTTTTTCCAAGTTTAAAAAACGGAATAAAAATTATCTTTACAATGATATTTTCGGAAGTTAACACGTAAAAATGCCAAAATTCAGTTTAATTTTTAATTAATTAAAAATCTAATTAAAATTTCAAAAAATTACTTTGAGGTGTAAAGTGAGGTACCCTGTAAAATATATATGAGTCAAATTTAGTTGCTGTAAATCAAATGGCCTGACATGTAGAATGCAGCACACACCTATTCTCTTTTATTATTCATAGAAATAATGTCTGATTGTGAATGTAATGCACTTTTTAAAAAATTCTCTCTAATTCTCTAATAAAAGGAGAATAATTTGAAAACCAAAATATTTTCTTTACAGAAGAAAAAAATGTCTTCTTATAAGACCACTTTTTTACTTTCTCGTATAAAAATACTGAGAAAATATTGTAATCGTCAAAATAAATCATCAAAATCAATCAAAATCAAAAAACCTTTCTAAAACACAAATACACCTTTATTGGAAAGTACGCGAGAAAGTTTCGAGGAAAACACTCCTTATGGTTTTTATCAAGTAATTTTATTTTACTTTGAAATTAATCCTTTCATTCAAGAATAATCCTTTCAAGAATATGAAAATGCACTTGAGGTCTTGAAAGTCGTCAAAGGCATTGAATGAGGAAGTTTTGTCTGGAAAGATAATCATATATAAAAAAAAATAAAGTTGGTTTCAATAGAAGGACAGAAATCGTCACAATTTTTCTATTTCATATTCGAAAAAAATGAGGTCGTTTCTAAACATTTCAAATATCTGAATGAATTATCAAAAGTTTCCGTTCGAAAATGCTTGGTTCGATATCATTTGGATTTAATTATTTAAATCTGTATTCTAAATCAGGATTCAAAAAAAGTTATTATTGTTTTTTTTAAGTCAAATTATAAGATTTCAGTAAGTTATTTCTCGGAATGACGTCATATTCTGTACGTCAAAGTTAATATTTTATTTCCTGATATCAGTCTTTATCGCATATCCCAAACTGACAGCACCTCTACGCACAAGAAAGGATGAACGCTCACCTAGAAAGATTATCTGAAGGCATTTATAAGAAGGTTTTGTATTCTAAAACTTTGATAAACAAATGTGACGTTTTGACGTAAAGCTCGCGATAATGTCAAATTATTTCAAGAATTTCAACAGAAGAGTTCTTTACCGTATCTTTGATGCATTTTGCAAAGATGCTCAAAGTGAAATATAAGCGTAAAAAATCTATTAAAATCATCTTTATTTATTTAAAAGCTTTAATAAGTTAATGAATGCATTTAAATATTTTTTATTTACTTTCGTAGCTGGAAATAGGCCAAAAGTGTGATAAGACAAATCTGTGAAAACGCTGATCCTTTAAAAAAACTTTCATGAAAATCTTTTTATTTAGGGTGAACTGTTAGATCTAGAACTGTCAAATTCGGCATGCAGTTACTTCTTGGGTAAAAAGAAAAAAAAAAGCTCAATTGCATTTTTAATTAAAAACTTATTGATATTAAATAAGATTTTTTCCTGGTGACTTTGGAGCACAATATTTCAGAAAAATCATTTTCTCACAACTTCAAAATTTTCTAAATTAGTTTTTCAGTGACATCCGTTTGTATGTGTGTGCGTGCGTACGTGCGTGTTTGTGTGCATATGTATTTGTGCTCACGCCCTTTATTTCTCAGATTTTGATTCATTTATAATAACATTTTTAAATATATGGCATTGTAACATTTTTTGAATTCCTACTATTAGTTCACACTCTCCCTATATATATTTGTATATCTTGTTCAAATTTTCAATCGTTAATAAATACTTTTTATTCATCCACTCAAGTTCAAATACATTTCTTTAAACTTGTAGTGGATGATACTTGATGTTAATACAGATTTTTCAAATATTAATTCATTATTATTAAATTTAATTAATTTTTAATAATTGAAATAGAGTTTTAGCAGTTTGTAATGTAAATTGAAACCAACAGGCAGTAGCTCAATCGGTAAAATATAAGAATTTCAGTGTCTTTCATGTGAAGGTGAAGAATGCGAGTTCAATTCTTGCAAAAATCAATAATTTTTTGATAATTATTTAATAAAAAGTAACTAAAATAAAAATTTTCTTTGTTGACCTAAGTAGGAATTGAATTACTTTTTTTTATATATTACTTGTTATTGATTCAGTTACAGCGTTTATACACACGCACGTTGCTATTAAATCATATTAATCCCTTAGCCCACGGACTTATTTAACTTCCTAATTAGATGTCAAATCGTCTTCAGAACTGTGCTGAAAGTTACAGTTTATAGGTTTAATTGCTCTTTAGAATTAACTTATAATTTTTTAATTTGAACTTTTGGTAACACTAATTTTTTTCATGGCAACATAAAAACTATTTTCTTTCATTCACCCGTGATGTGCTTTGAAGTGCTAAATTTCAATTTTATTTTACACTAGCAGCCTTTGGCGACCAGTTTATTCGCCGGAATTAATGCTCGTTAAAAGTTTCAATTCAGTATTTAATGTACCTTGGTCTCTTAATAGCTTATTCAGCAAAACATTTTTAAGCTTCAAATTTTGATAGCCATATAACTCAGATTTTTTTATTTAATGCTGTTCTGTACTATGTATCTTTCAAATGTTCTGTCAATAATGTAGTTCTGTTCAGTGTAGTTTGTATTTTTTTCAAAATATGTGCAGCAAAATATTTAAACGTGTGTATCCTTTCTGCAAAACAGAGAAAATTAGAAATAATACTCCAATTACGTTCTATAGATTTAAATTTTTATTGCACACGTTTTTTTTATGTCATGTATTTTACAATCAGGAAATATCATATTGATATGTTGTAATATTTATGCCATTCAGTATACTGAAGGGTGTTTTTTTAAACATAACAAAAGACATTTCTTTATATCTTGCTCTAGCCATCGATAACTTATCAGGCAATGATCACTGTGTCCCAGTTCTTTTTTTTAAGGCTATTGCATCACTCAGATAAAAATCCTTTATTTTTTTATTCGTTTTTTTTTTTAGGCTGAATCCTGACAATATGGCTGACTGCGCGGTATGGGATCTTTTGGAGGTTCAGCAATATATATCTTCATGTAAGTGACAGAGCTTTCACATTTTTTTTTAATACTAAGGGTATTGGGAAAACATAATTTGTCCATAGTTATGCCAGGATTTAACATTAGATATCAGCACTTTCGTTGCTTAAAGAGACATTCGTAACTAGAATGTACTATTAATATATATATTATTCGCTTACGATTTAAGTCTTATCGATGTGCTTTCCATCGTTATTTTCCGTACTCGAGATTCTTTTTTGTCGATAAGAGAGTTCCTTGTGATCGAGACAAGGGAAGACTCATACGGTCTGAAAACTTTTCGCAATATCTAATGAAAGTTTGCCAAAGATTAATTGGTGGAAAAGAATTCGAATCATATGCATATGTTATCTATTCGTAAGTTTCAGGAAAAATAGACTGTAGCTCGTGTCGCTTTATGATAGATAATATCAGACCCAAAATGACCTCATATTTCTTCTAAATGGGATGTAAATATAATAAATTAAACTAATTGGTGATATTCACATGCAGTAATTTATTTTTTTAAACATTTCATTCCCAAATTGTTTAAATTTCCTTTGTTGTTTGCCTTAAATGGTTTAGTTTCAACTCGTATTTTAAAATTTTAACTTTGATTTCTCGGGGGGGGGGAATTAAAGTCCATATAGAATGGTCAACACTTTCTCCCGATTTTAAAACCATTGAACATGTGTGAAGCTCTTTCGATAGATATTTTACTCGCCGTGAATACCTTCCCCAAATCTTACATGAATATAGAACAGCTTTACAGAATCAATGGACGTTGATACCTGTACAACTCATTGGCGATATCCTAAACAGTGTGAGTCATTGCTACCAGGGCGGTATCGATGTTCGAGGTGATTATATTCACTACTAAGAAAGTTCTTTGAGCTTAATTTAGAAGTCCAAATTTAGGATATCCTAGCTTCCTGAACGGAATATTGAATTTAATGCGACAGTTTAAGAGAATGGGCAGCTTGGAGGATCATCTAAGAAATGGCAGACCATCCCTGAATGCGAACCGCTTTCATATTATAAAAAAATGTCATGGAAGAAATGGCAGCCGAGACATCAATGGGGAGCATCAGTGTTCGTGAACCTTAAAGAATAACAGGGATCCGAAACGTCTATTCGATATTTTCTGCATGGAATGTTGGATCTATATTCGTTTAAGATATAAACACTTCATCGGTTATTAACTGCAAACGCTGATGAAATACAAACTTTGCTTTATGGGTGTTGATACAAATGTAACTTGACATATAATAGTTACTGGATTTCACGTGAAGGGATGAATCTCACTTTTCATTGCATAGTGACGTCAATAATGCAAAACAGTCCTATCTGAACGATGTCAAGCCCTTGTGAGTGCCTAAACAAGAGGCCCCATTTTCCTCATGTGATTGTTTAGTGTGGTTTCATTGCGCCTTTCATTTTGGGACCTATCTTTTTTTTAAGAGCTTTGCCCTGTATCATGGCTGAAAATTTATACACCCATTTCAGAACAGTAGGTTACGCTTTTGTGTGACCATGTCGTTCCTTTATTGCAGGAAGAGAAGCACTGCCTATCATCTCTTTCATGCCGAATGGTGACTCGCACAATTTAGTACGTGAAGTCAAGACGTTTCTATAGGACACTTACACTAAAAACCGAGTGATAAGTCGAAGTTGTAAATTTAAGTGGCTCTAACGATCCGCAGGTTTGACCCCGTAGATTTTTGGTTGTGAGGATAATTAAAATCTCGTGTATATCATATATCCTAGCTACTTTGGTAGAACTGAAAGAGGCCATTTGATATACAGTCAGTGGAATCGATCCTAGCATTCTATATTCCGCTGTAAGAGGTGTAGTCATGCGCTTCACTTACCTAATATCTTATGGTGGTGGTCATATATCTATATGTGTATATGCGAGCAATTTTTTTATAATATGTCGCTTTTTTTCTTTTCTTTTATTTTCTAACATTAATTTGTAGTACTTTAAGTAAATAACATGCTAGTTAGGACATTTTCTTACAAATCGGATGTTTTTAAAACAGAAACAAGCAAAAAACAAGGCAAGATATCTGAAAATATATCCAGATTGTATACGGTAAATTATATAAAAAATATTTTAGGTGAAATACACGAATAATATATGGTAAATCGTATTCATAAATACATAATTTATAATAGTGTCATTGCAATGTTAATCAAAGTTATTAAACTTAGGATTTACAAATTGGTTTTTATTGTATTGCCTAGTATTGTGCAATGTGGAATTTTCATTATTGTTTCCTTAATGTTTTTCAATATTTGGCTTTTAATCAGAGGCGGTGACAGTAGGTGGGCAGTTGCCCTTATCAGTGACCACTTGCCTCCCACCATCGGCGAAAAATTAGGAGTTTTGTTAAAAAAGTTTTTACCGCTTCAGAACGGTTATGTGGAGAGCTGGGTATTAAGGAATACGATAATTTAAAGCGCGTCTTAAAGTTAATATATTGTAAACAATCCGGATATCCGATTAATGGTTTAAATACCTAGAATCATTACATTTGGCAAAATAACCGACATCTTGTAGCAAGTGAATGAGATGTCTTATTTTACCGACTATTTTTGGTCAGTTGACTAAGAAATCAACACAACGGATGCCGATAGCATCATGTCAACAGATTATCAGACATCTGATTTAACTGTCATCCATTTAGATTATAATTGGCTCTATATTTGGTAAAATAATCGACAAGGTGACGAATGAATATGATGTTGCATTTTGGTCGATTTAGTAAGAAATCAATGTGACGGCAATCGATGACGTTAAGTCATCAGATTGTCAAACATCTGATTGGACTGTTTCTATTTAGCCTATAGTTTTCGCTACATTCAGCAAACTAATAAACCAGATGATATAATAAAATGTCGCAATTAACCGATTACTTTCTATCGATGGAATTAGAAATCAATGTCACGGATGTCAACGACATTAAGTCCCCAAATTATCAGTTATTTGATTCAATTGTCGCCGATTTAGAGTAAGTTTGCTCCTAACTTGGCAGAAATAACGAGATGACAAGAGAAAAAAGTTGTATCATTTTTGACAACTGTTATTGCTCTCTAGGCAAAGATATCATCATGAAATTGTGAGTTTTTACTTTCCTCCACTTTTTCGGCCACTTGCCGAGGAATAAATAGAAAAATTAGAGCTCGTATATTGTAAATGAATGGGGTGATAGTGTTCCTTGATTCAAATTTTACTGAATAGTTCAGATAAGAGGCGACATTTTATATTTCCTGGGAATAAATATGCAAAAATATCTAACTTACTGTGCTTCATTTCATTATAATAATTCCCCCCCCCCCCCCCCGACAAAAATCTAGTTACTAATTAAACTAAATTTAGTAAAAATATAAACAACCGTTGTCGACATTGCCTTTTCAATATAAGCATGTTAAGAAAAGTTGCATTGCTAGCAAACGATGTAAATTTGCTTTAAATCAATAAAGCAATTAAATTATAAAAATAAAGGTTTATTTAATAGTAAAATATTTGGATTTTTTTTCTTGTAATCTTATTTCTTAAGGTATAATTATTTCATCCGTAAAATATTATCGATTGCAATTTGAAGACAAACAAGTAATATATATATATAGTCGATTCCTACTTAGGTCAACAAGATTTTTTTTTATTTTAGTTACTTTTTATTAAACAATTATAATTAATATAAATATGTATATATGTATGACAGAATTACAATATTAAGTGGCAAAATGGAGCTTAGTTATGCAAAAAGAGTTTATCCAAGTGTGCACTAAACTTGTTAAGCAGGTTAATACCTAACTTTTTCAGATTTTTCATTTAGTATTATAATGGAATGTAATTTTTTTCTTGTGCCAAATATTTTACAATAAAAAGCTATATTATTCCAAATGCTTCTCCCTTTCCTGTAGACTTTTGATTAAGATGGCTTAATTAAACGATGATTTAGAAAGCTATTCGTAGAGTATTCATACATAGCACATTGAAAAAAACACACCAATGCATAAAATTGAGGGAGGGGGCAATTGCTTTTTTAAGAATATTTCAGTTTACTATTGCGCCAACGGTATAAGAAGAAGTACTTAATGATAAGAATAAGTCTAAAAATGGATAGAGGGATTCAAGTGTAAGATCTGATTTTTTTTTTTTTAGTCTAAACATGTACATATTTATGTGTGTATATTTAGACATAAAACTACTTTTTAAGAAAATCTTCTACAAATGTGTTTTTCATACTTTACTAAACCATTACAAAAGAATAATTTTAGTGTGTATATATATTTATAAATATTTTCTCCAGTCTTCTTAAAAAAATACATCCTATGTTTTCTGCATTCTATATTGTTTGTGCCCAAAGAATAATAATTTTTTGTTCATATACCGAACTCATTTGCTCGGGACACATCTAAATTCTGGTTCACAAGATGCAATTCTTAAGAAGTGTTCACACCAGGCCAACTACTACGAGCAATGAAAGCAGGAATATCAGGAGACCCCAATGGGACTATGGTAAGTGGTTGCCTTATCGGGACAATTATTTGCAATTGTCCCATTGCAGTCACATGATCTTCCTCAAGTAGGCGTCGCCTCCTATTGCGCTCAATAGTTTGCCTCGAACGAACGCTGTTTTATTTAGGTTTGTGGAAAAGCTCCATTTCTTTTGGGACTGATAGATATTATTGCTTTATTGAATATTTTGGATTTCTAAACACTTATTTTAAAATAACCGCTGGAATTAAATTTCTAAAGAAATTTATATATAAGCATTGTTATAAAAACATACAGATTGTTCATTCACTATGAAATGATATCCAAGCGGAACGGTATAAATTTGCAAATACACTAGATAAGGTACTACGATTTAACAATGAATACGTTAAAAGACATACTCGTGAGAAGCATCCTGAACAACAAAGTAGTGTTGCTGCGATCTTAAAAATGGGAGCAAGAAAAAAGAGTGGAAACCCATGGGAAATTATTTCGCAGTAGATTCCTCGGTTTGAAGGAGATGAAAACTTTAATATTTTCAAAGTACCGATATGAAAGATAAAAGATTTTTTTTTCTGAATTATAATATATTTATAATAATAAACATATGATTTTTTGTGTGTATTTTCTTTTGTGTTGACAGTGTCTTAGACATTAATTCGTTTCGTATACTTATATTTTTAGAAACACTGTACACTATAAAGATAATTACTAATAAAAAAACTTTTTGCTAATTAATACTTAATTGTCTTTAATTAAATGTAAAACGAATTATTAAGGATTATTTTGGAACTAAATTATAGAAATCATTCTTGTCCCCCTCTCCAATGAATAATTTCTGCCGCCACCCCTTCTTTTAATAAAAAATTGTTGCAGTGAATTTTTGGGAATTAAATATCAAATTAAGTGAATATTACTTATTACGTAATTTAATTTTTAATTAAGTTAAAAAACTAATATTTTTGTGCCACAGTTTTGCAATAACAAAACTTTTATGGGTGCCTTTTGTATATTATTACATATTGTTACGAATCTGTAATGTTGCTTCCCAGCACTGTTAGTTCCATTGTAGGAAAGACCGTTTTACGATCAAGTCTATTGGATGCTGTTCGGGTCCCGGTTCAGTGACTCCCGTGCTAGGCGACAAACTTGGCTACCATTAGGCGACTTGATGACGATTTTGGCGACTTTGGCGACAAAATGGATAATACAAGAATCTTCAAAAATTTTCTCTGTCCTGTTTCGGAAACTATAAAAAGTCGGCAGTCCAAATAGTTCAGAATTCAGATTTAGAGTTGAATAGCGAGTCAATGGCGAATTAGTTGAGTCGGTTCAGCGAAAGGCAAGCGTTGAGTGGAGCCCAACGCTTGCCTGAATTGAAGTGAATTGAGTTGTGTGCCGAATCGTAGTATTTATTATAGAAGCAGCATCGAGTCGTGTGCCGAGAAGTCAGTTGTAAAGTAGTGTGTCGGCAGTTGGATCGGCAGTGGAGAATTGCAGGCGTTTGGAGAGACAGTAGAAAGAAGCTACTAAGATTCCCTCCTCCTGCTGAGTTCTGTGACCGCTTTGTGTGCTGTGGTTTTTGTTACTACCGATTATTGCTTGTGGACTGCTGTTTGTTCTAAGTGTGCTACTGTGAACTGCTTGTGTACCTCTCGTCTGTATATTCGTGTCTACGTGTTAATAAACATCGTTATTTCTTATTGAGGCCTGTTGACTGCGTTACACCATACACTTACTACAAGCGAACCCGTTGACTTTAAGGAATTAGTGGAGGAAATTCCGTAACAATATTTTACAATGCTGTAATATTGATACAGTATTCGGTATTCACAATACTGTAATATACTACCCAAAATATTTTACCATTTTGTAGTGCTACCGGGGTTTCTTCACATTCCATTTTCCTTTTAACTATCCTTGTTATAGAGACAGCAGAAGTTGTCATATATTCATATAATGGATTTTGTTGCCTTGAAGTGCTATTCCTTTCTTTTTGATATTTGTGTGCTTCATCGGAAAATATTACATAGTGTCCCTCCTCTTTCTCCCTCAATGCTATCTGTTCGGTAAGAACGAAAGTGACTCGGTAAGTTTGGATGACTGTACGTAAGATTAAGGATTAGCTAAAAATTAGCCTGATAATGCAACGATATATCACATAGTAATTAAACATGTCTGTGGGCCGTTCTGCAAACATATTAAAAGATATGCATGGTACGAAATGAAAATGGAAATGCAAATTCCTCCTTGAAATGAATCCAATATTTTATCAGTGCTGTAACAATGAAAAAACATGTGAATGAAATATTTGATGCAACAATATAATTGGTTTGAATTTAATTTAAACAAGGGGAAACATTGTTGAAAATTGCATTGAAAATTAATGTTGCAAAAGCTAGTAAAATTAAAGAAAAGACGTACCATAATTAAATTGGTATCTTTAAAAAGATAACTGTTTACTCATTAAAGTAACGTATAATTTCTTTATGCATAGTAATTGTCTAAAAATTTATTAAATTATGATTAAAAAAACTAAGCAAAAATGCCAAAATTTTGTTATTTAATCAAATAGCTTGAGGATTAAATACTCTTGATTGTTGGAATGAAGTATATTTGGATCCAGAATGTCAGATACAAATTTCATGTTGCTTCTACTCAGTGTTTTGGGGGAGTTATTGTGAAAGACAAAATGATATAAATTGTTTCAAAAGAAGGAACTGAAAGAAAAAAAAAAGTATGAGTGAACATTGCAGTTTGCGAGTCCAGTCTGTGAACCTGCGTATGAGGGCCATAAAAGCTAAACAAATCCGCAATAGAAGTGGATTTACGATCAAGTTGGCGTCGTAATTTTCCTTCGTGTACACAAAGGTCATAAAAGTGAAACTAAACAAGATTCATGTAATTCATGGTTAAATTTGATACGGGAACTGACGCCAACCACAGGTAAGGAATACAGTTTCGAAAGAAAAGTAATTTCGAATACAGAAAAAAAAAAAAAAAAAAAAAAAAAAGGATGTGCAATAGTAATAAGTGGCCAAGATTGAAAATCATAAGATTTATTTATGGCTTTTTTTAAATCTAGTATTTGAATACAGAACATAATAAAAATAGGTTGTATACATTTATATTTATGTACGTTTCTAAGGAATTTTATAATCGATTTCCCACTCAAATTCCATAGTTTTTAAGAGAATGCATGGTGAATAGTTAGTGACTGGGGGGGGGATTGATTTTAAGATTTCACAATGCTTATAATCCGTCGCCTTTATCGACCAATTAGTTCGCCGAGGAAATTGATTATATTTTATTTTAATTAAATCATTTAAGTTTAATTTCATGTCCATGATTCTTTCTAATTGTCAGACATTAAAATCGTATAATTATAATTATCTTATGTTCTGTTCAATGTAGACATGAACCTTTCCAATGAAGACCAGTCTGATAACATCGTAACTCTATTAAAAACTTTAACATCTGAATTATCTATATTCTAACCTTTGTGCTGTTGTAACTTCATTTTTTACTCATCTTGTAAATTACGCAAGTATTAATTAGAATTCTTCTTATTTAGTACTCAACAGTGGAAGAAAATCACGTGTTTAAATAATTGATGAGAGAATGAAAAGGGAAAAGATAATTTCTTAAATTTTGAAATGGTGTGAAATTCATTTTTGAACAGTAAAATTTTCGGAACTTATTGTGGAAAAACACCAAAATTCAACTTAAAATTTAGGTAGTTAAAATTTCAAAAAAAAAAAAAAAAATGCTCGGAGGTGTTCATTTCCATTCTTAAAAACATAAGTGTGCCAAATTTCGAAGCATTAGGTTAAACGACCTGGCTTGCGGAATATAACATACATTATTATTGGTAGGGGTTAATGGATTAAAAATTAAAAACTAGAAATTAAAAACAAAGAAAATAAGCGATTTCTTTTTTTGCTTTTTAATGCACAAATGCAATATGATGGACTATTAAATAAAGCGAATTAAATAACTATATCGATTTTAAATAATAATGTTTTAATTAATAGCGGTCATTAATACAAAAATCCTATTTACCTGAGCGCCGAAATCAAAAGTAAGTAAAATGAAAAGAATTTGAACATTTAGATTTCCATTGTTCATCAATTATGAAATGGGAAAAATGAATTTTACTTCCTTTGGTGTAATTGACTACTTATAATTTAAAAGAAAATTCATGCATTACATAAAAACAGTCATTACAAAATAACAGTCTAGGCAGATTAAGAAACTTTTATTCAAGAGAGAACTTATTCGGAAATATAACATTATTATTACAATTATAAAATTACTATTTCCGGGCAAGTATCTTTCTTTCTTTATGTTCAATATAATATTTATATATAGTATATTTGCTTGAGAATGCCAATTCCTTTTTCTTTTAAGAATCAAAATGAATCTTATTTCACTTCACATTCATTTAGAAGCAAAATTAGGCTCTAACCCCACATTTATAAATAAGTTTATTTCACAAATCATCACAGAAGATAAAAAAAATAATCGAATTTTGTATTTTACCCTCATTGTATTAAGAATAGTTTGTTGTGGGCTATATTTGAATTTATTTAATTTTATAAGACATATATAATAGAGAGACTGCTTGTTATAGCACGTCCAAATCATTAAAATTACTTATTATATTTATCGTAAAATTACTTATTTATTATCGTAAAATTGAAAAATTTTTCACGATTAACTGAGTTCTAAAGTTTGCATCCTCCGAATAATGTAATTAGACTATGTCATGATTTGATTGATATTAAGTCGTTACTTATGGTTAAAAGTAACTCTGAACAGCTAAGCGAACTAACTGCTACTTCAGTAATACTGCAAGTAACTTACTTGCAGTAATTCAAAACAAATATAGTCAATTCATTATAAGATTCGCTTTCGTATATTGATTTTCTTTGAAGTCACTGTATGGTCTCATTCTGTTTTAGCTCTGTGTTTGGAGGCAGCACTCTCCTCCTCTTCCTCATTTGTTTTTGTTGCCAGAGGAAGCTACAGGCGCGGACACTGGCCATGGCAGACCTGACCAACGTCGAGAGCCAACAGAGACAAGTAAGTCACCCTAGCACCTTAAACATTACCAAAAAAATCTCATGCAGTTATAAGTTATGACCAGTTATCTAACGAACAATTCTGATTTTAAAAGATTGCTCATGGTAACTCGAATAATCAATTATTTCAAGAAGATAAATATGAATGGTAACTGGAATATTCAGTTATTTGAAGAACATAAATATGAATGGTAACTGGAATATTCAGTTATTTCAAGAACATATATATAAATAAGTTTCATGCTGTGATCTTCTTAATAACAAAATAGTTTAGTTTAAAAGAATTAAAAAAAATTAACACGTTTTAATTATTTTCCAATTTTTAGTTTTAACCTTATAAATATTACTGGATCCTAAACTAAATTTTTCTCGAATTCGCTACCAGATAAGACCACAGGTGTTCGTATCAATTTTTTATTAAATTAATGGATCATCTAATAAATAAGTTTTGAAAACATTAGAATAATGTATTTTAATAGATGCTGCATAAGTATATAAAAAATCAAAACTCTATAAGAAGAAGAGTGCAAGTGAAATTAAGAAGAAGTGAAAAATCAATTACAAAATTCAATATTTGCAAACATGAAAATCAAGTTAAATAAAGGGTACAAAAAAATATATTCAGTTGAATCCTATTTCCCTTGCAAGAAATATTAGACATGTTCTGTGGTGTTAATATAGCAAAAAATATAGTACATTTTAGAAATAAACAACTAGAAAACTTTATTCTTTTTCGATATTTAAATGGTAAACTTTTGAGGCATATTTTTTGGCAAGTAAAAACAATTTTTGATTTTTATAGTTTCAAAAGGAAAAAATTTATTCAACAGAATAAAAATGTCTACTATAATAAAAGTATTTTTGTAATAACTCATTTATATCAGGATAAAAAGAAATAAGCTACAATTTTTTTCTTCTTTATTTTATCATCTTGAACTTTCGTTGTTTATAAAAAAAAACTTTTATGGATAGGGACATCATGCTTGGGGTGTATTATCACGGATGATGTATTGCCGTAGATAAGATGACTTTTTTTTATATTGTGGCATTTCGGAAGCAATGTCAAATTTGCATCTTGCTTCCGAAAACGTGTTTTCGCAAGCACCTTACGACAGCTAGACATTATTTCCCAAGCTGTTTATTGGTTAAAAAGGAAACCTCTTCTTTCTATGAATATCTATTCTATAACATGGTCATATATTTAGAGAACAATGCTGTTATCCTGCAATAATCTGATTTAAAACGAAGGCAGAAAGAAAATTCTTCAGATTCAACATCCCTGAAAAATGTGCAATAAAACTCAGTTACAGTTACAGTAATCAATTCTGTATTTATATTAAGAAAAGAATTCTTCAAACATAATCGATAAAGTACTCGTATTTCGTATTGTTAAAACTTAAATAAAAAATTTGAGAAAAAATATTTTCGAGTTTTTTTTTCAAAGCAAAGACATAATTTAATTGAAAATTATATTTAATTAATAGTCACCTGTGGCGACCAAGTGGTTCGCAGGGAATAGTAGTGACATTTAATTTTAGATACACCGGATAAATATAACTTAATGTACATGTTTCCGCCAAATTGTGCGGCATCGAGCCGCGTTCTTTTAATTAATTTACTTAAATTCTCTATTGCATGCATGGCCCTTTCTAATGGAAACCAGTCCCATGACATCATAGTGTTATTATAAACATAAATGCTCGGTTCATCAATCTTCTAAATTTCGCGGTCTTGTAAATTACATAGATATTAATCAGAATCCTTCTTTAGCTTTCAGCAGTGAAAAAAAAAATCACGCGATTAAATATTTGAAAACGATGTGGATTTCAAGATAACAATGCAATCTGCTGTTAGAAATTCGGTATATATATATATATATATATATATATATATATATATATATATATATATATATATATATATATATTTAAAAAAATTCTCATAACTATTAAATTGCTATTATTAGAAAGATAATTTAAAAAAAAAATTTTGAAACGATGAAAAATTTATTTTTATTCAATAATGTTTTCGAAAGTTATCGTTGAAAAACACCAAAATTCAGCTAAAGTTTTAATTAATTAAAATTTCTCTGAGATGCACATTCCCACTCTCCCTCATATATATGTGCCAAATTTAGTAGCTGTAAGTTAACTGTTCTGGCTTGCAGAGCGCCAAAAACTCACACACTCATCTTTATAATTAATAGAGACAATTAATTACGTCAGCATACCTTTCATATTTAAAAGGGTCTATTCTGGGACTGAGCCCTTAATTTTGATTAGCAATAGTATGACGAAGAAAATGCCTGACATGTCAATCCCATTTCCAATAACTTATCGGCAAGATCTCAGAGGAATCGTAGCATGTCCACTAACACATCATATACGCTACAATTGAAATACAAAAAGTATTCTTTATTCAATTTTATTCATGAAACTACCTTCCTTCTTCAATATTTAAAATTAAAAGAAACATTTCTGAATACTCATTCCAAATAAATTTGCATGTAAGGCATAAAAGAAAGAACACGTGTTCTGTAACTATTCATAATATTTTAGAAAGCTATTTAGTTGTCAGTTAATTTAATTCTCTTCGACGACAGAAGTATATCCAGTTACCTGCATAGAGGCAAACGATTATTAAATGCTAATTAGTTGAAATAATTCATTTGATATGAATTTAAATTGATATTCTATTCATTTGCAGTGAGGGAGACTGGTTCTGGCCAAAGTAGTAAAATACCTTCGCAAGCGAAAATTTACTTTATAAATTTTATGAACAAATATTTAACAATTATACTAATAAACATAGTTTATTAGTATGTACGTATGTATGAGTATGTGTATAATGTATGTATGTAATATACTAATAAACATATTTTATTGGAGCTTGAAATTTCCGAATGTAATATCTGATTCTGAAAGAATAAAATATGTTATACTTTCGGTTTCATTAAAGAGGGCGACTCTTCCAATTTTGCTTTGCTGAAAATATCCGAAGATAAATATCATATTCTGAAAGAACGAGTCGGTTTAATTAAAAAATGCAATTCCTCAAGTTTTGATTTGATGTTTAATGAAATTCAATGTAATAACTATTTGTGACACTACAAATGTACAGATAGTAATAAACCGTTTGCGGTCTCAAAGACGTATTTACCTTCAAATGCCATACTCTCTTTAATCGCCAAGCTGATAATTTTATAATACTTAATAATAGTCTTCAATTTCCACAAATATGACATGTAATTTGTCTGATCAAGTGTGAAAACAAGAAAAGAAGCTACATGGCGATCTAAGAAGATCGCAAACTTCTTTCTTCTGTATGATTTAAAATATTTTATTATTATTATTATTATTCATTAATTATTTACCAAAACCCGACCACTAAGCGGCTGTTTGAATCTTCCACAAGCTCATAATCTAAAAGATAAAAAGTCTTATTCTAAATTATTATTACACTTAACATTTTAATTATATTTCCACGCACTGACATTTTCTTTTTTCTTTCCTTCACAGAGAGCGATTCGAAATCAGCGACGTAGCGATACTCATCAGTTGATAGCAGCCATCATCACCCCTCCCCCGGATTACAACACGGTCATCAAGAAAGATTCGATCTGCGAACCCGCACCCCCCACTTACGAGGTGGCTATGTCGGGACTCCGATCGGATGGACATATGTGAAACGGCTCTTCAGAGACCGCCCTGGATCTAACAACAAGCAAACGCATGGAAAATTCTTCCATACATAGAGACATTGCAGTCATGCCTCTCTTACAGATGAACAAAGAACATTCGTTTTATTTTAAGAAAGGGAGGGTAAAAGGGAACAAGGAATATTGTGGCAACTGCATCTGTAATCAATCATGGGCACTATAAATGGAATATCAATCTGAAAGAAAATTTTCTGTTTTAACCCACTTAATTGATAGGTAATTGTAACGAAAAGTCTTGTGTTACATCAAAACGTTCTCTTATCAACGAGTAATTTCGCCATTGCAACAATGAAATCGATTTTCATTAGATAAGATTATTTTTACTTAGATAAGTTCATTCTACCTATACATAAGTATCATCTTGTATCAGCATCGTTTCTGTCCAAAACAATAGCATAAATGTCTTTTGTGGATTTTTACGTAACTAATTTGATAAATGGTGTGAAGACTGACTTTTATAATATGAGTAAAGTAGAACAGGAATTTATCATAAAGTTTTTAAGCAACTATTGAAACTAAAAAATATCTGCAATCTCAGAAAATGTGTACAAGTGAGACAAGAAAGCAAACGAGAGTATTCTTGAAGTACATTGTGTGTTAAAGCAAGCATTTTGTATTTCAAAATAAATGAATTTAATTTATAATGTATGTGGTGAATCTTGATACCTTACAATTTAAACAAGCAATTTTTTTTATGACTAAAGGATGACACTTCTTTATATAGATTTGCTTAAACTCCCAATATATTCGTTCATGAGTTCAGTTTTGAGATTTATTTTCTTCGCAATGTTCACTTTCTATTTAAATATGTGATACCTTATTTTCAGTAATTTTTCTAGAAAAAAACACATATTTATTTGAATATAAATATTTCCATTTGATGCAGAGATTGTGCTTAGTTAAAGATGTAAGTAACAAGATCACAAATTAAAAACTTAGCAAGTACCATCCTGTAATCATCAATTAGTTAAATCTGAATGTTATTCAAATGATGGAAAATAATGTTTAAAAAATTATATCCAGGTCAAATTTTAAATAATTTAAAAGTAGTTTGATACAAAGTGAGTGAAGTGAATAATTCCGATAGATATAGGACTATATTAGATGACTAAACTATAGATATATGACTATATTAAAGTTTTTTTTTTTTTTAAATTGAACATATGTATGAATCGAAACATACAATCAACTAATAAATTATTTAAAAAAATTTCCGTTTGACATATTAAGAAATAATTATAAATTTTTCATTATCAGATCATTTGAAAACAATTTTCAGATCTTTCCATTGATTACTGTTTATATAAATAAATACACTACCTATATGACTTTTGAAACTCCTAAACATGTGCACTGTTTGCCAAAATCTAAATACAATTTTGTTTTTAATCTCATTAGTGATTCTTTTAAACTTTTACTACTAATATTTATAGAAGAACTATTAAAATATTCCCTCATTCATACAGAATTATATGACAAGACATGCCAGTAACATGCCAATAGTTATGACAGGACAAATGGTTAATATTTATGAATAAGTTTTTTTGCAAAGTGAACTTTCTAAAATTTACTTTTTATATTGAATATTCATAGTAAAACTGTATACTTCTTTCGGTTTGAAACATAATTTCACTGATTGCAATCTATCAATATACTTAATTTGGAATTAACACTTAGGGAATGCCAAAAACCTAAATTAATTTTTTTATTTTATTTATAATTTTTCTAATAATCATAGAGCAAAAGACTACAGTGTTTTAAAAACTGTTGTATTTTTAATCAAATAAGAAGAAAAATGCAATTTTGAAAAATATTCAACTTATCAAAAATATTAAACAATCAATTAAAAAAAACATTCTCCCACTCATAAGAAATGCAGAATATTCCATATTAGTAGAAAGAAAATTGCACCATATTTTTGTAAAGCTGTTTCATATACTTAAAATATCCAAAAGAGATACTGCAAAATATCTTGCAATATAGCAACAATTAAAAAAAAAGAAAAGAGAAGAAGAAATTTTAACATTAAAACAGTTTATTTACAAATATTTACAAAATCCACAGATATGTACAAAAGAAATGTTACAAAATCACAAGCATACTTATAGATACATTTAGCAAAATTTCTTTACAAAAACGACACATATGCAAGAATACACATACAACTTAAGTAAGTTCTGAACACTTTAACATGAGATTTTTTAAAAGTAATACCAGTTGGTGGTTTATTTTCGTCATTCCAAAGAATTTCTTTAAGAATTTTTGAAAGCAAAATATTGTTGCCTTTAAATTATTTAATAAGAGCTATTGAGACATTCAGCATAATTTTTAAAACAAGCATTTCTTGTTTTTTTTTTAATGCTGATTGCAAGTAATTGAAATATATGAAAATATATATTTTATATCAAAACTTAAATTTCGAAAAATGGCATCTTAATTTTAAACAATAATCAGATCTCAAAACAATTAGACAATTGATACTAAATATGGATTTTACACAAAGGACATGAAATAAAAGCATAATAATTTAAATATTGCACAAATAACAGAGGTAGTTTAAAAGCATTGCAATGTATTTTACTTGCATATAAAATATAATTAAATATAACAAACAGCATTCTGTCCACCAAATGGAAATTAAATTTTATTAACAACTATACTAAATGCATATGTAAAAACATAATATAAAAAAAATATGTTTGCCAAATTTCAAAAGTTCTTGAAACATTAACTTAATACAGCAAGGTTTGAGGATTAAAAACAGATTCAAAGCAGCAAAATGCTCATCAAATACAAAAATAACATCTGATGAAGAAGCACATTAAAAATATTTATCTATACAGAAGTTATAATTTGAATAGTGATAAAAATATCTTTATAATGAAATGCTAGTCTAGGTGATATCTGCCAATGAAATATAATATCTTTTAATAATGCATTATCCTGCACTAAGAATAATACATACACAAAAAAAGTAAATGATAAATATGTTTAACGAAATTGATCTTTCCAAACAAATAACTTCATATAATGTTTTTATAAAACATCCATTTAATAGAAACTTTTTTCTTTTTGTTCTCAGCAAAATAAGATTATTATTAATAGCAACTAAACTCTTGCCAGCTAGTGAAACAATAATCAATACTGTCATGGATTTTAAATAATTAAAACAAAACTAGATTATCCTGAAAATACAATTAATATAAAAGTTAAAATAATTCTTGGAAAAAGTTTATATGCAAAATCTTACAAAATTTTTCCTAACAATATTAATGAGTATAGATATCAAGATGACATTTATATACAGTAAATATCAAAATTCTTCCAAGATAATTTAAAATGCAATTTTTCTGTTTCATAATAATTCCTGAACAAAATCTTTTAGCATAAAAATAGTTTCATGAATTGCTATAACAATATATAACACAGATATGCTTGACTTGAGTAGAGACAAAACATTTCAGTCACTTGAATCATTGAGTTCCATGAGAATTTTTGATCTATCATAGTCTCCATCATCTTCATCATCACTATCATGACAATAATCATCTTCACACTCATCATCTGTAAAATAAAATGAAAGCATCAAAAGTAAATTCTTCCAAATGTGTTTTCCTACCTAGAATTTTATGGTTAGGAACTATTTGTGCCAAACACATAATAAAAAGTAAAAGGTATGCAGGCGTAAGATGGGGATAAAGTTCTTAGATATCATAGGTGGTGATGGAAGAGCCATAGTAGTCATTTTTACAGTCTAATTTGCATAACTATATTTGTGGATATAAAATTTTATTTTAGTAGTACACAAAATATTATAATTTTTAAACTTTTAAATGTATTATAGAACATGAAAAATTTAAGAGTAGTGATATCACAAAGTTCCATTAAAAATTTAAGATTTTAGGACTCAATTATAATGAATTCATACTGTAAGCACCAGAACTTTGGATATTGGATCAAAAGATTCAGCGATGGGAAAGAAATGAGCCAAGATCAACTTAAATAACAGACATGGAAACTGATTAATTGTGCATCAGTCATCATTTCAAGATAACTCTCCATTTTGCTGCAGAGTTTAATCAGCAGCAAAATAATGGTACAAGCATCAGTTACAAACAGTTTGATTTACTAATGATTACATAAACGAATAAGCACGATAAAAACTGTGAACAACTTAAAAAAGTTGTAGAATTTTTAAAATCCACCAAAATCCCTTTAAATAACAAAGAACAGTGTAAAGATTTAAAAATAAAGTAAATTGTTAAACAAAGATAACATGAAATATTTCTATTAGTAAATCTGAAACATGTGTAATGAAATAAGCAGAATGAAAATAAAAGCTACATAAACTTTCAGTTCCAAGAGTCAAACTGAAAATTTTAACTCATGAAACTGAAAATCCAATGCTCTACATAGAATCTTTGATTAGCAGTACACACACCTATTCGCAAATTTCTGATACCAGGTTGACAGTAAGGGTCATACTCTTCCGATTCATATTCATCAGAACCTAAAATGAAGAATTTTTTTATTAGAAATAATTTAATAAACAACAGGAATTTCATGATAAGAAAAATAATATTATAAAAAATTTAAAATAAAGATTTATTTTTTCAATTTCAAATTTAGCAAGATAGAGAACAAAACATTAACAAATTCAATGGGAAATAGAAAGAGACAATGAATTTATAACTAAAAAAAAAAAAAAAAAAAAAAAAAAAAAAAAACACCCCTATTTTATTAATAAATTTATAAGATTTTTATTTGATGTAATGAACAGTTCAAATTATCAAACGCTAATCACTCAGCAAAAATGTTTAGCTTAATTAAAAAAAATATATAAACATTGAAATAAATGTTTCTTATATATATAATTTTACTTAGAAGACTTAACTCATTAAAGCAATAATAGGACATCTATATAAAGAAAATGATAAAATGTAGATTATTTCTTTTAAAACTTAAATCGTTCTTAAACAGAAAATTTAAATTTCAGTTTATTAGATTCCTTGAAGAAACGACTTTATTTAATGGTTCAATGCACATATTCAGACATGTATAACTTTTATGGCATTATTTTTAAGGTAATATAATCATAAATATTCTTACAAATGAAAATAATTACCCTGGTCAGATTCAGAATTGGATGATTCATCTTCAGGATATTCATTCCTCCAATTATTCTCATCATTGCTGTCATCTTCATCTTCATAACATTCACCATCATTATCACTGTCACCAGAGTAAATGTCATCTTCTGTCATAGTACATGGTCTCACACTGAAATAAAATAAAATAAAAATCAACTGGCATAGTATATAATTCTTCAATTGGTAAAATATACTAGTTAATGAAAATAATCAAAGTATGTAATCAAATAAAAAGCACCGAAAATGCATCACTAAACAGTTTTTTCAAAGATTCACTTTTTATAAGTTTAGAATCTAAATCAAAATAATAAGATATTTATAATAATTGCTCAATATACGGTTTATTTAGATAAACATTTTCTTTTCTAAGTAGGGATTATTTTTAGGATAAGTCTTTTCATATTGAAGTCCAATTAGAAGACGAAAACAATTTAAAATACTTTTAAATTATAAAATTCAGAAATTTAACAGAAAATGCATTACATCGAACAGTAATTTTTAAAAAATTTAATATATCACCAATAGATTACAAACATGTGCGCACAATTGTTTCAGCTTAGTTGAACTGTCCTATTTCTTTCTTTTTCCCAAATAATGTTTAGCTTAAACTCAAATAGTGAAAAGATTGAAATATTCAGTTTACTCTATCAATAAAATTTATTTCAGGTTCCCCCTTCTTCATGATAACTTGAGATTTTTCTTTCAGAATATATTATATACTGTACCAGTTCAGTTTAGGTTATATAACACAGATTTTAATGAAATAAGAAGTATGACAAATAAAAAAAAGAATGCTGGATTAATCACTATTTTCATATTCATCTACAAATGATGACCAATTCAAATTTCAATAAATATTTTTCAAAAATAAATGAAGTCTTTACAGCAACAACTTATGTATTACCCACATGTTAGTGATTAATTGTCAAAGATCACACACACTATCAAGTTCTTTCTTAACTAAAATCTGACCATGTTCCCTAAAGGCATGCATAAGTAACCAATTTATATTATTTTTTATCAGGCATCAAAATACAAAAGAGATAGTGAGAAATATTTTTTCAAGAAATATATTGGATTCTTTTTTAAAAGAATTCTTTAATTAAGAAAGAAAAATATGCAAGTTATAGAATAACTTTTAAAAAAAGGGATAAAAAATACCATGTTAAAACTCTGAAAATAATATTTACCATAAATAATGATTTATATCAATTCAATGAATATTTTTCATTCAATTACCTGATAGGATTCTCTACAAAAGAATTATCTATCTGACCATTAGCTATATATACATCATATACATAATCTCCTGATTTTTCTCTGACTAGAGGTTGGTCATTGCATGTGATGTTACTCTCTGCTTCTTCTGCCTAAAAAACAATTCAAAACAATATTAATCAAAATGCAATTAAAAATTGATAAGAAAAATTAACGTTTAAGTTATGGGAACCAAACTCTGAAAATTTCCTCTACTTATGGGCTTTGAATAAGAGAGACACAAAAATTCTTTTAAGCATGTTTGTTGAAAATGACCCCTTCGACTTCAATCACCCATAGCCTTAATGTGTATCTTTCTCCACAGTAGTAAACAGGTTGTTCTTTTGTGATTTTCAATGGCAATATATGGCTTTGTATCAAAGTTTCATTTCATCTCCCCCTTAAATTGGTAATTTGCTAATTTTGCAGGGTATACTATCACATTAAATATTATCATTCTTAAATTATTTGACTAATTAAATAAAACTACACCAATTTTATCATTTATTTATAGAAATAATACAAATTGAAATTTCCACTATGATTATTTTAGAATGTGAAAGGTTAATACTAGAAATTTAAAAAATATGAATCAAATAAAAAAATTAATCAATAGATTTATATACAATATCCACTAAGAAAAAATTTCTTTACTTTCCTGTCATACCAGTTAGAAAACATCTTCAAAGTAAAATTAATCATAAACAATTATTTTCTATCACATTTGAATTGAATCACAAGAATAACATACTCTTTAAAAAAAAAGTGCCATTTATTTAAATAGTAACTAACACAAAAGTTAAAGAATTAAAAAGACACATATCATTTTAAACATAAAAATTGATAGCTTTAAATAAGAAGAAAAATAAACAGACGTCATGGTTTAGCTTCAGACACAACAACTTTTTTTTTTATGAAACTTATATACAATATAGTAAATTATACTTTGGAAGATGTAATTTGCTATGTGAAAATGCACCAACACCAAATTACTGGATAACAATAATTTGTTTGAAATGCATTTATTTCATTTTAAATGAATGTATTAAATATATTTTTTATAAATTTTATGATAATAGTTATATCTAAAAAAGGATTTTTTGGATTTTGTTCATACCTTTCAACTTAACCAAGCTTTTAACTAATTTTAAAGCTTTCAAAGTTTTTGTTGGTTAAAATCTTTGACAGGATTAATAAAATACTCTATTTACAAATACTTAATTAAACAATACAAAAATGCTAGAATAATCCTCAAGAATTGTTTTGGAAAAAGGGAAAAAAATGTTATGAATCATACAGAAAAAGATTAATATATATATATATATATATATATATATATACTAGCAAGAGAAGCAGAAAGGAAGATAAGAAAATGAAGGTTCAGATTAAAAAGTTTCATTTTTTCCCCCTACTTCCATATATATATTAATAAAATGAGTTTTATCAGAGGAGCCTGAATAGAATGAGATCATGATATCTGTACTACACAACATATACAGTATACATATAATACAATCACTTTCCTTAGTCAATTCTATCATTTGCTAAGTTATAATGCTTATTTTTGAAGCCTTAGTCACATTATTTTCAACAGGGTTTCTGAAATCTTCTTCCACCCCCCATCCCAACCAAAAGTCATCAAATGGATTTTACATGAATTCTCATTCTCATAATTTTGCTGCGCCTCCTTAATAATTATGTCAGTTTTTATAGTATATATATATAGGAACTTACTTCAATACATAACATAACAAGATGCATATAAACAATATATATATATAAATATATACCTGTTTCTTTACATCTTCTGATTCTTCAATAATATCATAAAGCTGAAAAAGTTTACGAACTTCAGCATTTTCAGGGGTTATGTTTACATCTTCTTCAATTGGAACTGTTTCCGATAAAATGAGCCTTCGATTGTTGAGTAAATCTAATTTTTTCTTTTCACTAGCAGCTTTGTTTTCTCTCCTAAGTTTTTCATATAAGCTATGCACATTCTTTTGACTAGAAACAACACTTTTGGGATCACGCCATTTTGAAAATCTTTGAGCTTTGTCTTTGGAAAGTACTGCTTGAATGTGATCTTTAACAGATTCAGTCTAAAATAAAACAAAAATGAAATATTTCATAATATTTCTATTGCCACCTGCAAGATACATAACACAAAAGTGATAACAAATTATAAAAAGGAAAATCATTAAATGAATCTTATGCTTCTCCTTTATATAAAATATAAACATATAACTTCACGTATTATAGTCTATTTTCAGGAAAATAAATACTTCTCTTCTGTTATTGTGGAAACTACTTTTTATCTACTACTTTTCTTAACTTTTATAGTTTGAAATACCTGAATTTAATTTTGCAATCTTAAAACCACATTTTAAAGATATATATAATCTTTAATTAAAAAATGACCACTTAATGAAAAATATTTTTCAAATATTGAAAAAATTATTAGCAAAAAGATAATATTTATGCAAACTGCTGTTCTTCAGGGCCATTTCCTGCTTCATGTCTACATAAGTACTACATTTTTCCTTTCAAAAATCAAAACTGCATACTCAGAACAGCATGAGTACATAATTTGACTGAAAAGGGCCAGGTAGTTTTCATTAAAAAGAGATCCAACAGCTGCAATTTAATTTGGATAATCACTCACTCTCACATAAAAACATACAAGGCATCTGCTATCATAACTCAATAGCTAATTCCTAAATTATTAAATAGATAAAGTGCTAGTTAGAAAAATGTTTGAAATGATAGGAAGAATTATATTTTTGTATTGTTTGAGTCCATATACATATTTTTCAAAATGAAATCTATTTTTATACAGTTCTTTGGTTTTATCAATCATATTTAATAAAATATTCTTAACATTAATAAAAAATATTAAAAAAAAAACAATATGCAACTAAAAATGAATGGTTTTGTTAAACATTGAGGATTATTATTTTAGACAAATTTTACAGCTAAATTTGTTACTTCTAAAGATATGTTACAGGATCAGTTGCAAATTGAAAATATACATTGTTGTATTATTAAGGATAATTTTTTTAAATGCTTTGAGAAGAGAAGGTATTACAAATGCTTTAGAAATAATTTTAATATATAGAAATTTTTAATCAATCTTTTCTTTCTCTCATTTCATTTTACAGGACAGTGAAAACTTTTTTTGTAATCAATCTTACACTTTTAGTTATAAAATATTTGATATCAGAAATAATATTAGGGAACTCAACTAACATAAAGGGAGAAATAAAATATTCATGTTTTTAAATTCACAATATAATTTTGTGTAATAGATTTCAAATTAGCTGCCAACAGAAATTTGAATCCTTCCATGATATAAAATATCAGCTGCTTGTAACAGTATGATATCCTTGAATTTATATATATATATATATAAAATACATGGAAAACAAATTTTTACAATTGAGTATTGTTATATTATTTAAAAACGCATCTATATGTTAATAACAAGGTATTATTTACATTTTGTAATATATGATTGTGCACATGGAAAAGAATTAATAACATCTTAAATGTATCATTTTACAGCATCAATCACAGAATATTCACAATACTGAGAAATGTTGTGACAATTCAGATAATGCAATCAGAATATATGAAAGGCTACAGTCATTATACATCAAATTTTTTCAGTGAAACACATCCATCTACAAATATTATTTTCAAAATTGTTAAACATTCCAAAGAAAGAGGCAGTATCAGAAATTCTGTCTGAATTATATGTTATACAAAATCAATCCTAAGCATACCAAATGAATTTGCTCTGGGTTATGCTCTTGCTTATCCCACAGCAAAAGATTTTAAAATTGCAAATAAATAAAATTTAAAATATGCAACATATTCATACTGCACAGTATTGGCCCGGGAGTTATTACTAGGAAACCAAGAGCAGTAACAATTTTATTTTAAACAAACATAGGAGAAGTCCTTCTTTCATGAATGAAATTTTGTCTGCTTACATTAGAAGGAAGTGTCAATGCACATAAGAATCATTTTTTAGCCTCAAAATCTGAGGCTAACTAAAGCAGAATTCAACTTAAAAATGCATTCAAACCGAAAATTTTGGCTCTAATCGGCTGAATCAAAACAAATAACACATATAAAACTTGATTGAGAATTGATATAAAAAGATCATTTTGTAAAAATAAACATACAGAATTTATAAAACAAAAATTATCAATCTCGACACTAACAATAAAATTCCTAATCATATAAGTTTCAAATATTACATATTTTTATAAAAATAACGGCATAAAAAAGTTAAAATCACTTACTTCACTTTTCAAAGTTGCAGCAAATTTGAAGAAAACTTCATTTGTATTTGAAGTCTCATCAAATTTCGATCGTTTTAAAGCAACAACTAAACCTTCTACCGGCTCATTACATGCTTTCCTTTTTAATCGAAGAACAACTGACATTTTCTCTTAGAACAATTATTCAATACTAATAAACATTCACTGGTTTATCGACAAGAATGATTTAATCTTGATTATAACAAGACTTTGCAGCACGTTCAGAAGTCACACTTGATTACTAACAGCAAGATACACAACCATTTCGTCATACCATAACAATTTGCTCCACTGACCACCTTCCATTAAGTCTATTGAGCATGCGCGAGCCAAAAGCGTGAAATTGCCAAATAATTTCATAATATTTTAGAACTTTTCACTCTTGAGCTGTTTAATTTACAAATGAATGTCTTTTAAGTACTTTTGATAAGATAACCAAATTTAATCGAATTAAAAAAAACTTGTTAAATTAGCAATATCTTTTCTTATAAAATATAATGATCACTAGGGCAAAATCAAGTAACATCAATGATATATATTTATATGCTACCTTTATTAATGTACAATTCTATGAAATTTAGAATATAAGTAGATTATTTTTATTAAATAATTATTCAGTTTAATTTACAGAAGTTGTTTACATCTTGGCAAGTAAAAATAACAATTTAGATTTATATATGAATTGGAGTGTAATAAACATGCTTCTTTTGTAATGTGAAGTGAAGGGAAGGTAATGTTGTGATTCTGCACCGTCTGCTAAAGAACTTTTCCATTTAAACAATTGTTACTACTGTTATGGAGCTAAGTAAATTGGCTTTAGATGGCATTTCTACAGCAGGGAATACCACTGAAATTTCTGATCAATCATATAATCTTATATTAAATGATATATTCGAAACTACTACTTCTGTTAAGAATTTAAAAGGTTAGATAATAATATAACATATGATGCCAATATTTAACTAATCAAAAGAGCCTTATGTTTATATGCATTTTAAATATAAACATTTGTTTCAAATATGCAATATACTTTAAATTTGTATCACAATTTTTTGAAAGAAGACAATCATCAATCATTTAAAAATTATAAATATAACTCCCCCTCAAAAAATTAAAATATAATGATTTTTAAATTTGATTAGTTTTTGATTCTTTGAATTTATAGAAATAAAATGTTAACTTTAATATCATCTGAAAACAAACTGTCTAAAGCTCTTGTATAAATAAGAAATGAGTTACAAAATTACCTGTTTAAAAATAATATATTTACTTTATGTTGACTCATCTGTCATTGATTATTGATGCTGCTGAAAATGGTTAATTAATAATACTTCTGAAATATGATTATTATTTATCAATTTTCTTATTAAAAAAGTCAATACTTGTAAAAATCGTCTAAGATATCATATTTATTGTAACCAGAAATTAGTGACAAGATGTCATATTAGTCATAGCTAAAATCTGACTGTGTTTGCCAGTGACATGCATTTAAGACTAAAGTTAAACAATGGTATGCTGTTGATACTCAAGCATTGAAAACTCATTAATCTTATATTTTCAGCTGGAAATAAAAATAATATCAGATCTTCTACAGAAAAAGCAGCACATAGTGGGTTATTGAGTCTTGTCTTAGAAGCCGCAAAGCATAATGTTGATTCTTCTTCAATCAGGTGACAAAATAATGTTAATTATACAAATAATAAACTTTAAAAAGTTTTATATGCTATTCCTTAGATTTGGGATACTGCATTGTTATCTTTTATTTCATAGTAGTGTTTTCTAAAAATTATTTTTAGTACAAAATCCACTTTTTTGTTAATATAATACCTGTCAAAATATGTGTGTGAGCTAATGACCTTGCTTTACATTAATTAAAGCATTTTCCCTTTAATTTTGTATTTTATCACATTTGTCATACATTTTCCCTACTGCCTTGTTAATAGCAAAGTGCTAAATGGTACTGTAATGTATGATGAATTTTTAAAAATTATTATTTGGTAAATATAACAATTTTTTTTATGTGTAAATAAAATGTGTATGTTAGAAAACTTTAATTTTCTTGCTTTGTTTATTTTTGTTAGATTTATTGTTACATCATTACATAAATTTTTTCTGAAATTTATATTTAAAAGTTATTTAATTAGTTATGAAGATTATGATTTTTTTTTAAATTTTAGTTTTTAATTATTTTTCTTTTAATTTATTAAGAATTTTTCATAATACATTTGATTAAGCAGTATAATATTATAGCATTAATATGAATGGGTATGTATTGGCACTCTACAGACCAAATTGTTTGACCTACAGCTATCAGTTTTGGAACATATAAATCTAGTTTCCACCCTCATCCAAGAGGGATTTCTTTGAAATTTTAATTAAAATGTTAATTAATTATCAATTATGTTGAATTTTGGCATTTTTCTGCAATAGCTTTCAAAAATGTTGCACTAAAATAAATTTTACAAAATTAATTTTTTTTTATTTAATAGTCATAGTCAATTAATATGGTTTTGCTAAAAATGGAGACTGAATTAATCGTGTGTTTGCTGTGAAATTGTGTGTTTTCTTACTGGAGGGGCTAAATAAATATAATCTAATTGTAGTCAGAATTCTGATTGAAACATATTTTCAATCACTGCTTGCCTAGATTAAGAATCCTAATGTGAGCTGCATTTTAGACACATTAACAGAAAATTTTACTTTAGCAAAGATTATTAACAGCGAGGTAATATGACTTACCTATAAAAATACTAAAGATTGGAAATAGATATTAGATGTACAGACGCTTTAAACAAGCAAACTGATTAAAGTCAGATGGAATTGAAATTTGATTTAAAAAAACTGTATTAATGATGAAATTTAGAGAAAGAGGAGAGGGAATTGTTGAATAATTTTCATCTTCTAATGCAACTCAACTTGTGATTGATCGAAATATATTCTTGTTTATGTATGTTAAATTTTGTGTGTGTGTGTGTGTTTTGTCTTGTAATCCTATTGTGTTGTGGCATGATGTGTTATATTTTCTATGTTTCTTTATGCTGAAAATATATATGTTCATTCTAAACTATGCCCATATGTACACACAAACATAATTTTGTTAAATGTTTTTAATGGAAGAAGATTTAAAATGGGCATATGCATTAAAGCTTAGATTTCTTTCTTCCTTTCTTTTTTTTATAGATATTTCAATGCTTTCTTTTGATTTATCTTGTATTTAGTTGCCTTTGGCGACCAGCTGATTCACAGGAGATATTATATATATTTACTTTCATTCAAATCATTTAGATAAAACTTCATGTTCCTGATTCTATCAAATTGTCAAGCACTAAAGCCAAATTATTTTAATATTCTTGCATATGTTTTGTTTATTGTGTGTATGAATTTTTCTATTGGAGACAAATTCATGATATCATAGCACTATTATATCCAACTAATCTATCTTCTAAATTTAGTGATATTGAAATTTCACTTTTTTATTTGCATTGTATATTACATAAATATTAAACTTTTTAAGATTCAACAATAAAAGAAAATTGTGCTATCAAATATTTGAGTATACATTGAAAATCATTCATCATTATTTTCATGTTGAACAATGAAAACATTGTCGTGAAATATATTTAAAAATACATTTCTAAGTTAATTAAATCTAGACTAAGGAATTTTACAGCAACTAAATTGCTAAATTTACAGCAATAATTTTTGAATTTTAAAACAGTATAAAAATCATATTCTTGCAGGAATGTTTAAGTTATTACCTAAAAAAAATGTTATTTTTAATTAATTAAAATTTTTGGAAAAAGATCACTTCTAGCTGCATATTCTCACTCTCTAAAGTATATTTGTGCCAAATTCTGTAGATCTAGGTCAAATAATCTAGTCTGTAGATCACCAGCACATAGACATGCATACATATTCTTTATTATAAGTAGAGATACAGAATGTGGGAAATTAAACACACATTTTTAATGTGTTGAGCTCATTTATATCCTCACCTTCAAATATAAAATATCTATGTTATTACTTTCTTATCATAAATGAATAGTTAGTAATAGCACATATATTTACTTTATTGAAGTATTTTATCCATAAATGCTGAATTTAATTTAATGGATATATTTCATTTAAACTTCATTTACATTATGTTTAAAATATCAAATTTAGTATAATCATAAAGAAAATCCCTCCAAGTTGTTGAATTTTTTTTAAAAATCATTTAGTTTTTTGTAGTTTTTAAAAAAAAAGCATTCTAAAATTTTTAGGATTATTTCTTGAATTCTTTTAATGGAAATCATATTTTAGAAGCCCCAGATAGTATTTAATTAAAAAAATTTAGGGAATTTAATAAGTGCTTTTTAAAAATATTGAATGTATTAATCTTTTATGAGGCATACTTTTGATGTTTTAACTTTTTATTAATTTTTAATATAGTAAAACTTTTTTTTTAAATAGTTCTGTATTGGAAGATTGTAGATGGGATGTGAATCGAATTTCCTCTTTTATAAATAAATTTCAGGTATAAAAACAGTTTTAAACTTATAGCTTCTTTTCTTTTAAATAGAATAATGCCCAAATATTAATTCTTACTTATATTTTATTTTTAATTTAGGAAGATAAAGAAAAAATTCAGTCTGCCTTATCAATGTGAGTATAGCACTAAAATTATTAAAATTTAGTTTTTTACTGTGCACACTAGATGATTATACAACTTTTAAAACAAAAGATGAATAAAGTTTCTTTTGCCTGAAACATCATAATTTTTTTTATTTAATTGATGTAAATTATTTTAAAATCATTTTGAATATTATATGTTTTATAAAGTAATTTTTGGAATTTTAATATATTCTAAATTTAAATAACCTTTCATTTTTATCAAAAATATTCAAAATCTTTAATTGTTACATTATCTTTTAAAGTATATTTTTCTGAAATTTGGAGGCAGTCATTAACTAATTTTATCTGTAAATTAAAATGCATCTTAAAAATGTCTTCTTTTTTTTTTCTTTTTCTGCAGTAGTTTCAATTTAATTTGTGGAATATGTTCCTTTTTTATTCCTAAAAAAAAGAGACACACTGGAAAAGATTTCTACTTTCATGATGCAGTGATAAGAACCAGAAACTTTCAAAATTATATTAATTAATTTTTGGTTTAAACTAATATGCAAAAGTTAAAAATTATGTTGAAAGTATTTCAGAGAAAGACCTTTGTTATCAAGATAAAAAATGCATTAATTAAAAAGTTGATAAAAAATTCAAGCATAAAGATAATTATTTGAGATTAACCATTTTAAGAAAATTTATTTTGCCACTAATTAGAAAGTTATTTTTGTATGAATCTTGTTATTTTTCATTTAAAATTATTATTTCTTGTTTGCTACTTTTCAGGATTGGTAAAAGTTATAATCACATAGTAGGTGTTCAGTGGCGCCAAGATTTTAGAATAAAGGTTAAAATTTCTATATTTATTTTTTCAATTTCATTTTTTGTTGTTGTTTCTATGCATTTTTGTCTATAACTGTTTTTATTCAAAGTTTGAAAGTAAAAATTTAGTCAAAATATTTTATTAGATTTCTTGTATATTTGTATTTTAAAATGCTTAGAAAACAAGCAATAATGCAAGATATTGTATGTGTAGATATGTGTAGTTTTTTTAAGAGCAGAAAAATTTTGAAACATTTTATAACTTGAAATATATAAAAAGTGCATTTATCATTAAAAAATAAACAACCAAAGTAATCTGTAACTTTGAAATGATTAATGGCTCAAATGAAAGTAAATAAATATCTCATTCTGCTATTGAAACAGTAAATGACTGGAGAAAAAAATAGACAATTTTTACGGATAATATTTAGGAAAGCAGTTTTTAGTTACAACATATATCTTTATTTATGAAAAAGATTACTCAAATATGCAGTAAAATGGAGTTCACATTAGAAAAATTAATACAAATGATAGCTGTTAAGAAAATTTCTTATTGTTAAACTAATTTCTGTGGTTTCTTCATATTATTATTCAAAATGATTTAATTAATTGAAGGAATTTAAAATGTGTAATTTCTTTGAAATAATATCCACTGTATTTCATATTAATAATTTAGAATTACAGTTGCAATTCACTAATTTCTGATTGAATTATAGGAATATAATTGATTTTTGAGATGAAACTGAAGAATATCTGAAAAAAATGAGAAGATTTAAACAAATATCTAAAAAATAATGAATTCTTAATTTTCAAAATCAGAAATGAAATGCAGATGCATCTGGTTAGAAAAAATAAAAATAGATCAACTTCAAAGATCGATTTAAATTATCAGTTAGTAAATTAAATCTAATATTCACAACTATAAATGAATATAATTATTAGATAATACTTCTGAAATATTAATTTAAATTTCTTTCTATATTATTGAAAGGTACTATAAAAATAATATTAAAAACTTTCTGAAATTAAAAAAAAAAAATCTGATAGTTTTTCTATTTTAAACAATATTTAAAAGATAATCATGTACTGTCAAGGTTTATATATATATATATGTGGACAAGAATAACAAAGCCTATTTAAATGCTTTATCAATTTAGTGATAAATTATTTGTTCTGTTCATTATATTCTGATTGAATTTGTTGAAAGGTTAGGCCCATAAAATTTGAAATGGGATCATAAATATGATAAAACCTCTAAAAAATTCAAATCAGATTAAATTGAATATCCCTGAAAAATATTTTTAAATACATGCTTTACTATTTAATACATGTAAAATCCACATTTATATAACCTAATGCATTAAAAACAAAAAAACTATGGAACTGCATCTTTTAAAAAACCAAAAAAAAACCTGGGAGGAGGGAAGCATATTGAAAGGAGGTGAAAATATCAAACTTCCTTTCTACATTTTTAAGAGGAAATAACATTTTTTGACCTGATCATAAAGAGAACTGTCAAATCATTGACCTCTGAATGAATGATACTTAATGCTTTCAACTTTTAAATAATTAATGTTTGGAAAAAAAATCAAACATTTCCCATGGTGCTTACTGATGTATACCTGTACTAAATAAACTCTAAGTTCGTTGGTCTTCTCTGAGATTGCCAGTATATTAAATAGTATTAGAGATAATCATGGTTTGTAATTGCTACTGCATATAAAATTTCTTCTTTTTTTTTTTTTGTATAGTCCAATAATTGTGAGAAAATATGTGAACCCAGTTATATTATATCATTAGAAGCTTGGGTAAGTTAATTAGTCAGATTTTTAAAAGAATGCAATATCATTATATAATTTTTATTATTTCAGCTCATTAAATTTATGTTGCATTTGAAACCACTTCCATTAATAATCTTTAAAACATTTTTTTTGTTATTACCCCATTCCCCCCCCCCCAGCTTCACTCTATTTATTTATTTTTTAAATTCAACCGGGTTTGTAATATATATAGAAAATTCCAGAAGTTGAGTTTAAAGCTTATAAGCATTATCAACTGAAAAAAAAAAGACTTGACTTGTACTTAAACACAATTATAGAAGATGCCTGCATCTTGTTGAAACATAAATTCATTAACTTAAAATATAAACATTTTTATATCTTATTTGTAGGATAGATAATTGATGTACACAAGAATGCAACGAGCATGTTCATAATAATTTTTTTTGTCATATTTTAGTTTTTCATTGATAATGTGAGTCTTAAGTCATCAATTGATTAAGTGCTACAAAAGTAGATCTGACTATATCGTAATGAAGAAATTTATGAAAAATTATTATTCATATGATACAAAAATGATCTCTTATCAAAATCACTCATAATATTTGCAAATGTTCCAATAAATTTTCCAATACTGTCAAACCTATTCATATTTTTAATTGCAAATATTTAATTCGTAATAAGGCAAAGTAAGATCTCATTAAATTAAATATCTGATTATATTTTAAACTGTAGTTCTTTATCAGCCTTAAATTAATGTCATACATATTTCATCTTTAATAACTGTTAATTTTCCTCTTAATATTTTATCTATGTTAAAATTTTCACTTATAAAAATGCTATTTAAACAATTATTAATATTAATGTAATGTGTAATGAGTCTTCTTGATTTGAAGGAAAGTTTTTGATTCACTGTATTTATTTACAGAATCCACACATCAATTCTGGAGAGGATATCACTTTCAGCTGCAATATGGAACAGCTAGAAGTAAGTTTAGGTATAAGGCTTTACAACAAAAAAGAATGGAAATTTAAATATTTTGTATGTTAAATAGTAGTTAAATAGTTTGTAGTAAGCAAATCTAAATGTTATTATGTTTTTAAGTGATAATTTTGTAAAAATATCTCATAATTGAAAAAAATCTTTCTAAATGTTCATTCAAAATAATGCGATAAGCGAAATAAAATGATATATAAATACAGTGAATAAATAAATGAAATAGATATTTTTAACTTTTAAAATATAGATATTTACTTTTATTATGAAAATAAAAAATTCATAAAACAAAATGAAACGTATTATTAGATTGGTGGATTATGTTATAAATACATTAATTTCTTGTAACTGAAAGATTAAGCTGCATTATCTTAAGTTCATACTTAAGTGACTGAAAATTAGTGAAAACATTTTGAACTTCATTGAATTATATACTAAAAAATTATGAATTAAATTTTGAAATTTAATTCATAATTCTAATATGTGACATAGTTGTTGTGAGACAACATTTAATTCATGATTGTGTTATGCACTTAATACAACAGGTTGGATCACAGATTGTTTACATTTACTGCTAAGTGCCACTTGAACACAAATTTATGCATCTGCCATATTCTAACAAATCAAACAAAAGTAACCTTGAAATTATCAATCTCGAGTTTCATGATTAAGAATAGTATTTATACATTCATTCTTGTGACATGAGCAGAAAACTAATAAAATGTCATGATGATTTCCTACATTCATTGAAATTGTACATATTTAGTTCTTTGTTTTAAAATTATTTATTTCTCAGCCATTATTCCATTTTTTTTTTATTTCCATAGGTAGCAGTGAAAGTAAACATAGTACAGTTGTAATGTATGAAATTTCATGAAGCTAATAATATCTCTAATATAATAATTTAATCACACTTAAATATAACCAATATATCCCTTGGTTGTAATATACAATCAATTAATAAATACATACTGGCATATTAAAAGAATTTAAAAAAAGGACTGAGAAGCATTTCTGTATAATTCAATATTACCTTTTTTAATAGTCCAAGTGACCAGTTATTCTTATCTGATAACTTTCAGCTCTGAGAAATGAGATTTTTAAAATTCTAAAATTGTGCTATGCTATAGAATCTATAATTGGAAGGAATTTTTAAAAATGCATGAACAAATATTTATTTGGAAACCGAATACAAGAAATAGAAAAATGGAAATTGTTTGTTTTCATAGATTACCATAAATATCATCAAATATAATAACTATCATTAAATTTTCTAGGATTTAGTCTTGAAGTTAAAAGATGCTACAAAATGTATCGAAAGGAATGCAGTTTGAAATTGCCTTTTATACAGAAATGCCAAACAAAACTGTGTCTCTGATTTATACAGTGAACAAGTTGTTGAATGGACAGCAAATTAAGAACAATTAGAATGAGATGATAATATTATGTACTTTGTATGTGAATGTGTTTTTTTAATCCAAGTTAAAGAGCTGATTTATATTATTTATTACTGAATAAATGTAATATTTGCAGCATATATTTTCCATTTGCTTGTTTCTATATCTGGATACTGTTTTCAAAAACCTGAATTTCATGTTTCTTACATTTTAAGTCTGACCATCTGATATAAGGTACAAAAATGTACCAATAAAACAGGTTAAAAGTATGATGAAACTATATACCACATAATGTTTCTTTATGAAGTATCAGTGATAATTCTTTTTTTCTCCTCTGTCTGATAATAGAAAGAACAATTAAAAAGTATTCTTGGCCAGGAAAGCCTCTTTTTATTTTAAATTCAAATCATTATTTGAAATACCTATTATGAGAAAAAAAAAAAAAAAACTTTATAAATTATCCATAGTGTATTATTGTTCAAGTCTGAGTAATTTCATTTAATCAGATTTGTGTTTAAAAATTTGCATTAATATTCCTTCTTTTTATTGTAGGCTTATATAAATGTATCAAAAGGTGGTAATTTACTCATTTTGTAAACTGTTTAATGCTAATATCTATTGTTCAACATTTAAATATTAAGAATAGGATTTTCATTACATATACTTATTTACAAAACAAGTAATATAAAAAAAATCATCAAAGAAAACAATTTTTTCAATTAAATATTAAGTCAAATATGTACAGTAATATAAAACAGATTATTTCAGTTGTTTCTGAAAACTGTTTCTATGTGATTTATGTAATAGCACTATTTTCATCAAATATTTCTTACTTATTTACAACATTTGTTTGTTGAGATTCTACTATTTTGAATTCACTGATGCATGCAATCAACCACATGACTTGTGTAGTACATATGTGTCCACTTCGAACATGTTTTTCTCTTGGTGGCTTTTCCTGGTACAAAATCACATGACTTGTATCCTCCATTGGTGATTCAATGGCATGATAAGGTATCATGAATGTGTCAATGGCATCTGTTCTGGGCTCTCGGGAGAGAACTTTCCCTCCTCCTAAATGTATGAGGTTGCAAAGATCTTCTCGTGAGGGAGTAGGTGAGCAAAAGGTACCATGCAGATAAAAGTAAAATCCATCAAATAAAGGTGGACGCTGAAATTGTAAAAGAATAAATGATTACTTTCCAGATATGCCTACATCTTTTAAAAAACTAAAGATGAAAATTTTATCTGTTGATGATCAATAAAATAAACTGTTGAAACTAGAAATAACAAATTTGGTACAAAAATATTTTGGAGAATACAAATGTGCTCTTTTATTACAATAAAATTGTAAGCCAAATTTTGATGGGTTTATTTTTGCTCATATTTTCCGAAAGAATTATTGCACCATTTTAAAAGATAAATCAGCGTTATTAAAAAGATAAATTGTATTGTAAAAGTATTGTGCAATGTTTAGCCTAATTAAAAAAATAAATTAGTAAAAACTATTATTTGAGGCCAGAAGCATTGTACATACACTCCACATGAGAAAAAAAAAAAAAAAAATGAGTAATTTCATAATAGAACCAGATAAAGTGTTTTTAAATACAAATCTGTCTGATATTAAACATCAAGCAGCTTTTTGTGAGATTTAATATGAAATTACAAGTCGAATCATTCTGTTAACAATTTCAGTTAGAATACCAATAACAGAATGGAAAAGATGACAAAACATTAGAATAAAAAAGTTTTTTCCTCCACATAAATGCATTTTATAAATGTTTTCTGATTGCACATGATTATTTTTAAATACACTCTAATATTAGGATTATGATTTTTTCATATCATATAATATTTTATTTTTATGCCTTTTTACTTGAAACTAAACTGAATTTCAAAAATATAATTATAAGTTTAAAATCAATACTAGAGAAGTGATAGTGAATAACTTATTCATATACTGTTCTGTCAACATAAGATTGAATTTATTTACGCTAATTTTTAATTGATGCACCCTTGAAGATGATCAATTTTGATGCTTGGTTTATAAAAGTCATTTCATTAGATCTTTAATTTTATCCACTATTATAGTAAAAGAATTTTTAATTAAAAATTACTTTTATGATCATGGCTGTATAATATGACAATAAAAACTACTGTAAACAATTTTGAATTTTCTTTTAACTAATTAGATGATCAAGCCACCTAATCATTAAAAGGCTAGTATTGTAATAAAATAATGGGAGATTACTACTTCATTTCAAACAATCCGTCGATTAAAAGTCATATATAATTTAGTATAGTAATGCAATGTATATACAAAAATGTTTTTAATAATTGCATTATATATTATATAATTTCATAATATAATTAGAAATTTATATTTTGCATCACTTTAAGTTTTTTTTTTAATTTCTCAATATTAAATTAATAAATATAAATTTAGCCTGTTTTTTTTTTGTTTTGTTTTTAAGAAAGGAGGAAATAACTACCTAGTTTTAGGAACTACTGCACTTGCATTTTTCTAAGCTAATAACTGGAAGTTCAGTGTTTTCAATAATTTATTGTAATATAAAAAATGCATTACAAATAAGCTAAAAAGGAATGTTTACAAAAAATTTTGTATTTAGCTATTAAAAAATATATCTAAATTACTTATCACTAAAATATTGAAAAGAATTTTCTGATCCATAAACAATTTGAAGGAAAAAAAAAAAAATCTGATATGTTATTTTCTACCTCAGTAATTTATGACTGGAAAATAATGTTCCATGCATGCATTTAAAATTCTAAGAATAATATGATTCTATTAAATATAAAGAATTGACTTTATTTTCTATAACATAAAAAACAAAATTACAGGTTATACTTTCTACTCTTTTATCTTATCAAAAAGAAAATAGACAACTTTGGTCATTTGCAAGAAAAACATTCTTTTTAATTACTAATGATGAAATATGCTTAGTAGGGTAATATGCTGCTATCACGAAAAAGGAAAATTAACTGTTTTCAAAAACCTGAATTTTATGTTTATTACATTTTACGCCTGACCATCTGATATGATGTTGGGGACAAAAATGTACTAATAAAACAGGTTAAAAGGATAATAAAAAATTGCTGACTTTTAAATTAACTGGAAGTAAATGATTATTCAAAATGGTTTAGGAATTCAATTCATGCACCTGCTTCCCTAAACCAATAGTGTTATTGATATATCAAGGTTTGCAATTTAACATCCACAATGTGTAAAATAATAAGATAAAGTAAGCATTTTGCAAATAGTGGTTTCTGGATAAAATGATTTCCATACTTTTTGTTCATAATTTTGTCTCCCACGTTTTGGCCCTTGACTGTTGGGTTGGTTTCTTGTTCCCTGGACTTCAAATACTTCTTCATCGACTTTCTGTTTATATTCTAAGCAGACTTCAATCCCTTGAAAAGAGCCAAGACATTATAGAATTAAATTTTTTATTCCAAAAAGATGGGGATTGGATTTTTATAAATCATCACTCACATTCTTACTTAATATTTTTCTAATAATGAAACTAGATATAATATTAAGGTTCATAACATAATTATTAAATACATGCAAATAGTGAAGGGTGTTATCAAGTAATTTGAAATATTTTATACAAAATTGTATTAAAGTGCAAGAAACAGAAAGGAAAAACATAGCAAACAGAAAGAGCTTTAGAAAAAATAATGAAGTTAAAAAACCTGCAGAATTTTAATAAAAATATTTGCCAGGTAAGCAACTAATATTTATCTTAAAAAATTATTACTTTATAATCACCTATAGAGATTTAAAAAAAATAGTAACAACATAACATAGTAATTTTAATTTTGGAACTATGATAAAATTCTCAGTTATCATACTAAGTACTACCTAATTTTATTCAAATACAAATATAGAAAACTACCATCAACTGTTGAATATTTTCACAAACACTAAAGCTAAATTTATTAGAGATGTTTTTTGTTTTTTTTCAAAATCTTATTAAAGCATATCTAAAATTACTTTATCAGGGGTGTTTGTGGGACCCCAAAAATTCCCCTGAAACTTTTACGGACTTACTACCGACATTTTGGAGTTTCGAGAGGGGGGGGGGGAGAAATGAAAAATTACAATTATGAAGTATTGAATGACCTAATTATAAAAGTTCAATGAATTACTTTTTTTGCAAAATTAAGACCTTTGAACCCAGGTCACGTGATCGCACATCTGGTCGAACGAAGTCTCTCCCTTTTTTTTCTGCCGCGCCTACTTGCCGAAAAGAATCCAGAAGAGAATGTCCGAGAACCGGGGGAATGAGTCATAACTCGCAATAAGGAAAGAACAAAAAAGAAGTTTCCCCCCCCTTTTCACGCATTATCACTGCCTTTGGAGAAAGAAAGGAAAAGTTTTCACCACACACACTGACCTTGCGTTTTCTGCTTTCAAAGCAAACAAAATTACCCAGATCAAAATAAATAATTCATTATTATTCCTTTTGAACGACGATCCCCGGAATTTCCGGGTATCGAAGTTCAAAATCCCCGGAATTCCGGGGTTTCCCCGGAGCACAAACACCCCTGCTTTATATTACATTACAAATAGTCATACTAGGAAGAAGTATTAGACTACAGCTAAATTAACATTCCCTTTAAAGAAAAGAAAAAGAGAGGGAGGAAAAAAAAGTTACGAATATAAGTAAACAAATCTAGAATATAAACATCAATAACTATGTTGTTTTTTTTAGAAATTTTGTTATCTAACTCTTTTAATTGTTTAGTTTTCTTACTAATTGCTCTTTGAACAGCATTCGATTGTGTTATTAAAGAAAATTATCTGGTTTATTGTGCATATGAATTTTTCAGTTATTTCTAATTATGTCGAGATTATAAAATCATATTTCTCTTATCCTTCAAAAAAAAAAAAAAAAAAAAGGTGATATTTTGAATGAGCAAATATTTTCAATTTTTTTTAGTACTGTTTACTGTTTTATTTTTGCATCCCTCCATAAATGCACAAAACTAAAGAACCAATTCCTCAGCCACAACCACTATGCCATCCCCCCACCCTTTATATTCATGTCCATTATAGCTAGACACATCATTGGTTCCTCGTTTTCAAATATTAGTCCATTATCAAAATACTATTTCTTTGTACACACTGCAAATAGAAAAATCTTAAAACAGTTCTTCACTCACAACCACTCAATAAAATATGCGATGTACTAATTTTGCCAGTTTTATTTCATATGAAAACTCATAAGACTTACATATATCATCAAAGGTCACCTTGTCCTCTCCGCTTTTATTTTCTAGAAATATTTCAAAATAAATCTTAACAAAATTCTCAACTCAAAAACTACAATGATTTCACTAATTTTCATCACCAAATAATTTTAACACTTTCCAAGCATAGCTAACCACCTAGAATGCTCCACCAATATAAAATTACCATTATTATGCAATAAATTAAAATAGTTTTTTCTTTTGTTTTTAAGAGATGTATATCTTTAATGCTGGTCAATATGACTGTATTAATGCCACTAATATGGCAGACAAGTGCTTATAAGATTATTTTAAAAAATTCAGTCAAATTTGATTAGCTGGATTTTATAGGAAGTGTTTATGTGCATCTGATATTCAGATAAATCTATCACATTTACATCCATAAAATTTGGCACATAAGTAGTTTAAATGGTGACCTGAGGTATCTCAAAAATAAAATGTTAAGATTTAATGCAGAATTTTTTTTTTTATCTACCATTTTCAAGGTAGTTTCAAGGTTTTTTTGTCCATAGTATTATTTCTAATAATTGTAGAAAAGGAGAAAATTTTTCATTATCGAAAAGAGTACACAATTGCCATTATGGAAAAAATTTATTCCAAATTCCTGATGTAATTTGCTGAATTTTAAGAAATGTTTATGTTTTTATCTTTTCAACTTTTTAAGACAATTATTCAAACACACATTTCTCTCTAATTTTAAGGAAGAATGATCAATATATATATATTGTTTTAATGGCAAGTTCAAAAATTTTCTTTGCCGAGGGGATGTTTAATTTCTTCATTGATTTAATAAGGTATCATAGTGCAAGGGGATCTTGAGAGAATAATTTGATTTGCTGTATAAGCAGCCATTTATTAGTAAAGGAAACTATCTGTTTTGATTAGTTTGTTGAAAAGTGCTTTAGATTTGCAAAATATTTCTTTTTCTGTACAGAGATCAAGAAATCAGTTTTTAATCTTTTTCTTTGTATCTTTGGTAAGAAATTCTTTAGCTCTTTCTTTCTCCAAAAATCAGCCATTTAATGTACTGACTTTTGAAATTCTGCAGCAAATTAAATGAAGTCTTGCCAGCATACTGAAAAAATTTCTTAAACTTTAATATAAAATATGCTGCAAATATATATATATATATATAATCATGTTGAAATACAATGAAAAAATGTTCTACAAAGAAATAACCTCATCTAAAAATGTCAACAGCAAGCTAAGGTTATTGTTGAAAACAAACTTGTATGATTTCTGAGAATGTATAAAATTATCTCTTGTAAGAAGCATTTTTTTTTTCCTACCTAGACTAAGGGAAAAACTATTAAACATGAATCTTAGAACTCATTGGCAATCCAACAATAAATCTGCACTTCTCATTGAGTGTTGAAAACTCAGATGATATCAAGAAAATACATTCATATAATTAGGCATATCTAACATGATGAACACTTTTTTTAAATCCTTTTTAAAAGCAGTTGTTTTTAGGCTCTTATGTAAGGACTATTAAAAATAATAAATTTTTAAGGACCTTTAATGACACTACATATCTTGTAGTACTTAATCTACTTATGCATTGTATTATTAAATAAGTTCATGTATAGTTAGCTACAAGTAAAATATTTAAGTTTTCTAAAAATAAGAACAAAGAAAATTTAAGATAATAGAAGATAGAAATATTATATATATATATATATATATATATATATATATATATAAACAGAGAGAGAGAGAGGAACATTAATTAAAAGATTTTGAAGGGGAGAAAATAGCTAGCTTTCAGAAAACAACTAATGTGATGTTTCTAAATAAACAAACCAAAAGAAAGCTAAACTGTACAAAGTTTCAAGCAATATGAATATTGCTAACAATATGTTAACTGCATGGCAGAATGACAGTACTTCATTGCTAAGCAGAATGCAGCATGACTGAGGATATAATTTTAAATTTCCTTCTATAAGATATAATTCTTAATAAGATTTCATTCAAAAGACACTTAAAACATCAAAAGGTGTCTAAGAAAAGTTAGTATTTAGTGAATAAATTTATCATAAACATAAATGGTAGAATTTTTTTAGTTAAATTTTTTCTGGTTATTTGAAAAATTATTCACTTTATAAACTATAATTAACATTTTAATAAATATTAATTATGTAATAATCTTACATAATATACATCAATATATTATATTTTTATAACTATAACACGAGAAATAATAAGACTGATAAATAATTAATTTGATAGAATAACAGTGGGTATTTTATATCATTTTAAAAAGGCAGGGAAAAAACAATAGAGCAAATTATACTTATATAACATACTTACAATTGAAATTCATAACCCACTTTCCAGTTAAAATACCCATTAGAACTTTCAGTGTTCGAATACAATTTCCTTGATTGTCACAACTTGTTATCACATGAGTAACTAAATGAAAAGAAATATTTCAAAATTTTATGCATAATATGGTTTGAAGTCCTGTAGCAGCTATATAGATTATTAGTAATAGCTATATTAGAAAAAAATAAAATAAAATAAAGCTTTTCAAATTTTAAAAAGAATAATTTTTAATTCTTACAAAATTACTTAAGAGCTTATTCAAAAATAAAAATGTTTTGGAAGAAGAAAGTATGAACAGATTAAAGAGCAACATTTTTGAAATTTCACTATGGCTAACTTATTTAAAACTACATTATTTTGAACTGCAATTAGATGATACATAGCTGCCATTTTTTTTTTTCAAACTTTCCCACCAAACGATCATAAGAGCATCATGTCTTCATTGACAGATATAACATGCATCAAGCACCCATACATCTTGGAGAAATAAAAAAAAATATTTGTACAATAACTGGTTGAATTAAATCAACTAAATACTGACCTTCTGGTTTGAAATCCTCTACTATATCAGCTTTCAACATTTGGGCACATTTCTGTAATTTCTCCTTTTGCTTTTCATCCAAATTAGAACAGAGAAATATTATCTTATCTTCTTTCTTCAAAAAAGACTAAGAAAGAAAATTTATTGATTAAAACAGTAAGACAATATATTTATATAGTGGCAAGTTTTGAGTTAGAGCTCCAGATTCCCCTGAAATTATTTTTAAAAATTGTCCCCCCCCCTGATTTGTTTACTATCCCACACAGAGTTTGATGTCTTTGTGTATCATTTTACTCTAATGACTTTCATGACCAATGAAAATGAAAATAAGCAATAAAAATAAAATAAGGAATAAATTAAAAACGCAGGAGCAATACAGATTAGTGCTGTTCAGTGAGCAGCCCATAAAAACACCCAAAGTGCTAGCATGTGAGTGATTTATCTGAATAGCAAAAACAATCCTTTTCTCCATTTGATTTAGAAGTACTACAATTGCAGTCAAACCAAACCTGGCTTGGAGTATGGCCAAATGATCCAAATACTACAATTACCCCCCCCCCCTTTCCATCCAATGTCTGCTTTTGTCCTTCAAATTATTATTATCAGTTATTTGCTTCCTCTCATTACTTCTTATGAGTTTTGATCTTGATTTATGTTGGCTCTACATAAGCATATATAATTTATTAAATATTCATTTTTTTTTTTTTTTTTTTGTTAGAGCAACAGTTTGAAAAATAATATGATGATAATTTTCTGAAATGATATTTGGCTAAAACTTTTTACAAATAGATACAATTATTATAATTAAAAATGTGAAAATGATGAATATAGCAGATCTTTTATTGCACAGTTTATTCCTTTTTGAATGAACATTACTGGACTGATTGATCGAAGATGAAAGTTTGCATAAAACAGGAGAGGCTCTGCTACTTTTTCCTGCAGAATCATCATTTCAACAATCCCATAAATGTTACTGAAAAAACTACCAGAAATTTATATCATATACTGATAATTTAATATGCCTAAAATGCAACAAACTTTATAAATCTAGCTTCCAGATTAACATTTTTAGGAAACATAGAGGTAAAAAAAAACTTTAAAAAATTAAAATATCTTGATAAATATTTTTTGCAGCACTGCTGATTACTGAAGTGAGAAATTGACACTGCCTTTATAAAATTTAAAAAAAAAAAAAAAAATGAAAATCTTTAAAAACAAATATTAAAAATTAATAATAAAAGTCTGCTAATTTAAATCAGAATCATGAGAGAAAAGTATAATTTAAGTTGTAATATGTTCCATTGCCATTTACTTTTTTAAATTCTTATTTAATTATCAAATGCAAATATAGTATAATTTATTTATGAAGCAATAAACTTGTTTTGATCAATCAATAACAGTTAAAAAAAAAACAGATGTCTAATTTAAAACTTACAAGTTTTCAAGCTTAAATATGAAATAAAAAAATATATATTACTTGACTTTAAAAAGGCATCACATGACTGATTCAAAGAATTTGAGTCTAATTTTTCAAAAACTATTTATATTTTTATATATGAGGATAAAAACTATGAAAAATAGTCAAGATCATATCAACATGTTTATTTCACATGACAGTTAATTTACACAATATTAATTAACAAAATAATACAGAAATATTAATTAAATTATTATAAAACAAAATTACTCCTTTTCCCCCTATGAAATTCATTACTTTGCAACTCAATAGCTAATAGAGTCATCAGATTCTTCACTATACAAATTAGGTGATTGAAAGTAGCTTTTAATTTTATTAAAATGGGAATTCAAAATGCTAAAACAGTTTTCAGTATTCAATTTTCAATAACAATGAATTTAATTATTAGTGCCAAAAAATGTATTAACTTTTTATTAAGTGTCTTTTTAAGAATATTCTATTTTTTCTGCACTAATATTTTCAGAATTTTTACTAAAAATAAATGCAAAATTTCTTCAAAATTAAAATACAGCATGTATGTCTTTTAACTTTTTAAAAACCATTACACATAATGATACTTCTTAAAATAGTAAAGCGTCAGAAAAATCAATTAAATAATATTTTTATGATGCCATCAAATAAAAAATGAGGGAGAAATATGGAAATAAACATTTTAACATATTACTAACTTTTACATCTGGAACTAACGTGTTGGCTTCAATAAATGGAGAACAGGCTTCAGTTAGAACTTTTCTATCTTCATCTGTTTTACAGAGATCTAAAGCTGTATATCCAAAAGATGTTCTAAAATGTTAGGAAAGAAAAAAAATTCTTAGCTTTTGAGAAAGCTGATACGATAAATACCCAAGCAGCAAGAGAAGTCGCTAAACGATTGGCCAAGCATCGCATCCATCTGATATACACCGCCCGTATTTTGCCAATGTCACCTTTGCATTGGCGCGACATCGGATTCTGACCATATTTTTTTCTGTCGCCTCTGAAGATCGCTTTTTCATCGGGGCAAACTCCTACGGCGACTTAGTGAAAAAGACCGGCTCAAAGCAAACGGCCCATAGTCGCCTCGATGTCGGGAAAGTTGTTTTTCCTAGGCGGCGCTATTCGAACATATTTTAGAAATTTCCCATGAATCACCTGGCTGTATTGGATTTTGAAATTCAACCAGCAACGTACTGTCATTTCAAGAAACTTGGTAAGTGTAAAGTATTTATTATTATATATTTATAAATAATATATTATTTATTCTAAATAGTGAATAAAATTTTTTATTTTTGTTGAAGCCGTTCGAACTTGTTGCTTACCTGAAACATGGAGTTGCACGTGATATTATTAGCGTTAGGCGTAAGCGACCATTATCATTTCTTTTCTTGTTTGTATTCTTTTCAAGTGATTTTATTTCTTATCTTTTTTTGTGTGTGTGTTCTTAAATTATTGCAGATATTTTTCCATTTCATTTACAATGCCTTTCCTTTTGTTAACAACACTTTCTAATGAAAAAAGTTTTTAAAAAATATTAAATTGCGTTCTTATGTTTTGGTTTTGCAATAACATTTGTGTTATTATTTTTATTTCGACATAAGGCTAAAAAAATAGATTAGCAGAATATATTTATTGTAAATTTCAAAAAAAAAAAAAAAAAATCTTTAAAACTTGCAATTATGTAGTTATATTTCAATACTCTTATGTGAATAGTTTATAATTATTTCACCTTTCATGAAATAGTAACATAAATTTTACACCCATTAGTTTATATTATTTTTCTCTATTTTCCTAAACATTATTATAATATTTGACTATATAGTTCATTATCAGATTGAAAACATTATCAAGCTTATGAAGTTCTATAAGACTTTTACTCCTTAATTACATATCTCCAATTGTCAACAAATATTTTATTTGTACTTTTAAAAGAAGTGAAAGCTCAATCATTATTCTAATTAAGGAATATGTTTTTTATGTTCATCAAATCTGCAAAAAGAAGAGTGAACTTGAAGAAAAGTATATGTATAATTCTTTATATGTATTACCAGCAAAATATGAAATCCAGTATTCTATAGAATGCCCAAGCATTGTATATAATGCCTAAAACAAGCCAGTAATGTATGAAGCAATTTGTATTTCATACATTTTCTAAGCATTCTATAGAATGACAACCTGGCAAAGTATGAAATACATCTCTCATTCAATGAACTAAAAATTTTGTGCAACCTTTGTTTCAAAACTGAAAATGCAATTAAAGATAAAATAAATTTTAAAATTAATCTATAAATATGAACAAAAAAATTTTTCTCACTATTTTTTTTGGAAACTACTGTGCAAGTTTCTATTCCTGACTTCAAAAAAGAGCAAAATATTGGAAGTTATAATTAATGTGACGGAGTATGGTTTCTACCTACTTGGAACATCAGAAGGAAATTTAAAACAATTATATGTCCCAATTCACTTTATATCCTAAGAACTTGTCTAGAATTGAAGATATTCCAAATCACAAAATTTCTCTCTGGTCAGTTGCAATTACTCAGAGCAGTGGAAGCAATCAAGGATTTATCAGATGTATGTGTTAAAGTGCCAAAATATCTAATGTCTTTTCGTGAAAAATGTAGTAAAACTTAAAAATGTTGCAATGTGATAGGCTTGAATAACAAGTAGGTAAATTTTAATTTCTGATTTTTTTTTATCTGAAAACTTATTTGCCTTAATTAGAAAGGCATAAATTTTATTTTGTACAACTTTTATTTTTCTATATAATTTGAATAAATTTTTTTAATGGCAACCTCATCATTTTTTCAGACTGACAATTCAAGTGATTTTAATTTTATTTAGCTTAGTTAATTTTCCTTTTCATTTACAATTTTTCTATGAAAGAAGTTTAATAAAGTATTAAATAACATTTTTATATTTTGGTATTGAAATAACATTTGTGTAATTATTTTTATTTTGACATGAGGCTAAAAAAAAGTTTAGCAGAATGTATTTATTTTAAACTTCAAAAAATAAAAAAAATCTTTAAAACTTGAGATTATGCAGGCACTTTTGAGTACTCTTATATGAGTAGTTTCAAATTATTTCACATTTCATAAAACAGTAACATAAATTTTACTCCTATTAGTTTGAGTTTTTTTTTTTTTTCTTTATTATCCTAAACATTATTATAAAGTTTGCTTACACAGTCCAGTATCAGAACAAAAATATTATGCTTATGAAGTTCTATAAGACTTTCGCTTGTTAATTACTCATCTCCAATTGTCAACAAATGTTTTATTTGTACTTTTAAATGAAGCAAAATCTCAATTACTATTATAATTGTTTTCTAGGTTCATCAAATGTAACCAAAAAGGAAAAATGAAATGTATAAATAAATGTATAATTCTTTATATGTAGCTGAAGATTCAGTTATACATATATATAATATTTATATAAATGTGTGTGGATTTATAGAAATTTCAAACTCTTCAAGTATTACATAATAAATAAGGTTTAAATAAATTTTTTATAAATAACTTTGTGTCAATATTATCTATTCTTGTAAATTATAAGTCATAGTTTCAGGATTTTGCTTGGGTGTATAAGTCATTACAGAAAATTCAGTAAAAAATTTCAAGTAAATTATTATTTTACTTTGTATTTCTAAAATATTATTTAATGAAGGTCTTTGTAAATAAATTGTTTTGCATAGTTGTTTTTCTTTTCTCCTAAAAATAAAGAGGGGAAAATAATAATTAAAAAAATATTTGTCTAAAGAAATTTTGTATAATTGAAAGTAGTGTTTACATTTTTAGGTATGGAGTTTTTGTGAAATATTCAGAGAATCATAGATCAAATTTGGTTCTTGTGCCATGAAACAAAACCAAACTAATCATAGATTTTTTAAAAAAATTAGAAATTTGAAGTAAATTGTTAATTTGTGCTTGTAAAATGTTATCAATTGGACATTAGCTAACACTAACATTTGTAATGAGGTATAAAATTTCTACACCGTAAAGTAACTTTGTAAGTTAATAATAAATAAGATTTCGTATAAGTGAAAGAAGTGTTGTATTTTTGTGCATGGAAATTTTGTGAAACATATTTTTAAATTATTCAGAGTTAATCATAGATCAAATTTGGTTATTTTGCCACAAATCTAAACCTCACTAAACATAAATTATGAAAATATTAGAAATTTGAAGTAAGTTATTAAATAAGAAGTAAGTTTGTGCTTGTAAATTGTTGTTTATTGAATACACTAACATTTATAATGAGGTTTAAAATTAATGCAATATGAAGTAACTCTGTAAATTAATAGTAAATAAAATTTCCTATAATGGGAAGAAGTGTTCCATGTTTGGGTATGGAATTTTTGTGAAATATTCAGTGTTAATCATTAATTAAATTTGGTTCTTGTACTACAAAACCAAACAACTAACTATAGATCAAGAAAATATTAGAAATTTGAAGTAAATTATTATTTTGTGCTTGTAAAATATTATCTATTGGACATTAGCTAACACTAAAATTTATAATGAGGTATAAAATTTCTTCATGAAGTAATTTTGTAAAGTCAATGGTAAATAGAATCAGTAAAATTGAAAGAAGCATTACATTTTTGTATATGGAATTTTTATGAAACATATTTGTGAAATATTCGGGGTTTAACATAGATCAAATTTGGTTATTTTGCTACGAATCTAAACCTCACTAAACATAAATTATGAAAATATTAGAAATTTGAAGTAAATTATTAATTTGTGCTTGTAAAATATTTTCTATTGAAGAAACATATAATAGGAATTATATAATTTAGTGTTTTAAACTATTTTTAACCAATGCATTAAATTTTAGGGTGTTAAAATAGGAATTTGTATTTTATTCATTATTCTTTAGGAACTATTTGTTTATTACTCACATTAAGCAATATAAAAGTGTATATAGTAAAAAAAAAATTTTTTTAATAAGAATTATATATTTTTCTGTTTCGAATTTTTATAAAATAGCTTTTAAAAACAGATGATATAGGCAATATATATAATACATCTACTTTTAAATTTCTAATATCAGTTAAAATCATACTGATTAATTATATAATTGAAACTATGATTATGTTATTTCTTCCCATCCATTAAACAATGAAAATAAATAGGAATGAAGGAAATAAATCTTATATGTAGATAGATGTTCAGGGGATCAAATTTAAAATTATTTCAGATAATTTTAACATTTGTTTATTTTTTTAAAGAGCAGTAAAAAAATGTCATTTAAACATTTTATAGGGTAAGATTGTGGTAAAATCTATGCTATAATAATAGTTAAAAAAAGTTGGAAGAATTGTTAGAATGACATTTTCCATGAATTTTTTTATCAAAAGCAAGTATTTTATGGAATTTTAAATTTATCAAAATAAGTAACAAACACTATTATTAATAGGTAAAAAAGAAAAGTAAACTATTCAAAATATCTCGTATTTTCAGTCTTTTGACAAAATTTTGAAAGTATGATAGTTTTAAATATTATGACACTAGTTTCTAGAGTTTGAGAAAATTGAATAACCATTAAACTAATATTTCAATTTGACACCAGCAAGTGTTCAGAAATAAATTGCCTAATGATTGGTATTTGGTTGCCCATTGCTAAAATACATGGGGAAATGATTGGTATTGGGTCGCCCATTGCTAAAACACATGGGGAAATGATTGGTATTGGGTCGCCCATTGATAAAACAGGTCGCGAAATGCTTGGTATAACGTCGCCCGTGATAATAACAAGTCGCCAAAGGATCGGCAAATTCGTCGAAAACAAATCGGGGCGACCATCGCGCGGCGAACCGCCGAGGGACATGACCAATGTCGGGGCGAGATCGCCTCCGATCTCGCCCCAATCTCGCTCGTTCCGTGGGGCGATGGTTGGCCAACGATCTTTTGCTGCTTGGGTAAGTAGGGAAAAATATTCAGCACTTAGAAAATGTTTAGTCTTTTTGATTCAGCTCTGAATCAATAAGACACAGATACTTATATATTCCATACATTTTTGTAATATTAATTTTATCAATTGTAATATCTTTACTGACATAATTCCAAATTCGATGTATGTGCAAATCTGGTAAATGATCAGAACAATACATCATTTAAACTCATTTTTATAAAATTAATATACTATCAATAATAACATATCAGAAATTGGCCTTTCAAATATTTTTATATGGAAAAACAGGTGAAAGAATAATTGTATTAAATTTTAACTGCATACGAATAATATGCCCTTGAAATATTCCAAAATAAAAAGTGAATTTATTGTTAATTTACTGCTTCTTTCAGGTAAATCCCTAGCTCAATGAATAATGAAAAGGAGCATTTTTAATTCTATTTTCAGAAATAAGTTTAGTTAGAAGTAATAAAAGTTCAAAATAAATTCCCGAACACCAATTCGAAATCTTGACTAATCACTAGATCAATCTTACTTTTACATTGGTATGTATAATGAAATTTGAATTAAAATACCCTATTCTCAATATAAAGCCTGGCAAGATTTTTTTTTTTTTTTTTTTTTTAGAGAGACATAACTAAGTAGTGATAAATGATTTGAATTTTTCTGTTACTATAGTTAACAAAAAGTAATTAATCTAATTAGCTACTACAGTTTTGAATAATTTTCTCACATTTAGAAAATATTGACAAACAACTTAATTTCATTTAATTAGTGATCATTATCAAAATTGTAGCATGTAAAAGGATACTAAATATAGTTTTCTTACTTGGCAAGTAAGTCAGCTCCTCTAGATACTAGTAAGACAGCCATAGTTACCATGCCATTAAGCAGAGCATCATGCAAAGGAGTGATGTTATCTTTAAGTGAAGGTACATTGACTAGAGCACCATATTCTAATAAAAGTTGAGCAATTTCTATAAATCCACGATTACTGGCTTCATGCTGAAAGAGGAAATATGTATATATGGCCATTGCAATCTTGTAGAAATAATAGATAAATTTTCCAAAATCATTATACATGTTGATTATAAATTAATGGACACAATACATTTAAAGATATGATTAACAATTCCATAATCAATATATAACAAGACTTTTACAAGAACAAAATCAATTCTTTTCTGCATAATTTTACATAATAGCAAAAATACAAAACACTTGTAGGACCTTTTTTTTTAATGGAAACACAGGACTTTAAACTCACATTTTTTTAAGGCTCTAAATAGTTAATTCATTTTTGATTAAAAAATTCAGCAAAGCTCTTATAAAATTTTGGAATACAAAATAACATACAATGCAAAGAAAGATAATGTTTACAATACAAATGTTAGATTCATTTCACAAATCATTCTTAGATTCTCATTCTATATTTCCCAGTGAGTTCACTGCTCCAAGTGGCCTACTACTTTTGCTTAAGCATTTCTTCTATAGCAGGAAGCAGTAATGCTTAACACCTCATGTTCAATATTGCTTCTTCTAGAGTTTATAATCTATATATTTGTTTATATCGTATGGTGTTTATAACACATATATAAAAAAGATTTTTCATGAAAATGTTCATTATCCTATTAGTAAACAATTTGAATTGCTCATTAATCAATGACCAATTGTAAGTACAAATTTATAAAAAATTACCAAGGGTGTCCAACCATTGTTATCTTGTGTGTTAACAATAGCACCTTCTTTAAGAAGTTCCTTCACTTTAGCAATATCCCCCTGTATAGCAAAAAAAAAAAAAAAAAAAAAAAAAAAAAAAAAAAACGAATTAATTATCAACTAACAATACAACTTTTTATATCAATGAAACTGAAATTTTATTTATGAATGAGAACCAATGGCTTTATTTACTAAACTGCAATAAGAATAGAAAATTATGCATCATTGATATGTTATAGGCATATAGTTACTTTAATTCAATTAAAAAACTATCTAATTTTTTTCACAGAAAGAATGTCATGCTTAAACAGAATATTTCACACATTCTCTCATTTGATATATATCAACAATTTATGTAATACATATTATCATCTATACCTGGTGAACAAATCTATTGTAAAATAGCTTAAGTTATTGTAATAGACACTGCAATAAGAAAATTAACATGTGTGTTTTTTTTCATAGGAAAGAAGATAATATCTATTTCTTTAAGAGATACTTATACTTCTTATACTAACACTATATATTTTCAAGTGTTCAATTTAAGGTTAAATTCAATTAAATAGTTTAATATTTTAATAATAAAATAAATTAGTTTTTCCAAAAGACTTTCTTAAGCCAGATAACTTCAGACAAATTACAAAAGATTAACAAAAGACATACTTAGCATTCCATTAATCCCACTAAGAAAAATAAATGAACAAAAATTATCCATATCTAATTAGAAGCATCAGCTCTTTACTAAATACATAAGTGTAAATAAATTAATATCACTTTTCTTCTTTCCATAAAAAAATAATTCATACTGGCATTAATATTACATTCCTTTATTTTTGACATGGTAAGATATTCTTTAAAAACCTACAAATAAGAGCCCATAAAGGTTTTTAACACATTTTGCGTGCATTACAAATCAGGTATATTAAAAATGCTCATTTTTATTGATATGAAATGAAAGAAAAATTTCAACCTGGACATTATTTAAAATATTCATATGACACAACTGCTTATGGTGATATAAAAATTAATAATGGGAGGAAATTAGCAAAAATTGAAAAAAGATCCTTTTGAGAAAACTAAAATTTTATAACACACATATAAAGAATTTTTAATTATTTGGTATTTATCTATTAGCTGAACAAACAAAATTTGCTGAAAGCAAATATAGACAAAAAAAAAAAAAAAAATGTGGCTTGAATGCAATGCCAATAATACATTTTAAGAGAAAAGTACGTAAGTTATTTAGTAAGTTTTGCAGCTAAAGGCTACTATGCTTGGCACATCTGATGTACACTTGGCTGATATCAAGAAGAAACTATAATATATTTTTTATATTATAGTGAAAACCAAGACACATTATATACAAATATTATAAATTATATTTTCAAAATAACATTAGAGTACAAAGGTCGAATACAGAAATATTAATCTACCTACTTTAATAACAGCCACTTGCAATGGAGTTTCTCCTTTGTGATTCTTTTTATTTATATTCCCAATGGGTGACTGGCCTGAAGTGTTTGGGCTAGAAACACTGCTTGATTTCCTATTTCCAAATTTTCTTGATCTACTTGAAGTAGAGATAGGTGTTTTAACTAACTGATTTGTAGGTGTTTTCTGGAATAAATAAAATTCATTAAATCAGATGAATGAAAAAAATCTCATTAGAAGAGGATTTTACATTTTTGAAAATGAATCAAATGCCCAAACATTCTATTGAAAGTAATTTACTTCTTAATTAGTTTGTGCAATTATTTTTTCTGATTAAATTCCTTCCTTTTACAGTACTATTAAACTTGCATATTATTTTCATTACACAAACTATCATTTTAAAGTATTAGCTAATGGTAATTTATTTCTACAAATAAAAAGATAAAAGTGTATAGGCATTGTACAAGGCATATCATTTGATTTACAGTTACCAAATTTGACATACATATATAATACCTTGGTGGCTGAGAATGTGCACCTGAAATTTTAATTCATTAAAAATTAAGCTGAATTTTAATATTATCCCATAATAACTTCCAAAAATATTATCTCACAAAAATACATTTTTAAGGTTTCAAAATTTAAAATAAAATGTTTTTTAAATGATACTAGTTTAATAATCATGTAAATTTATCTTGAATTTAGGCATTTATTAAAAAAAATTACTGAAATTCTTATTTAGTTCCTCATCGAGCCTTTAATAACAAAATTTTTTATTATTACTCAAAACTAAAGAAGGATGACTCCTTTGAATACTTCTGTAGTTTACTAGATGAATGAAAAATGAAGTTACAATATTGCATAAACTAGAAGATAGATGATATGGACATTTAAATAACATCATGGGACTGGTCTTCATTAAAAAGATTCACACACATACTAAATAGAAATTAGAGAAAATAACACAGCTGTAATATTTGACAATTTGGTAAAATCAGGAGCATTAAATTATATTCAAACAATTCAACTGAAATTAAATAAAACCAATATCTTTGGTGAGCCAGTCAATCACAATTTCTAACACTAGATTACATAGTTACTCGATGTATAAACCATTTACAATAGTTTGTTAATTATATGATCATGTGGTCTTCTTTCATTGTTAAAGCTAAAAGAAAAGAAGTATCTTCTTTCAAAATTGTGTAGTTTATAAAATGAAATGGGGAGGAGAATGAAAGTAAAATACCATGAAATTTAGAAAATAAAGTGAAATAGATATTTATGCTTCAAATACTGCTATAATGTCATGGGATTAATCTCCACAAGAAAGGTTCATGTACACAATAAACAAAGTATATGTAAGACAATAAAAATAATATAACTTTAACGTCTGATAATTTTGTGGAATCCTGAACATGATTTTTGCTTAAATTGCATGTCTATACATTTTAAGTAAAAATTAATATAATGAACATTCTCAAGGAAACAGCTAGTTGCCAAAAGCAGCTAGTATGAAATACTATAAAATAACTTATAAAGGTTTATCTAAATTAATAATAAAATTTATATAAAACTAAAAACAACTGATCCACAAATTTAAGTTCAATTGGCAACAAACCTTAGATGGGTAGGGGAAATTTATCCCATTTAAAAAAAAATTTCAATAAAGAAATTAAATTTTTGATGACTGAATACATTTAATGAATCTTGAAGTCCCCCCCCAAAAAAAAAACAATTATTCAGAACATCATTTCTCTTGTAAAAAGATTTTTTTTAAAAAAATTATCTTTATGCCTAAAAAAATTATCTTTAAGACAATATAATAAGTTTTCAATAGTTCTATATTTATTCCGAATATAAGAAATAATGGAATATCAATTAAAAAATTTTTTTGTGATGAAATGACAAGTACAAGTTTATCAAAATAATAATTTAAAAAAACTTTAAAAAGGTGGGGAAGGCATTATTTTCAAAAAGTTGAAGATGTGATATTTTTTAAAATTATGTTAATTTTAAATTAACTTCAGTAAAAATATATCTTAATATATATAAATTACGTGTCACGTTGTTTGTCCGCGATGGACTCCTAAACTACTTAACCGATTTTAATCAAATTTGCACACCGTGCGCAGATTGGTCTAACTTAAAAGATAGGATAGCCCTTTTTTTGAATTTTTAATTAGAATTTTAATTATTAATTAAAAACTAACTTTCCTGTAAAAAAAAATGAGCTACAACTTCCTGTCAACAAATGAGTATGGCTTCAGTTTTTTTCCCCAACAGCCATGAAGCTAGGCTTAAGATTTTTCGGCTGATTATTTGAAACGATTCTATTTATTTTCTTAATGTTCGATGCATTTAAAATTAAACATTGTTAATTAATCGATCTTTCAGATTCATTCTTAAGTACTTTTGAATTAAAATAAAACAGAATAAAGGAAATTAAAAATGTCTAATCTGCATAGCGTTACCCCAACTGGCGTAGAAAAACTCACGCATTTGCGTTACGTTTCGATTTTGAATTATTTATGATCCTATCCAAAAACATTTCTCAGGAAAAGATATCATTTTCCACAATTATTTTTTAATGCATACAATAAATTTGATACGTTGCAACGGATAAAGTATCACGATCTTATGTTTGAATTTTGTATTACTGTGCAGTGACAATTCTCAAAAATAAGATATTTTATTTGAAAATGATTAATTACAAACGTTTTAACGGATCACTGATTAGTATAGCATACCAAAATTCTGCTTTTTTTTTTAATTATGAAGAAGTTTGGAAAAATACTTGGAGGTGCACACGGATAATTATTACTTTTCGATTTGAATGAATTCCGATTCTTTATCTGAATGTTTACTAAGAAAAATGTTATATGGCAATAACATTTGTTACCTTCATTGAATTTTCAATTAAATGATTTTATTTCTTTTGTTAAGGATATCGTAAAAAAGGTAAGTGAACGAGCCAATAAGTTCTTCTAATCGGATAATAAAAAAATATTAACTCATTTGTATGCTAAATGAAATTTAATCTTTTTTTATATAAATTATTGAAGATATGATAATAAAAAATGGTTACAATAATCGTTTCAGTTTTTCACTTCTTTACTAATAAACTGCACGTACATATCATGTCAGCTATCATCAACTCGACTATCATTCACTTCAGCTACAATGCTTATCATTATTTAATAAATGTTTCTGAAACTGATTTCATTTTGTAAATTAATTTTGAATTATTGCAACAGACAAATGTATCAATGACGGAATAAATCTCATAGCAACTTCATGTGTGGAATATAGAATTTTTTTAAAATCTTTCCTTTAAGCTGAGGAAGCCAGAATCTGTATCACTGAAGTTAGATAATTTATTATACATCATAAAGGGTTTATACTAAGAAGGAACAAATTATTTGTTCATTATTTGTCAGTCACAATTATCTGTTCTCCAAGCGATTCTAACAGATGGCGGTATTTGTTGACTGGATTGAGTAAGTATTCTAACAGGTGGCGCTGTGTTAAAAGTACCAACGTTTCACATAAGTTACAATTTAATGGCATAACCACCACATGTTGCTGAGGCTAAAGTATAAGTTAAATTTATTTCGTAGTAAACGCAATACATTGAAATTCAATTGTTCTTACTTTTTCAATTTTTGGCATTAGCATAGCCGACCACGTGTTATTTAGACTGAAGTATAAATTGAATTCATATTATAGTAAAAGTAATACAGTGGAATTATTCTTGCTTTTTAATTATTAGTGCTTCATTGTTCAACAATCTTTAATTAAAATGCATGTTTAAAACAATCATTCTTATGGCAAAGTGTTGAAACACTTCGATTGGCCATAAACATGCACGTACAATTGCAAAATGATCCATCACCACAAATATTTTCTGAACAATTACTAGATATTGGGAATGGTAAAATAGAACTGCAACCAAATACGCAATGCATTAAACTGCCAGACAATTTCTGCACTGTTCTTCAGGGAAAAAATGAATTGATTCAGAGTATTTTTCCGGATATACAGAGTAATTACTTGAATCATAACTGGCTCAGTGATCAGGCCTATTTTGGCAGCCAAAAATGTTGATGTTGACGAAATTTTCCAAATACAACAGTTGTTATTAGGCGATCTGATGTCTTTTAAATTAATCAATACTATTGTTGATGAAAATAATAGTGTAAATTTTCCAATTGAATTTTTAAATTCACTAGATATACCTGGAATGCCACCACATAACCTTCGATTAAAGATTGGTTCACCTATTATTCTCCTGTGTAATTTGAATCCACCTCGATTATGCAACGGTACACGTTTGATCATCAAAAAGATCACCGGAAATATACTTGAAGCTACCATTTTAACTGGAAAGTTTAAAGGAGAAGTGGTCCTGTTGCCACATATTCCGATGATACCATCAGAATCTACAATATCCTTCAAAAAGTTACAGTTTCCAATTCATTTAGCTTTTACCATGTCTATAAATAAGTCTCAAGGCCAAACAATGTCCATTTGTGGTTTAGATTTGGAAAATCCATGTTTTTCTTATGGGCAACTATATGTTGCATGTTCACGTGTAGGAAAACCGTCAAATCTATTTGTGTTAGCTAAAGATAGGTTAACCAAAAATATTGTGCACTGATTAGTGCTAAATTAAATTGAAATTAAAAGTATTTAGAATTCAAAATAATAAACATTATTGTCAAAGATTTAAAACTATCTGCCCTACCTACCTCATTTATAAGTTTAAGTGTTACGTGTTTTTTACTAACAACTTTGTAATGTACTCATTTGTTACAAACTTGAATACAAAAAATAAAGAAATTTAAATTTTTTTTTGTTTTTTTTTTGTATTGATTTTTGTTCAATATGAACGGTAGTACAAAATCAATCATGGAGGTCCCCATGTTTTTTTACAAATGGCATCTGTGTAAAAAAGCATGGTGGTCCCCATGACTGGTGTTCTCCTACCGTTTCCCTTGAATAGTTTACTACTATGTAATATAACAAAAACCTTAGCCACAGCAACGAGTGGCCGGGTCTGCTAGTATACATATATATATAAAATCCTAAACAAATACAATTTAAAAAATGTATATAAAGAAATTTGATATTTTTGTTGATTATGTAAAATTTTTCTGCAAGCAACATACTTGGTTAATTTTTAGTAGTTCATTTGAGATTGCATGACATCATTGTCTATTGGCATTAGAAATAACAAAGAAAAAGGCTATTCTTTTTTTTTAATACACCATCAATTAATACATCAAAATTTTCAATAAATTTATTATGCAGTTTCAAAACAATCTGCAGTTTTAACAAGTTTTGGACTAACTTTAAAATTAATATAATATAAAACATATGCAATTTAATTTAAATCTGTTCAAACTTTTAATTAAAAAAAACAATTAACATTTTTTTTTTTTTTAGAATTTACATCATTCTTAATTATACTAAGAAAATCATTGTTAAAATATAAAAATTTAACCACAAAAAATTTCAAAAAATAATTTTTATTAAATTTTACTTGGGATAATAAGCCTTGAAACAAAGTATCAGATAGTTGAAAATTATCTATAATTGCATATACTTACCATATGCTAATTACAGTTGTCTAAGTGATTTGATGTTAAAAATATTCCATAATTTATATATTAATTACAAATCATCAATCTATATGAGAATCCCTTTTCTGAAAAATGAATATTTCTAATTGGTATAAAAGACAAGGATTAAAGTACTGAAAAAGTACCTGAATGGAATTTTCTTTGTTCTGCAATGGAACAGAAGGTCTTTTAGAGACTGATTTTGGTCTTATAACTTTTGGAGTTGATGTTAAAGGTCCACTCTTTATAGTGTTCTTTAAAACAGGTTCATCAAGTACTTCTGCAGCACTTTCTCCATTTCCAGATGGAATAAAACTTTTTAATTTTTTCAGCTGATCTAACAATTCAATCAGCTGTTTATCTTCAAGTGAATCACGGTTGTTAATTGGAGTGTTGCATACAGGACATGTCATTTCTGAATTTTTTGTGAAGCACTGCCTATTACAATAAATATGTCACAGATAAAATAAAATAATTAAAAATGCAATGTGATACGAAAATAGAAAGTTGTTCTAATAAAAAATAACATTACAACCAAAAAGAACTACAGTATTTATATTTATCATTGAATGTCAAAGTAATTAAGATTTGAAAAAATTGAGCTAGATAGTTTAAAACACTGTACTGTAGAAAATATTCAAATTCTGCTATATGCAAAAGAAAATCTTTAATAAAACAGAATCCAATTTAAAAGGAGAATTTTATTTTTTAAATGAAATTTTTAATACATGGACATTTTTTTACAATGAATTTTTTAAAAAAATAGTCAGCCAAGGGTATTTATGACTTTAAATTATGTTCAGTAATCACAGATATTGTTTAAGATCGGTCCTTTTATTTCTGGCAGATGGTAAACAAATCAAAAAGTAGATTATATTCAGGAATTGTTTGTAAGACCTAGAATAGAAGTATTTGATATCATTTACTTATAACATTTCTTTACTATATAATAATAAGTTAATTTTTGATGAAGGAGCATGTATACAACTAGAACATTTGATGAAATATCCCAATCAAAATCTCATTCAGCCTTCACAATACAGTATAAAATACAGAATTCATTGTATGAGAGTAAGAAACTTTAAAACATTTGTAGTTAAAAAAAAAAAAAAAAAAACCTTATTTACTCATTTACCTATCTATTTAACAACTATTTTCTTTTTATTAAAATCCCTATTATGCATTATATTAAAGGCACAACATATTTCATTAAATATTAAGCAATTTAGAGATTTTATATAGAAAACTGAGTTTACTTGCACGTTGTATGTCCACATTTCACAATGAGTAGAGGGTCATTCAACAGATCATTGCTAGATGTTATAAAAAAAATGTATATATATATATATATAATGAAATATATGATAAATATTTTTAATTTATTTTCTGCTTTCATTTAAAATTTTATTCTTTAAAAGTTAGTCATTTTCTAAAGCTAATGTACATACTCACCAAAAGGTACATTTCAAAGCGTCTTCTAATGCTTTTACTGCATCCAAAACGTCGGCAGAAGACATTGGTAAATTAGTATAAAAACGTTTCGATTAATATATTAACTAATAAATCAAAAACAATTAAAATTTGGAAAAGAATATTAAAATAGTGTAAGATTCCCGAATCTATCAATCGATAACAACAAACGAAATTTCGCGCTACACAGAACAGGCGCGAAATATTATTACATCATCACTGCGCAGATAAGGTGAAGCCGAAATCAAAAATACATCTACAAGGAAAAATGTGTGCACTATATCGGACCGATTGAAAACAGGATATTTTAAAAAAAAATATTTGTATTATTTAAGATCATAGATAATTTTCAATTCCATTTTTTATACCACAGATAAAAAGAGGGATGCTCAGATCCAAATTAGCAATATAAATATATTTGGAAATATCTCATGAAAGTTCGTGTAATTTAATCTTATACTAATGCAATTATTTACTCAGAAAAATTTTAATTTACCTTATATCACAAATATATTAAATTATTTGTATTCTGAAATATTTTTTCACAATATCATGACACTGAAGTATGAAACTATAAGTGAAATTTATAAAATCTAAATTGGCATCATAATAAAATGTCAATAACAGTGCGAAAATTGGAACAGTTCTTATTTTGAAAATGCGCATGCGTTTGATTAAGTAAATAATCGTTGCATTCATATTCTAAATACTTTTGAAAGTAACTTTAAATAAATACTAATGAATTAATTTATATTTTCTAATAATTTTAGTGTACCATTCATCTTTGAAAGGTGTAATTGTATGTGAAAACCTGGTGTTGTACATTAAGGAACAGGTACCTACTGGAGCTTGCCTACTTCCGCAATAAAAGCTGTTCCGACACATTCATCAAAACAACAATAATGGAAATTCACAGCGACGTGTCTCGGTTTCTGTTTTTCACATTAAATGTTTTTCTGTTATTGAATCAGGTATTTCTTACATACATGATTTTGAAAACTTACTTATTTCCTCTTGAGTATTTTATAATTCCTATGTATCTCAAAAATTTAGTAGTGACAATGTAGTTCGGTTGGAGTTCAGTTTTAATATAACAGTTTATGTATATAATTTGTTTTCATTAGCATCAGGTTTTAGCTGGAAGGGGGAAAGAAAAGTTTAATTCATTATCAGTGCGAATTTGATATCTACTTTGATGAAAATATAATATTTTGATTAATTTAACATATGTAATTTAGCTCTACAAGTAGGATTTTCGAACACTTACTCTCTACTAATTCCCTATATTTTTTAAAGTTTCGTTTTTAAAATTTGCCTTATTATTTTGAAAAATAGCAGCCTTAATTTTTTAGTATTTAATGTCATTGAGAGTGTACTAAGCGACATTATGAATTGCTTAATTGATTTTGTATTACTGTACATTTTTATTCTTTAAAGTGACACTCATAATTCTACACTTCCATTGCTTTATATATCTATTAAATATGCTCCCGCTCTGTGAATATATCAGCTGAAGAATTATTATTTTTCCTTTGTTTAGAAGTATTGCTCAGGAGCATGAAGTTAGTAGAGTTTTGATGTATTAAATAATTGTTATTGTAATTAAATTTGTTGAAAGATATATGAAAGATGCATGAAATCAGCATTCATGCTTAATATGTATGATATTTTTTATTAATAAGTTACTGATAAAATGACTCAGTTGTTTATTAAATCTCATCATATTTATTCTATTTTGTTAAATTCTGAAATTTCCATCACAATAGTTTTTTAAAGTTTTTATAATATAATTATATATTTTGTTAGTTTTTAAAACTTTACTGCTTTTCAGTTTATGAATTTTTATTATTATCTTTGAAAGTAGATTTGCTTGAAAATCTTTTTTCTATTTAGAATTGTAATTTGGCTTTACAAATATAAAAGTTACACCAACTTCTTTTATAGTTATAATTTGTTTTTGTAAAAAATGCTTTCATGATAAATTTTATTAGGGACCATTTTTTAAATTATTACATTTGTATATATCTTTATGATAAATTATTATTGTGCTCTGTATGTGATCAATCATTTCTATATTTCTTTTCTAGTTGTATCCAATGCTTTGAAATGTTACTGTTAGTATTTAATCAATATATTTCAAAATATTGGATAAAATTAGAAATAGATAAGATTATAAATAAATTGTCCATCAGTTCTTCGGAATTGGGAATTTAACTTAATTTTTAAAATTTAAGAAATTTTTGACCGCAAAGTTTTGTTGAAATACTTATATGGAAAGTCTTTCTTGATCAGTTCTGATTTCCAGGATGTGTGTGTCATGAATTCATATATGGTTTGTACCCATTGTTGTGTAGCCTTTAAGAATATAGACAGATTTGAATAATTTAAGAGCACAGACAACATACTTTGTACGTCAGTTCCTTTGAAGGCATAATATCAATTTTTAGTAATATTTATGTTTAAGGTTGTGTCTATCAATCTCATAGAAGTAATGAAGATCAATTTGGAAGAAAAACTGATTAAATTAAAATATGTATGACAAATACAATAAAAAAATTGATTGATTTGTGAATTATATCCTGAATCTAAAACAAATCAAAGAAGAAATTTAAATTTACTAACTACTTTCTAACAGTCAAACAATTCTCTGGCATGCTGAATAATTATTGTTGCTCTGACAAATGTTTTTTCCCCCATGCAAAATTGAAACATTTAGTAAAATTTATGATTATATCATTATTTTTATTTATTCGCACAAGTTAGATCTTCATTTCCTTTGGAGGGGGGGGGCGGTATCTTCTGAAGCTATATTTTCTTATTTGTTTGATTGATGCTTGATTATATTTGTAGAACTTCTAATGGAATGGAATTGTAATAATAATGAGATCAAATGGTCGCAATGACAATATGGTTTCATAGGGGATAATGTTAAATTTTCAAAAAAAAAAAAATAAAGTCTCTATTTTGGAGTGGAATTAGATGATAATATTTGAAACATAATTTGTCTGTTTAAACTTGCAGTGTTTAAAAAAACTATAGTAAAACGCCATAAGCTATATTCTCATGGCAATCGTAGATCTTCCTCCTCCTTCCTTCTTTAGCTACTACATCTATGCCACCTTTTGATGCCAGAACAATGGAAAGTTTGACTTTCAATATTACCATCATCATAGTGCTTAAGAAAAAAACAGCTTGATATATTTATCTTTTTTTGAAAACATACAACATTATGCTTACAGCATTGTGGATTCATTAAAGTGCTGAACTTGTCTCTTGATTTCAATTGCAGGAATTCTTGATAGGTTTCTTTAATTAATGATATCGTCACTCAACAAAGATTTTGTAAAACAATAACTAATCTGTTGTCAAATTGCCGCATGGTCCTTTCAAAATAATGTCAGCTGGTGAGTTAGAAATACAATATGTGTTATCCAACTGCATTTCCCAATATTATTCCTATTAGTTGTCTTAGAATTAACTAGTGCAATTATTTTAATACCATGTTTAGTCATTTTTTTAAAAACCATATATTTAATGAATGAAATCTTACTCTGAATACCTTAAGTTTTTCATCAATTGCTGCTTGTTCTCCAGAAGAATAATATTCTGTAATTTCTAATAAAAGCAGTAATATGTCAAATCACAGCTAACTTACCTATTTTTATCATCAAATCTTATTGAACCAAATAAAAATATTTATTTTCATAACACTAAGAAATATTTAAACATTAATGTCATTCATGATTCACAAGGGCTTATGTTACTGGTTTTTTACACCACAGTTAAATATAACATTCCTATGTTTGCTTTTTTTTTTTTTTTTTTTTTTTTTGCTATTTTCAAATTAGTATTAAAAACAATCATATCAACCGTTCGCTGTTTACAAACTCTGGAACTGCAGATAGTTCATCTGTAACTTTATTATTTTTAGGAAATGGATTTTTTTCCCTTGAAAATTTATTTCTAATGTGATGTTAGTTCTCTACTATTTATGAATTTCTGTAATCTGATTTTCTTTTCATGCTTTTATGTTTATATATTATGTAGAATTGGGACTTTTTTTTTTATCAATTATGGTGCTAAGGTTTTCCTTTAATTTCTGAATCAGAATCATCATCACTTTTATTAATGATCTCTGTTAATATCATCAACATCATTCTTGCTACTGCCGTCTTTGGAAGTATTCTTATAGGATTCTGGCATAATCATCTAGATGAACTATGTTTCTTTTCTTCCTGGTTTTAAAGTAAAATAATAAAGCTATTGTGAGAAAATGATGAATGGAAAAATTTTATATGAGGAAATATAGTAAATAGTGGAAGTGTTGAAATAAGTCTGTAAAATATGTTTCTGATTAGTTTGTTCAATTTTAGTGCCCCCCCCACCCAAAAAAAAATCGATAAAAATATTTTTTTTAAAAATGTCAATTGTATACAAAATTTATTTTTATAAGAAGAATATGTGCCTTTTATTTAAAACATTTATTTAATCAAAAAACTTTAAGTTCTTTTTATTACATAATAATTATTTAACTCTGAGAAAAAAATTAAATTGAAAATATAATAATGATAATCACATTTGAGCCGGCCTTTAAATGGTAATGATAATATTTTATAGAGAAAAAAGCCAATATGTTGGTGATTTTTTTATATCAATTTAGTTCTAAATCTTTTCCATTTTCATAGAAAGTATAACAATCATTAAATATACCTCAATACAACAGAGGAACAACTTACATAAGAACATAGGTGGCATATTTATAAACATCAGACGAGACCATTCAAAAAAATAATGAATGAATCAAATTTAATTGGACTTTGGAATGAAGATAAATAAGATGTGGCTATTAATCGCATATTTATTGTGGAATTTTGCTGATGTCTCTTCACTTATTGGCATATGCAGTATATTGTATATGTTCTTAAAGGTTAAATTTAGATTATAATTTTAGCAAAATGAAACATTTAGAGGAAATTGAATTTTTTTAATGTCATCCATACTATTTATTTCATGTACATATATATATAGGAAAGTGTAAACCTTTATTTTTTTAAATAAACATTTTCTTTCTTTTACACAAAAGCAAAAAAATTCAGTAATAAGAAGCAACCTTACTTATTCTTTTATTTTTAGGAAAATTCCTGTTTGTTTTTTAATTGTCAATTAGCGAAATAGCTAAGTGTGGTCATCTTGAAAAAACTATTTAATTTAGCTGTTGAATGTGTATGTTAACCAGAATACTTTATAATGCTAAAACCATAAAGAGAAAACAATTCAGTTTTTTAATAGGAAGTACTTTTTTAATGTTTTCTGACCTTCTTTCCTTTAGGTATCAGCATATTACTGCAACCATGATTTGTAAGTGTGAATTTTTCAAAATTAGTTTTTAATATATCAAATTCAATTTGGAATAGTAAAAGTAAATAATCTGCTAATAATCCTTTAGATGTCGAGAAGACCAGTATTGCTGTGGAGATAATCTTTGCTGTGACTATGTTTATTCACCTTGGTACTTCTGGTGAGTTCTTGTGATTTAATTAATTTTTCTTATTCTTATCATAAATGGTGCAGTTGTAATGAAAACCTTTCATTTCTGCTGTATATAAAGAGGGAATAAATAAATTCTTATCTTGACTCTTTGGTTACAATTTAATGTTGATGAAATGTTTTCCCCTAATTTTTTTCTCCCTTTTGAATTTTTTTCTCCCTTTTGATTTCTCCTAATTTTTTTCTCCCTTTTTTTTTCTCCCTGCAAGGATTTAATAATCATGCAGTAAATCTGATGCAGTAATGATGATTAAATCCTTGCTTGATGTATGTGTGTTTATAGCATAGAACTTCTTTTTTGATTTGCATAAAATTGTATATTTTATATTCGTTTATGCCTTAAGGTTCAGAAGTTGATGGGGGAACAGAAGTCATCAACTGCAATAATTAGATTTCTTGCAACATTGATAATTATTTTCATGCTCAAAAACTTACCTATCATCAAAATTCGCAAAGCTTTTTTATGTGATTGTCACATTAGTTCTAGTCTTTATCATTTTAAGATTAATTGCTTTTTTTCCCCCTCTGTATGATGGTAGTGAACCAAAAGAATGACTGCTAGATCTTTTGATAAAAGCATGCATTATCTTTTTTTTTTTTTTTTAAGGGAAGGTTATTTTATTTTCTATAATAACAAACAGTAGTATAATATATTAAAACCTTGTTATATTAAATAATGTTGTGTTTTTAAACTTAATTCTTTTTTTATTTAAACATTTATTTATTTGTACTTATAAAGATGGAATTTTACCATTAATTTCTGACTCTTCCTATGGCACTTGAGTTTTGAAATTTTTAACATTTACATACCCTATGTGACTGTTCTCTATTTTAATATTTGCAATACTTAATGCAGTAAATTTGATTAAATTTTCACTTCATACAAGTTTTTCAACTTGTGTTCATTTTGAAAAAAAAAATGATTTCAAATCCATAATATTAAATATAATAAATTATAAATTTTATTTTTTAAAATTAATTCTTAAGATACTTAAAAGTTTTCTCTTGATAAGAGTTTATTTAAAAAAAAAAAAAAAAAAAAAAACAATATTTCTCTGGTTGTTAAGCTTAAGTTTGACTTTATGCATTGAAAAATTTAATCTGATTTTTTTCTCTGATGATACATTTTAATGTTTTTTCTAATAATGATTATTAGAAAAACTATGATTGCAAAAATTCTTAGATATATTTTTATAGTTAATGATTTTTAACAAATCATTAATTATATTTTTTTCCCCTAAAAACTAAAATGTAATCTTATATGTGTATAATTATGCATCTTATTACATAATTTACTTTTTAAAATGATAGATATACAAAAGTATACTATAGTCAGATGCCCATTGTACAGCCTTTTATATGTTTCTATTAAAACAATTCTGATTTTGAGCCTTATTTTCAGCTATTATGTTTACATATATAAAAACACACACACTTAATATATTTCTTGTTGCATTTTTTGCTTTAATATATGGAAGTTTTTTCTTTATCTTGGTTCTTGCCTTCATAACAAATTAAGTACCACAGGACATTGTGTGTGTTTGTGTGCGACTTATATTTTATAGTAATAATACTTGCTCACATTTTGCAATAGTCTGCCTTGTGATGATTTGCAACAATATAATACAGTTATTGTTAGTTTTTTTTTTTTTTTTTTTTTTTTTTTTTGCACAGAATAGGGCATATTGGGCAAAATACAAAGTTAATTAAATGATGAATTAAAATTATATTTAGAAAAATTTGTACATAAAAAGGAAAGAATATTATCAGTGGTATAAACAAAAAATAACTGTTTTGATAAAAATGAATTGTTACTGGTAAATTGTGAAAATTATATTCTTTAGTAAAGCCAATAATTTGAGAAATTCAAATAGTTTTCTAGATAGTTTTCAAAAAGAATTTGTTCTTCAAAATATAGATATGTGTATTTATAAAATTTGATTAATACAGGGAGAAGTCTATTTACATTCAGTCCTGGGTTTTCTCAAACAAGCACATCAATATGGTTGGTTTAATTGAACATAATTTTATCATTTTGTATATTCTAAATTTTGTGTTATTTCATATATGTTATATGATGTATATTGAAATGTCTAATTCAGGAATATATAAAATCGAGAAAAGGATGGTACGGCCGTGCCTCTTGTTTTTGCTCGACTTGTCTGGGGCACTGCCGTGCCCCCAGATTAATTTAATTAAAGAATTAGAAAATGGAAATAAATTCAATTTGATTTAGAATTCGGGTCATTGCATCCATTAAAAAAAATCATTTTGTGTATATATATATATACAGTACTTGGGTTTATTCAATACTTATGTGCAAACATTAATTTAAAATTTCTTACTCTGATTTTTCAGTCAGTGTTAAAATTATTGCATTATCATAATTTCCTGTTATTCAATTGTATTCTTATGCCAGTTTAATATTTTGTATGAATCCTCTAGAATATTTAAAGATTGTTTAGTATAGCTATGCTTATTAAGATGTCTACTCTTTTTCAGGGCCGGTGTAGTGTTTATGGTTCTTGTCCTGTCAGCATGTGGAGGACTATTTCGTTATTGTTATGATAGTAACTCTTACGTTGTATTACACTCTTCCAAAGAAGAATATTATGCATCAAAAGGAGCCATGGATGAAGACAAAGGATTGACTGGGGTAAGTTTCTATTAATACATTTAACATTTTTTTTCAACAATTGTCACATTTAAATCTTATCATTATTACAGTAATTCAAATTATAACATTGTAGTTCTTAAGATACTTGACTTATTCAATATAAATTGAATGAAAAAGGATATTTTCATAGGAATATTCTAGAAGTACTGAAGTATAAAAAAAAAACAATTTACAAATTTTAAAAGTTAAATACTCATTGTGTGCCTATATATAATAAAATAGCAACAAATAAAAAAAAGTTTATAGTTTTACAAAATATAATTGGTTATCCATAAAATAAATCAGTTGTCAGAAGTATAATTTTTTTTTAAAAAAAAGGCAATAGTTATTTTATTTTTTAGTTCATCTTCGTGTCTAAGAAACTTAAATTGTTAGGAGAATAAGAATTTATATGAGCTAATAATATTATATGAAGAGTGCTACTCAAATGTTTTCAATGAAGTTTATAGTTATGATGGAGCTATTGTACATACTGCAGCAGCTCCAAAAAGAATAAAGAGGAATATGTTCACATGATGGGTTGTTGTGGTGAGTTTGGTGACTCAAAGGGGATACTTTATCCTATATTTTTAATGGCAATGTTCACACAAAGTTGACTCTTTCAATCTTCATTATTGCAGCTATTGCCTTGCTTCCCAATAAGAACTCTTTAATTTTAATACCAATTTGGCACATATTTCATTAGAAGCAATTGACACCTGTAAAGCGAATATGATGATTGTTAAAAATTTATCAGTATTTGGAATATTTAAATTTTTAACATTTATTATACTCTATATAATCTTATATTATTTCCTTTATTTAAAAATGTCAATAGGTATAGTAGGGAATCTGTAGAAAATGTGAATGTAAAATCTGTAACATTTTATTATGTTCTAACTATACAAAAATATTGCAATTTTCACATTCTGTCTTAAAATTCAAACAAAACCCTTTTAAGTAAAGGCATTTTTGTTGTCATGCAAATTTTGCTTTAATTTTAATAAATTTTAGAACAAACTTTTATGCATGGTTTGAATTATTTTATTATGGTTATTTTATTTGGCATTTTTTTTCCTTGTGCTTTGTTTATTTTGATTTAAAATATTGCACTTTTGCTGGAACTGTTATTTAAACCATAGGAATAAAATATGATTTTTTGTTTATTTATTTATTCTAGTCTTCATAGAAGATTATGCATAATATGAAGCATTATAATAGTAGATCACAGTTTGGTTATTTTAATGTAACTAGTTGAAAACCATTAATTAATATTTCACATCAATTTGAATATTATCTAGCATATAACTTTGGAATTATCCAATTTTGTTCCTTTTCAATATCACTTTAGATTTTTAATTAATGCAAATTTTATCTTTTTTTCCTGATAGCTTTGGCAATTTTTTTTAACTAATAATAACACTTGCAGTATATATTTATTCTTATGATTTGTAAGATATGTTATATTCAAAGTTTTTTTAAACTTTATTCAGTTATTGCTAAGTTATGATTTTTATTGACATTTATGTACACTTATTTATAATTAAAAGTATTTGCATTATCATACACATACGATTTTTTTTACATGCTACATTTTTGTATAAATTGTTGATGGTTTGATGAAATAGCACATTGTATCAGTGACTTATTTCTTTTTTATGTAATAGAGAATGCATAATGTCTCCAAATGAAATTTTTTCACTTGTCATATTCATCACAATGGTTGTCTTGAAATTTTTTTCTTTGCATTATTGCAATTTAATATAACATGTAATGTTTCACAGTAACTACAGGATTATAAGTTCATACCAGAATGCCAGAACATTGTAATCGTATGCACATCTCATTTCTTACATAACCTTATTTAACATAAATTACATTTTTACACAAGTGAATTTTGACCATTTTAACTTGAACAGGAACTAAATAACTTTATTTCTAAATCTGAATTTATCACAATTTAATATAAATATTTGCTGTAAATTTAGATATGTCTTTTCCTCTTTTATTTTCACATTTTGAAGTGAAGATTCATTAACAACCCTAAAACAATGGCTCAATGAAAAAAACATTTCATATGTTTATGTAATAACTTAAATAAACTGAATAATTCTTTGTCATTAAATTTAAATAAACTGAATAATTCTTTGTCATTAAATCAAATAAGACATCAAAGCATAAGTTTATACTATAAATATTATTAATAAGAACCTCCTAAATTTTCTTTTAAAAAGAGACAATTTGTGTGAAATGCATATTTATTGACATTCTAACGTGAATCAAATGGTTAATAATAGTTTTTGATTCCCAAGAGTTAAAAAAAAAAAAAAAAATGTAACCATATCCTATCACTGAGATAGATTTCTTCTGATAGCTTAAATATGAAAAAAAAAAAAAAAAAAGTGTGTAATAGGCAATTAAATATTCTTTCTTCGGATAAGAGTAAATTTCACTTATTTTGTTAATTTACATTTATATGATTAAAATATTTCTATTTTTTCTTCCAATAAAATAAGGTATAATAATATAAAATAATTTCAGTAGAGAAAATTGCAGTAGCATTTTGTTTTAATTATATTTACATTTCCCAATATATCATAATATTTTATTTCTTCAATAATGGATTAATTTTTAAAAGTTATTTTCTTTAGTGTTAATTTAGAACCTTTCATCCTTCACACACAAAATATTTATGTTTTTCACTTGGTAAATTAAGCAGTTTTGACAAGTCTTGAATTGAAATCTAAAATCTGTGATGAAATTGTAACATAAAATATTATGTTATATGGATATTACAAATTTTTATTTAAAAAGTATAAGTGGCAGTTTTTATTTAAATGTGCTTCTGAAATTTTAACTCAATTTGTTGATAAAATGTTTACAATTAAAGAGGCTTGATCATAACTTAAAATTTCAAGAATTAACGATAGTAATTCTGAATTGTGTGTGAATATTAAGTATTATGGAAAAAATATTATGATACATTAAAAGTTTAAAAAAGTTCTAAAGCAATTAAATACATGATCATTAATAATAATAAAAAAAATACATGGACCATATACATAACATTAATATCTGAAACATAACTAACATCCAAACAAAGCACTTATATTTCTGAATATTAATCCTATTCTTGGTTATTCTATCAACATTTAGAAATAATAAAAATTTATATAAAATGGAAAATTTGAACATTAAAAACTGATTAACAAATGGCAATTATAAATTGAACAATAACCATTAGAAATAATATTTGTCATAAAAATAAAATATTTCAAAAAAATATTAAATAATTTAAAAAGCGAACATTTTTTAGACAATTCCAAAGACAGAATATTTTAAAAGAAAAAACATGATTTTTAAATTGCGAGTGATTGTAAAAGAAGTGCATCATATTATGCAATTATATAACCTGAAATCCAAAGAAAAGCTCTTATCTTTCAACCACCATATATTTTCATAAGTATTGCTTATTTTATTTACTTAGCTAGCTCTTTTATGCCTTTACTACATTTATGCAAAACTACTTTTAAAATTGAATGTCTCATTTTCAAATATTCTGGAGAAAACTGAAAATACATCTCATTTTAAATATATTTTTTTTGAATTTGCAACTAGAGTTAATTTTGTTATTGAGAGGGTAATTGTTCAACCCTATTTGAAGTATTCAAAGCAATAAAATCTTAGCCATAAATTTTTCAAAATTTAAACTCCTCAAATACTCAGTCACTCAAAATTGAGGAAGTAAACAGCAGAATGTCAAAGGCTTTTTATAATTCATGATGATGTAAAAAATAAACAAGGTTTCTTTGGGGAAAACCCCAACATTGACTTCTGATTTTTCTAAAGATACATACTAAAGTTAATGAAACTGAAAATGAAATCTCTTTTTAGGTGTTGGTGAATAGAGAGGCTCCTCCGCCTTACTCCGTGGCTCAGTACTCGGACACTCCAGAAAATTATCAGCGCTTCCCCTTCTATGAGGAAGAAAAGCACCGACCAAACCTTTGATCATTTTCATATATATTGACTGTTCTTGTTGTACATTATTTGGAATAGAGTATTTATATGTGTATGTGCATGGGATGGCAGAAATGTATCATATGTGGGAAAGGCAGAGAATTATATTTATAAAAGTTATATTCAAAATTTATAGATGGAAGATGGTTTTATTATATAAGTATGTAAAGAAAATAGTGTGAAATTTGTCTTAGTTTTTCAGATTTAAAAGAAATTAAGACAGATTTACATTAAAACGTATACTATTTCATTTTTAAGTATTTAGTTATTTTGTTCATTTATGAATGCTATATGTATGTCTCCCTAAAGGTTAGGGAAAGGAAAAAAGCAAGGTGATATATATATTCTGTGTTTCATTTGTGTTTGAAAGTGTTTTAGATCCATGACTATGTTTTAATAAACAAACTTTCAGTGGTCAATGACATAGAAGATAATAAGAATTAATTTGTAACTTATTTACATTTTTTTGTCAGTAATTATGATAATTTTTATACGAAATTTTGCTTGATAATTCTTCTTAATGCCTAAATTTTCAGAAACTAAAGATACTGATGGCGACATAGCTGTAAAAAATTTTCATTGATTTATAACTTTTTTTATTCGTATTAGCTTCACTTAAAAAAAGTGAACTTTTTTAACTGCACAATTTAGCTTTAAAGTAATAGCAAGTAAAACATTTTTTTTATTACTCAATTTGAAGCAATTAATTGAGTTCGTTTAGTTAATTGTTTTAGTTGAATCGAAATATTAATATTTTTTTATATGTTTGAATGCATTAACAACCTTTGGTTACCTTAAATTTACTTAAATATCTTTCACCCCAATTTTTTTCCCCCTTCTTTTTAAGGAGCTTCTTAGCAAGGAAGTTTAATATATTGTTCTTTGCCCAGATTTTGAATTTTGCTTATTGCTATTTTAAAATAAATTTATAAAGGTTTTTTTTTTAGCTGTAGGAATTTTTTATATATTAATTTTGTATCTATGTTAATTGATGAAAATGCAGGTATCCTATCTTGACCATATTAACATCTATACAGAACAAGAATTCTTGTTTGGTAAGTGACTATTACAACCCTCTTTTATAATTCATGTTTAAGAAAAATAGGGAAGGAAATATCTGATCCTTTGCTTTGAGAATAAGTATTATTATAAAAAGGAATAGCAGTTCATTTATATGCTACAGTGTTTATATTGGAAGGTGCTCAATTTTATTGTGTATATTGAAGCGTGCATGCACTTACAGTGGCAAATTACACTGGATTCAATTGAACTCTCTAAAGAGAAGACATAAAAACAAATAAAATGGGAGACAGTAACTAAATCTCTTTCTATTGTAACTTAGGTTTGATATATATCAAATCCTTCTATTGTTCCTATAAAAAAAAACCATAGGGATCAGATCTGTCAATTATAGTGTCCATACAACAGGAATGTCAATTAAAACTTATTTACAGTGATTACAACATGCTTTTCTTTTATATATTTGTTGCAAGAAATAATTATGTAGAGATATAAGTTTTTTTTAATTATCTTTTGTACTTTAGTTCACCCTTCTATAGTATTTAATGTAATCTTGTCCAAACTCCATGGATAGAATAACAGCTATTTTGAATTGGTTAGTATATAATGGACCATAAACTATATTGGAATATATATAACTTCTGAAAAATAAAATTCTAAATTTTTCGATGACTTATTTTTTTTTAGTTTGAAGACGTTTGTATTATTAAAAAGGATTAAAGTATAATATGATTTTTATGTAGTGATTTCTTAACTCGTTTGTAGTCAATGATTATTCAAGTTGATAGTACATAGAAAGCTACATAGCAGATTACTTCTATCTTTTTGGAAGTAGAAATCATCTTTCAAGTAACCACTTGGAATGAAGTACAAATCATTAAATTAAATAACTTCCAAAACAAACAATAAAAAGGTGTAAAAAAATGTGTATTAATTTAACACAAAAAAAATTCTTGAATATTTTTTATAAGCATGATTTCTTAGAATCAGAATCTGTCTATTTCCCAAATTGATCAAACTATCTGCAAGGTAATGCAATATTTTGGAGGAAAAATTTGTTTTGATTTCTTTTTAATTCTTTTATATTCTTAACTGAAATAAAAAATTCATTCTTCATTGCTTTTATATACATTTTTAAAAATTTCATGTCAGCACAGAAGGTGAAATTAGGGTGGTTCTCTGAAAATGTATCACCCCCTTTCTTTTTTTGTGCCATTTCTTTCTCTAATTTCATCAACTATGACGGTGGAAGAGAATGCAAATGATGAAAGGTTCCCAACATGGCGTCACAAGTTTTGTTAAGGAGCAATTGCAATTAACATGAAAAAAAAACCTTGAAAATTACTGAGTCCTGACTTCCAAGCTATTGCAGCTATCGAGAAATTTTTGACATAAAAATTATTTTTTATGATTAAGTGACAATTCACATAATTTAAATTATCTTTCAATCATAGAAGAATTATGGAGAAAAAAAATTTCAGACCCCACCATCTTCATATTCACTTCTTTTATGATTGTTTACAAACACGACTGAGATTTTCAAGCTCCCTATAACATATTTCTTGCACATTCAGATCCATTCAGAATTACTTGAATTCCGTGAGAACAGTTGTAATAGTTTAAGGGATCTGTTGAATAGGAGGCTTATGCATTTACTGTGAATAAAATTAAAATTCTTCAAACCTAAATTAATTTCAAGTTTAAATAGTTAATATCTTAAAACAAATATTAATTATTATTGTGAGTTCTAATACATTTAATTGTTTATTTCAGTTTAATAACAAAACATTTTCTAATGTATTTTGAACTTATGTGATTTTAATGCTTTGTTTGTAAATAAGGTTTATTAATGTAAAATGTGTCCATTTTGTATTTCATTTAATAATTTTATACAAAAGATTTTGAATTTTATAGAAATAATTCTTCTCTTATTCATATTGAAATGTTTCTCAAAATTTAAACTGTTTTACTTCTTTTGCATTTCAGTTTTTGGTGCAGTTTTGTAAATGATGTGGTTATAAATTGTTTCATATGATTTGTATTATCATAGTATTGCTTATAAATAATATTTAATTTTATTTAAAAATATTTGCTCTTGCTAGCAGCATTATTACAAAAATAATTTTATATATAAAAAATATATCAGTAGAAAGTCTAAAATTGTAACATTGCAAAGTGTAATGGTCAAAATGTTACCTAAAGTTTAGGCTTTATTTTAGAGAAAGTGGTGTTAAAACTCATCTCTTTGGCTGATAATGATTTGACAGTTAGTCTTGTTAATTATTACGCTAAAATTTTGCCTTTATTTTCTTTGTTCTTAGACTACTATTCAAATTAATAATATCTTGATATATAAAGTAGATCGATGAATGTATTTTTTATGCAATCTTTAAAATCAATATTATGACTTAGGTAAAATTTTGTAACAGAACAAAGATATGTCCGTTTTGTGCTAGAGTGTTTGGCATAGAACCAAAAGGAATTGAAACTTATTCTGTGTAGAAGTTTATGGACATTTTCTGATAGCAGGAGAATTTCCTAGTAGTAGGTGGGGATTAAAGTTTTGGCCTTTTTTCTTTTTGGAATTTTTTTCATTGTAAATTCTATGTATGCTTCAAATTTTTCTTTTGAAGAGAGTGAGCTTTGAATGAATAAAGTAATATATTCATTCTCAAATTACTGAAGTTTTGGAAAAAAATCTTGAATTATTTTTGTTTTGCATCATTGAAATTTTTGAATAAAATGATGTATTATTATTGTCATTGTATCATGCATTATAGTCACATGTTTATTCATCATGTTCATTATCATACTTTTTAAATGCAGATGTCAAAAAATTCAAGTGAAAAATTTTCTCATTAGAAGCATAGGAAATTGTTCTGTTTCAATATAATTGTGTTTAATGAAATGAGATCTTCCTAAAGCACTTGTTATGAGTATTCCTCAAGCATTCAAGCACATATATACCTTTTTCTACTGATGGAAGTAAAGTATAGAGTTCACTAAACTTCCAAACATCTATGTAAGGTTTATGTCACATTATTTTCTTATCTTCTTCAGTAAATCTTGCTACATAATGAAATTTTTCGCATTTTCCACATTATCAGACAAGAGTACGACACTGTTGATCACATGAGTCATCTGTTTTGTCACTCAACATATTGCTCATGACAGTCAACAGATGTATGCAATAAAGATATGAATGCTGATTTCTCATGGAGGTTTTTGAAGGAATATTTTAAAAAATTCAATTTTTCAGATATTTTAAATGAATAAAGGAAATGACTTTTAAAATTTTGCATGATGCTTATGAAGAGCAACATTCTCAGTCACATTTCCATGAAATACAAAATTTACACTTAATTTTTTTTTTTATCTTCATTAACCAAAATTTAAGTTTAAAAAAATATTTTTTAAAATAAGAATAAAAATGTGCTCTCCCCCCCCCCTTCCTGAACATCTTCTCCTTGAGATAATGAAGTATCTTTCTAAAAAAGTTTGTGATGTTTAATTTATGATCTTCATAAAGCATCTTCAAGGTTTTTCTATTTCTACCATAAAATCTTAGTAATATGTGTTACTGCTCTTTGATTAATAATGAACCTAAGATAGTCTGAATCTACTTTAGCCATTTTTACCTTTCCATTTCAGTAAAGTTAATTAATCTTTACTAATACCAAATTATTATCTGGTAATAAAAGAAAACTATATAAAAGCAACTTGCAGATACTTACGTAAATTTTTTCATTTATTGCAGATTAATTATTTTCCTAAATAATTAAAATTATTTATCTGTACTTTAATCATTTTGCCCATTAAATTCCAAATAAAATATCTCCAATCAAAAAAAAAAAAAAAGAATTTTTTTAAAAGTATGCCACTCATGTGATGAATGATATCACAGGAGTCCAGAATGAATCTACGTTCAATGCAGCATTATATATCAACAGTGGTCAGTTTTTATGAACAGATAGTTCCTCAAAAGATCACACACCTTTCTTGGATTTCAGTGTTTTCAGAATCAATTTATAACATCCTGGAGATTGATTCTTATTCTTTTATGCCATAATTCTACAATATTTTTAATATCTCAAGTACTTTTGTATAAATTTATTCATTTTATTCTTCAATTAATCATACTTATTTTACTTCTTGGTTAATATGTTTGATACAATTCATTATTTTGCAAAATCCAGCTTCTTTTTTTTATTTCAAGCTTTTGTCATGTCTGGAAGATGTTTGTATTCAAGCAAGAACTCATCAGATTTCATCAGTTCTTATTTTTTAATCAAGAGATAGTGTTACTCACCTTGCAGCATCCCTTGCACAATGGTGTGTAGCCCCTACTAAGGCCATGTTTCTTGTACATTTTATTAACTTGTTTGTCTATGCATTCATTTTTATATTTTTAATTCCTTTATAGAATTCTTTAGAATCCCATTAAAATGCCTTTTCTACAGCTTTTTTTTAAAAAAGTTATTTGTACTTTCAAAATAAAATTCACAATAAATGGGGCCTTAGTGACGTTTCTTCCCCTATAGTTTTGTTTACAAAACTCGAATGTATTCTAGTACCTCTGTAAATATGTGTATATCATTTGTATGACATAAATAAAGTGTATACTAATATGTATGTGTTTGTTAAGTTTGTTATTTAAAATGCATTTTTTGTTGATAGATTTATAAATTTCAATTGTATTGTGAATTATTTTGATTTCTGAAATATCTTGTTAAGGTTATATCGATGAATCTGGAGTAATAATGATACATTTATAATGGTGATTATGTAATGCTAAATTAAGTGAGGCTGATAGAAGCTTTCATTTAATTAAACTTGGGTTTGAGACCCAACTCTACTGAAGAGTCACTTTGTACGGGAGGTTGAAAATTTAATAATAACAACCATATAATTACAGTCGATGCAATTGGCTAACATTGCATAATTTTGTTGAAATGAAGATTTTTGTTTTTTCAGAAATGAATTTTATCATTCTTGAGATCGCTTGGTTACCTAATGATTCTATAATATTTTTTAATATCCCAAACAATCTTGCATAAAATCATTCATTTTATTGTTGCATTAATGATTACAATTAATCGCATTAATTTTGCTTCTCGGTGCGCATCAACTCAGATTTTTTTTTTTTTTTTTTTTTTTGTTCCAAGCTTATGTCGTGTTTGAATTAGTAATAACTTGAAGCGTTTTGTCTTTCGATGCAATCGCTAGTATGGCATCGGGGGTGTTTGTGCTCCGGGGAAACCCCGGAATTCCGGGGATTTTGAACTTCGATACCCGGAAATTCCGGGGATCGTCGTTCAAAAGGAAGTAGGAATAATAATGAATTATTTATTTTGATCTGGGTAATTTTGTTGGCTTTGAAAGCAGAAAACGCAAGGTCAGTGTGTGTGGTGAAAACTTTTCCTTTCTTTCTCCAAAGGCAGTGATAATGCGTGAAAAGGGGGAAAAAACTTCTTTTTTGTTCTTTCCTTATTGCGAGTTATGACTCATTCCCCCGGTTCTCGGACATTCTCTTCTGGATTCTTTTCGGCAAGTAGGCGCGGCAGAAAAAAAAGGGAGAGACTTCGTTCGACCAGATGTGCGATCACGTGACCTGGGTTCAAAGGTCTTAATTTTGCAAAATTAATGGTTATTAATTTTGCAAAAAAAAGTAATTCATTGAACTTTTATAATTAGGTCATTCAATACTTCATAATCGTAATTTTTCATTTCTCCCCCCCCCCCTCTCGAAACTGCAAAATGTCGGTAGTAAGTCCGTAAAAGTTTCCGGGGATTTTTTGGGGTCCCACAAACACCCCTGTGGCATACAACTTATTTTAAGCAATGTGTAAGGTATAGAAAATCTGAAGCAGTACAGTAGGAATAAAGTGGTCTAACGCTTTATAGCTGGATCAGTTAGGTAACAGTTTTTTTTTCCGTAATCAAATCGCAATCATAGGGTTTATATACAAAATCAAATTCTAGTTGGTCGTACAAAAAATTCAATCGTGGGTTCTGCAGAACTGTACCAGAGATTTGTAAGTAATAAAGCGTTATATTCGAATAATTAAGAAAATTGATACTATTTCAGATATTCTACTACTTCCACATTATTGGAAATAAGTTGTACTAAATGCTGGCAACGACATGAAAAATTACAAAGTTACAATTATGCTAGGTACCCGTATTGTATCAATTGTAATTATATAGTTGCCACTGTTAAATTCTTTAGTTGTAATCATTTTATCTACAAACTGAGTTAAAATTCTAGAATCATGTTTAAACTAAATTTGGCACTAATACTTTTTAAAATAAAAGTGTATGTTATTTATTTATGTAAAATTAATTTTTCATGATATTAGGCGTAGAATTTCGTATTCACGATTTATCAAAATATTTAATTTTGCGTGTCAAAGGCATAAGGTTAGTCATAGCTAAAATGAAATGGTATTGTAGCACTCTTCGTTGCAATGATTTTAATATTATTTAATTTTGTTGGAATGATAAACACGAATATTTTTTTATCATATACATTAAAATTCGTAAGATAACTGAAATTTTTTCTTCTTTAGACGGAATCTCTAATAAATGATTATGTTGCGTTAAATTAAATTGTTGAAGCATGTTATATATTTTCATAAAATACGTATTACTGAACAAACTACTAAGATAATGTAATGAATTCTTAGAAAAAAAAGCACGTATAAATAAAAAAAGAAAGAAAAGAACAGAAAACCGTCTTGTAACTTTTCAGGAGAATGTAACGAGCAAGAGGAGAATAAAGCAAAAATTGAAGCATTTCTTTCTCTTATCAAGAAATTTTTTTCGATATCAAATTCGTCGTACCAGAAATCGTCTAAAAACCACAGAGAAAAAGAATTATCTTTTTTTTTTTTTTTTTTTTTTTTTTTTTTGTGTGTGTGTGTGTGTGTGTTTAAAACTTCCGTTTCACGTTTAGAACAATAAGAAGTTGGTCTTAGAAAAATAATAAGAGACTGTTCGAAATTTTTATAGCTTTATTATTGTCAGACGATTCATGTTATATTAAAGAATACAAAGAATCACCCAGGAACTAACAAATTAAATATAAGAAATTTTCAGGCGTTGATATGATGATTAATTTAGCTTGTCAAAGGCTTATGTAGACATAACTAAAACGAAATGGTATGGTACACAATAGGTTAACGATTCCCCCACCCACTCTTTGTCATAAGTGTCGTGTGTGGTGAAAATCTTTTAGAAATTTACTCATCACTTTAATTTTTTTAATTTGAAAAAATTTGGTTTCGTAAATATTTTAAAAAATATTTAAAGAAATTATAAACTTTTATTTCAAAGAATGCTTTAAAATGTTGAAGAAAAAATAAATTTAATCTAAGCCAGTATTCAGATTTTGAAAGATGAAATCATGATTTTTGTATTAAATATCTGAAAGCAATAATTAATACAAGAATTGCTGTAGCATGTAGCAATCGTCTCTGTAGACATGGAAAGTAACATTGATAATATGAATTATGGTTTATAATGTCTTTAAAAAATACTTCACGTCATCCCAACAGGCCGTTGCTTTTAGCAGGGTGAATGGAGAGCATGAAGGAGAAAATATGGTGCTGGATTTTAGTACCAATGACCTTAGCACGACGCTAACGATAAGTAGCAACTCATTTTTTATATTCTTACATGCGAAGAATAAAGTACTGTAATCATTAAAAAAATTAGAACTCGAGATTTTGACGAATCTTTACGTTTAGACCTCCCAAAATTTGAAAAACACATTTAGGTCAGTCTGTGACAAAAATAATTCATAAATGTTTTGAGCTAGACAGAGAAATTTGGTTTATGGTTTTTACACTAAATCTGAAGATTTCTATCAAATTTTGAACAAAATCTATTCAGAAGTCTATCGATCGCTAGAATATAAGTTAAAGGATAACTAACTTCACGACGAAGTGAGCCAGATGGACAAAATTCAGTACATATATTTAATATCTATATTTTAGATGGTTACCAAATTGTGAGCAAAATCCATTTCATTGAGAAGCATGTAAACACGATTAACTCAAAAATGAAATTGCTTCAATATAGTAAATTTGATATATGATTTTGTGATAACAATTGTAGTTCTGTGACAACGAGTCTAAAGCACAATTTCGATTTTCGAATACTATTAACTGTATTCCAGGGATTAATCGTCAAAAATCAACTACTTGGATAAATGCAATTTAGTACACAATTTTGCAACCCATGTGTATATTTTTATGAAATTTGGAATCAAATTCATCTATAAATTATATTTGGCAGTAACTGCCAAAAGAAGCAGACACAGCGCAACATCAAACTTGCCTTGTTAGCTATCTTCACCTACGGATGCGACAAATTCAAGGCAAATCGTGTACAGATGTTTGGGATATATTGGTCTATATGCTCCGCTCATGACAACTGTCGCTAGTGGTTAGCCTGGACTAGAGAACATGCAGTGCGTTTGTGTGATGTTTTCTGAGAGTCCATGTTTAGCTTGCAGTTTGATTCACGCCAAATTTTCAAATGGAGAACGAATGCCAGGTACCCGTTACCACCAATAAAACATCACTGAATGACACCGTTACGGTGGTGCATGATTGCTCGTTTGGGATGGATTTATACTGAGCTCCAGAACAGAACTGAATGTTCAAATCGGAACCATGATAGGCCAAATTTATTGAGACATCATTCTGGAATAGCATATAAGTTTGTTTAGGGGTGCCATGAACGTAGAATTTGTGTTTACGGATGACATCGCCCCTCCTGAATATGCAAACATCTTAAGCGAATGCATTTTATTTGAGGATATCACTCGTATGGAATGACTTGCATTCCCACCTGACTTGAATTCGATAGAGCATGTATGGGACATACTTGGCCGATGAGTTGCAGCCTGTTAACCATTTCCCCCAATGCAATCAGAACTTCAAAGAGTATTGCTTGTTGAGTGGAGTAATCTTTACTCAAGATCCGCTCGATAATTTGATATTCAGTATGCCTAGGCGTTGTATGAAGTGTATTTCATCGTCCAGGAGACATACAATGTATTATCATACATTGTATGTCTCCCAGTATAAGATAATCATACCAACCAAGTAAAAGTTTTTGTTGGGAGATATTTTTTGTAATTACTCCAGGGAGCAAACATCATAATTTTTGTGAACGGTATCATACATATACTATCTTTCTTGTTCTTTATCTTTTGTTTAATAAATGGGCTTTATGAATAAATTCACGTTTGTTATGTTTCTGAACCTTTATTTGTCAGAGCTGGCATTGTCCTTAATTTATGGACATGACTTTATAATTATAATAAAATTAATAAATAAGATAAACAAGATCAATAAATAAGAGAGAGAGCAGAGAAAAAAGGAAATTAATAAATAAGAGAAAAAAATAAGGAAGTTATAATAAATGGTAAGAATACATTTAAATGCAATTCAATAGAAATAGCATAATTATAGAAAGAAAACCTTAAGAATAGATATGAGTTTAATTTTTGGAATCGTTCTTAAAAATTTCAAATTCTATCCGAAAGGATATAAGAACAGTGTTTGAATTCTTCACAAAAATATTCGACAAATCACGATTTAGAACACTAAAATAGAATAGCCTCAAACAATTTAAAAGTCACCTATAATTGCTTCTCTTCTTTGTAATAAAAAATGCATACAAATCGATTGAATTGTATAATTTTTAAATTTTACTTAAACCACTTCTATCTTTTATTTAACTATAGAATAAGAAATGCGTAATTTTATACTTGCAAAAGTAGTGGTAATATCAAATGTTAGTCAATACTTCGTGAATTATTAAAATCGTCTGAAATTGTCGCTTCTGTATATGTATGGTATAAATATATTTTGAATCCAAAAAATTAATACTAAATGCGTTATCTAAAAATGTTTTGTTGCATGAATTCTAATCCCGTTTATGATTATAAAAAATAACAGCTTAATTTTATGAAATTTGCGATTGGCCAAATTATTCACTAAGATATTTAAATAGAATCTGTTACATATAATCTGAATAGTGTTTGTGTAAAAAAGATTGAAAATTGTTTATCTAATTTGTACTTAGGTAGATGAATGTGAAAGCAAATTGCAAATAAAGAAATACAGTTTTTTTCCCAGAAACGCATTTTATTATTTATATTTAAACATGCTCTTAAACATAAGAAACAATTGCTTCAACAATCATAATTCTATAGCTCTTGTTAAATAGTGAACAACAGATCAATAATGGGAGAGGTCATGTGATCAAAACGAAATGTATTATTTATTTATTTTTTACTTTCGAGAGGGAAAAGGGCGGTCTGCATCTGTGCACGGGGTCGCCATTTGTACATGCAAACAAATGAGGTATAATCATTCTTTAGAATAAGAAGTTTAAAATTTTATGATATCGGATGGCAATAAATTTTATTTTTAAAGTGTTTTTCATTAAAAATGTATAAAAATAACTATCGTTACATATTACAGTAATTTTGCAATAATAATTAATTTCGTAAATAAATATAAATTGCTACGAAAAGACTTTCTTCATAAATGTGATTTGTGTAACGTTATCTACTGGTATTTTTTGTACTTATGAGTTTCAAATGCTTTAGAAAGTATAGTGTTTAATTTTCATCTTCAATTGTTTCTTGCAAAAATCTCCTGATAAAATTTCTATTCAATAGATTGTTATTTAGTTATTATCAATTGATAACCAATATTCAAAATATTTGTTTCTATAAACTCATAAATATAATAAAACAATATCGCAAAGCAAATTATTTTACGTCAGAACATCACATTGAACATATTTACATTGAACATTCATAAAATATTCCATACATATAACATAAAAACATACAGAACACCGAAGCTTTGCTTACAAATTTTCCAAATTGCTAGACCTATTGAATGATCATGGAAATAGTACAAGTGAGTTGCTCAGATGAAATAACACTGAACACACATAACACAATAATAAAGGTTACACATTAAAAACATTTAACATTCAAAACACGTGAAAACAACTGGGGTCTAATCAAAGAAGGCACTAATGATTAAACATGCTTGGTTACATTTGGAAAATCAATGCATTTGATTATAAATTTTGAAAAGTGATTTGAAAAATTGTCTAAGAAAGTTCGATAGATGTGAATAATAATTTTTTTAGAGAGAATGGCGATTTTTTTGCTCCTGATAGAACATGATTTTTAAAATATGAGCATTGTTCTTGTTATCTATATAAAACAAATTTGTAACCAATTGAAAATTCGTCGCATTAAATTAATTCGCAGTTTGTTTTACTGAGTGAAGAAAGACCAATCTAGGATTTCACATTGAGCAAATTGAATATTTTCTTTGGGGCTTTGAAAATTTGTTTCTGTTATTATGTCTGAATATTTATCGATATTATCAGTTGAAATATTTTCTGGTTTTCCATAATCAGACACTTATCGATGATGTTAACTAAACATTGCAAAGATTTAGATATAAATTTAAGTTTTAAAGTAAGGAGGCAAATAAACAAGAATATAAAAGTTCATGAAATAAAATGCAATGCTAATAAATGTAAATCTGACATTATTTTCGTTTAGATATCTGCCAACGTTTTGATGAATATTTCGACATACTTGAAAAAGGCATCTTGTAACCCCAGGGAAAGTATTTCATTTTCGGAATTCTATGGTTCCGCACTTTAATAATCATCGTGGAATATCTGTTATGGATAGAATTATTCATTTCAGCTCTTTTTGCTCATAGCATACGAACATGCAACTTAAATAAATGGTTATTCAGCACAATAATTTCGTTGAATATTTATTATTTTTGTAATGTATAGCTACTATTACTTTTGTCATTGTTAAATATTTGATGCCTAGTTTAGCTGAAATAGGCAGAGTTTTTGAATCTCTGTCCCAGGTTGCATTAATCACCGTAATCTAAGGTGTCCCAGTTTAACTTCTTGCCTTTACCACCATAACCTAAAGCGTCCCAATTGCCTTCTCCACCATAATTTTAAAAGTTCGTGTTTGATTTCTTACCTTCACCTTCATAATCTAAAGCGTCCCAGTTTGATTTCTCGCCTTCTCCGCCACTATCTATAGCTTCTCGAGTCAGAGTTAAAAAGAAATTCTGATCATTTTATTTAGTTTTCTTTGTTTTGTATTCTTTACTATCTAATTAGAGGACTTCTTTTAATGTGGGCAATATGTTGTCATATTAATTCATATTCAAACTGTGATATTCATGGATTTTAAGTAATGCTGCATCGAATTATAATATCGATGAATAATTTAAATTTGGCTCTCTAGTTAAAAGATATAATGATTCTCTGCAAGTATAATGCACAGAAATCACAGCTAAGGGGTTAAAACGTCGGCAGATTCTTTAAGTTTCAATAAGACGGAAACAAAATAGAAAATTAGTATTTTTGATAATTGGTTTTGATTCAAAATGTATTCTACTCTTTGTTTTAAAAAGAAAATGCGGTTTTTTTTTTCTTTTCTTCTCCTAATTCTTCTCGGTTTGGCACAGAGGTTTTATGAATGCAGCCGCCGGATGAGGGGGAAGATAGGGATTTCTGCTGAAACACGCGTCGGTGAGAAGAAACGCTTTACAAAAATGCTCGTTGTTTCATCGTGTTTCTGGCGAACAGGCACATGAGAAAAAGTATTGAACCGTTTCACGTAAAATGAGAGGTTTAACAAGAGGCACACCGAAACGCTGGAAATGGAAAATTAGTCTTTGATTGAAACTCTAGAGTAATCTGGTCAGACAGGCATCAATTTCCGTTAGCTCAACGAACAATGCTCAAACTCTTAATTCGAGAATGAGTTCTTCCATCAGATCTAGTTCAGTCAATTCAATAACCAAAATCAATCATTCTCTAAAGGCATCTATCTGATAGATTTTGAAGAACTGACGTTGAAGTTCGGTCAATCTTATAACAAGCAGCAGATTTAATGATTTTACAAATCAAATGTTATCAATTATAGTCTGGTCCATTTGCTAGATCTAATCGAATATATAAAAAATGCTAAATATGGCCAAACACCGAACTTTGTCAAGTCAAAAATTTCTAAATTTTGTCATGTGAGAGTTTTATTTCATCTTTTCAAAATCTGTTCTGATCTAGGTTCGAGGGAATATTTAGTTTCTAATAAAGCTTTGTGGCGTCTGCAGCGCAAATTTGAACAATTTAGAAATTTAGAGGGGTGCAAGTCACGCCGATGTACCGCCTACCTTTGTGTAGATCCCGCTAGGGGGCACATCAGATGACCTTTCTGTTTTTTTTTTTTTTTTTTTTTTTTTCAAAAGGCAGGGCCGTCGCTTCGCGAGTCACGGGTGAGAAAGGAATAGGTCGAGGCTTCGATAGAACATTTGGCGAAAGGGGTTGGCGCGATAATTTTTCGTGAGTACTATCACAAATTCGCTTCTTGGGGCGGGTATTGCGTGCACAACCGAACACATTGCATGGATAATTTATGCAAAAGCCACAAAGACATAGAATTTCTTCTTTTATTTTTCTATATATGAAATACTATTATCACCTAAAAATTGCTTGGAGGCAAAATACATAAATGTTATCAATCTTTTTCTTCGGGTATGCAACAAGAGACTCAGAATCGCTCATGGAAAGCTTAAATTATATTCCATTAGCAGTTTGGAATTTAAAAAAAATCGATAATCTATCAGGATAGAAGCGGACCGTTCAGCACAGATTATTAGATACAAGTATCGTGGAAGTCTACAAAGGGATTTTTTTTTTCCAACTAAGATAGAATCGATAGAATTTTCACAAATTTTTTTGAAAACTAACACCATCTTTTAAATCTGACAATTTTATTCACTGATGTCTTTTGACTGAATGGAAATTTCTTAGTATGAAAACTTCAGTTACGGAAAGAAACCCAGTCTTTCCCTATCCATAATTCCAACTCGAAAACTAACTCTACCTGAGCTTCGGAAATGGTACAGTTATGACAAAAGACCTCTCTCTAAACTTCGAGTAATTCTACGCTCAATTGCAACACACATACTTGGAAATTCAGGAAAACTGTTGCAGCGCTTCAGAAGTGAAGCTAAAAGATTCGATAGCGTGATTAAGGCTAATAAATAAATTGAACAAGGGAATCTTGCTGTTTACATAAGTTTTCTTTCATTCATTTTTTTTTTTAGTTTGAATTCTAAATACTCTCATGTTTTTTATTTTACCGCAGAATATGAACTCCAAAAGTCTCTTCTTTGTAAGATTTATTAAGCATAATACTTAGGCACAAAGGGAAAGTAGAAAAATATGCGTCAGAAACATACTGCATTTGAAACTTTAAAGTATACTTCAAAAGTGTGATTTTAAAGTCAATAGACCAAACACTTTTAACTGGTTTCTGAAACACTCCTAAAATATATTTCCCGTTTTTAAGTAAGAATCCAAATAACTAAACTTAGATATGATTTTTGTTGGATTTCTTTAAATGAATATTAATTTCTGTTGCCAACACATTTGTTCATTTTAGTATTGGATTACATTTCTATTTCTGCGCTTTTACAAATAAAATCGTTTGATTTCAATTCTCATAATTTATAGATTCAAAAGAAAAATGCCTCAAACTTGAGCAACACTAGTTAAGCAATCTGACCGCAATGGTATCATAACTTTTCACTATCCTTTAAAAAAATTTCTGCATTATTGTATATAAGTTAAATGCAACAATTGAATCTTTTAATCATGGTTCTAAGGAATCTCTTGTCTCAGCCCTGGAGCACTGCAACAAGTGTTCTGGATCTCCCTGCACATTAGAATGCTAAGGCCAGAAAAATAAATTTCTTAATATAATAAACGTTCAACTCGCTAATCTTATATCAAAAATGGACTATAACTTTACAAGGAAAGACACACAAAAAAGAAATTCTATTCGAGAGATATTTTCTACGTTTTGTACAGTGAACTTTCTTCCATACAGAGAGCGACAAAGAATTCATTACATAGAGTACTTGAATGGATTTTTCACAAACGAAAGTCGTCTGCTTTGTTAAGAAATGCTGTGGAAAATGTTGGAAACGATATTCCAGGGCGTTCCTACCTGTTGTTTCGACTTCGATGATGATAATTTAAACAGTAAAGAGATTAAATGCTTTTAAAATTAAAATAGTTTTAATAAATTAAAAACATTTAAAGTAGTTCAAATTGTTCTAGAGTTCATGAGAGTAAATGTTACAGAAGTAAATATTTATATATCTATTAATTATAAATGAAACAAGTTTATCTTTTGTTAAATAATTTCTTTTTTCATATAAAATAAATAGTGTCAATGGCCCCACTTTCTGAGGAAAATTAAAAAATATCGCCGGTTAAACAAAATTTTACATTACATCCATTTTGATGCACACATTTTCCTCAATTTAAGGACAATCATGATTGAAAAAAGAATGGATAGCAATATATAGCTTCTACAACTAAATCAAAATACTATATAAGAAGAAAAAAATACATTTCATTCCGAAGAATGCGTATTTCATTGTGAATGAATACGTAAAATATCAAGAAATATTCGATTATGAAACATAAAATATTGTTGGATTTTTGGTAGCAATCATAATGAAATTTTGTTACTCCAAGGATATTGTATCTGTTCATCGAAATGTGAGACAACCAGGGGCGGGACACCTCTGGAACAAGTAAAGCACGAAGGAAGTTGAAAGGTCCTTTTGTCTCACGCTGGACCACTTAACATGGAAAGACGAGTGGTGTCTGCATCTTGTAGATTCAAGTCCAAGGGACTCTATTAACATCGACATGAAATTTAAGGTCAGCAATGTTTCACTTTCAAGTCCATTGACAACTATTCTAATTGAAGGTCCATTAACTGTACATAGAGGCAGTAACGATGCTTTATATATATAAAGAGAAATTTGTAAAAACACAATTTGACACCTAAATTTCATGTATTGACAGGGAAAAAGACTTCTTGTAGCACGGTGAAGTATTTATACAGTATATGTATTTATATTTATATATATATATATTTAGTATATTTATATATGTGTGTTTGTGTGTTTTTGTGTACATACAACAATAAAGTAGTATATATTTTACTTAAATGTATGGAATAATATATTATATGCATTTAGTTATTATTTACAACTATCAAGAGAGAGGGATTGGACCATTTGTTCAGAGGAGGAGGGGGTGGAAGGTTCCCAGGGAGCAAAGGGAGGGGAGCATCCATCTTCCTGCCATTGTTAGGAAAACTGTTCAGAAATTAAATTCGGGAATAAAACATCACAAAATGGAGATTTTTTTTGAAAATTTTGTAAAAAAAATTTGTCTAATCTAAATAAAAGAAATTAATTTATAAAAATAGTCCATTTCTGGTTTAAAAATTTTTAACAGATATTTTGGCAAAACAGAAATTTTTTTCTTGAACACATTCTACACAATGGCAGAGAAGAAAAAAATGGTGAGATTGGAAAAGTCGTTTGGCATAGAAATATTGGTCGTTCGAGAGCATTCTTTTTCAGTTCTAGAGTTCAAGGATTGTTCTACCAAACGTTCTACTAGTACAGGAGAGAGAAACGGGGAAAGTTTTCTTCCTATATAATATCACAATTCCTTTTGAGAGACCGGAGGAAGTCGGTGGCAACGGGCATCGCACCGGTCAGAAGTCGTCTGCGCTCTCATCTAGCAACCGGCAGAGGTCGTCAACACAAGTCAGAAAAGGAGGAATCAGTTAATACTCTACAGTTCTGTTGATATAACGCTTGAGATGCAGTAATGGATATAAAACAAAACAAAAAAATGTACGTTGTCGAACTTCTTCATCTGTACGTGAAAAAATACTTCTCTAGTAATCAAAACTAATTAATGTCATGAAATAAGCTGAAAAATATTATATATGGCTATCTACAAATATAACTTTGAAGAAAATCCTTCATATTTCCTATTGTTAAAGTTTCCTTTCAGCTAATCAAACAAGAGTTTAGCTAAGCATAAACTTAATTAGTTCTTGTTTGAAATAAGAATTAAAACGGGTATATATATATAGATATATATATATTTAGCAAAATTTATTTCACTGATTTGATTGGCGCACGTTTATTGATTCTTCTGCAACTGTAACGTATTGGAAAAAATATATTATTGGAAGGGAGAAAAAAGAACATTTCCAATCTTTAATGATTGAAATTTGAAAACCTCGACTTCTTCTAATTGACGAAATACTGCTTTTACTTATATATATTACTTCATAATATATTTGAATCAAAGATTATTGCAGAAACTGAAGTTTCACCGGAGACATTTCTTCGCGCTTCCTTTCTTCTTCAGAAGGTTCCGATGCGACGCACCTTTGGAAATGCGATTCTAGTGGCTACTCGTTTCGAAACAGTAATTTAGATAAAAGTAGAAGATAATGTGTGAAATTGCAGCGGGACAATATCCAGTCTTTGAGCAGCAACAACTTCCAAATTTTGTTTTTCAGTTAGCTTGAGATGGCTTCTCTTCGAGTCACGTACTCAAGGGTCAGCACAGCGCTGAAAATAAGAAGGAAACCCAATTACAAAAATTGAAATTGTTTAGCAATACGCCATATCATTAAACACTTCACAATATTCAAATATAAGCTTTTGGGGGTTGCAAATGCTTTCTTTGATGCATTCATTCCAACGTGAATTTTCCCTTAAGCGAACTTAGATGCTATACAGTTTTTAAAATATCATTTCTGGATTCCTCATCATTTGGTTAGTTTCGTGTAGTAAAATATTTCATTGCACCAAGTTGAACTAATGTTGCAGCCATAATTCTGTTTTCTTTTCTTATAGGTATTTTGACAGAAAAAAAAACCTTTTATTCTTTATAAAGTTTATAATTTAAAAAATATCTGGAAATATTTTCTTTTAAATGACATTTTAAATTTTTTAATAGACTTTGTTTTTGGAATTTTAAATGAATATCTGGTTATGTCACTTAGCTTTGCAAAGCGTCATACTAGATTTTTAATCAGTATGTTTAATGTTGTAGATATTTCGCAATTTTTTTTTCACTTTTTAATTTTTTTTTTTTTTTTTTTTTTTGCTATCAAATTTAGCCTGCCCAAACGATTAGCTAAGAAAATTTAAAAGCCTTACATCGAAAGTAATTAAAGAGAAACTGTATTTTTTCCGTATAAATTTCAATTTTATTACATTTATAATTTATTCAATTTCAATCTTAACAAACAACAAGGGTGAATTTTTTATTCTTTTACCTTTTGAATTAATAATTTAACAGCCAAGAATGCTAATATGTGAAAGATCACTCGTAATATTGAGTGATGTGAACACAAGTGATGTGAACAATCACTCCTAATATGTAATAATTAAATATTACATGTGAACAATCACTCCTAATATGTAATAATTAAATATTACATGTGAACAATCACTCGTAATATTTAATTAATTTATAATTAATAGTTTATTATATTCAAAAGTGGCTAGTTGTATGTATAAAACAAAGTTTAATAAAATTTGCAATAAATGGTATGTATTAATTAGATAGTATTTTGCACAATTACAAGAAAAATGACAGATGAAGAATTAACAAGCATAAAATAAAATTTGTTTTGATTTGCAGATTTGAGTTTGCTGGTCCGTTGGACGTTCGAGGGAAACGACGAAGTACACTTGAATACGTCGTAATTTAAACTGCGAATTTAAATTCGACATGATTTGATTCGCGAACCATTTTGCTCAGTAGAATTTGCTCGAACCGTTTCCATGTTATAAAAGAAAGCATTATACCAGTAATTAATTTTTATCAAATTTTTTAGCAATTATTAATTAAATTTTCATTTTCCTCTTTATTTCCCAAATTTGCGTAGCTATCAAATTTGATTCAGAAAGTTTTTTCCTCTCAATCAGCGGAGTGGTCTGCCCAAAATTTTCACGTGACTCTCTAATAAGAGAATTGTCCCCCCACCCCCTCAGTAAAAAATTTGTAGACTTAGAGGCGAAGGCATTGGCATACAATATTATGAAATGCTACACTTTGGTGTGATTTTAACTATCGGAAATCGGATTTTTGATTTAGACTTGTCTTTCCCAACCAATTGAAACCAAAATCAGACAGAGAACTGAAATTGTAGTCAAAAATTTCATACCAAATTCAATATTTCAGTCATTGCATTTTTGAGTTATCGCCTTTACATGCTCCTGAAGGTACAGACTGACGGATATTTAATCCTTAGTTTTATTCGGCTCAAAATTTGAGAGGAATCTACTAATTTTTGACTTCTCTTTAACTCAAAATGTTTTTGAGTTATCTTCGGCATAGACAGACATTTTCCAAAAATGTGTTTTTCAAACTCAATAAGGTCTAGAAATTGGAGATTCATAAAAATCACGAATTCAAATTTTTTAACGATTACAATACTTTCTCTGTATAAGAGAAAATAAAAAGGGGGGGGGGGTTGATTAAGGGTAGAAGTTGTTAAATATTGTCAACAAAGCGATTAATGAAATGGCGGACTGAATGATAAGTTCACTGTTGATTCGCAGCAACTAACTAACATTATCCCAAGGATGTTGTTAAAGATCAGACAGGGAAAATAGGTGTTGGTGATCACTCACCTGTTATGAGGATGTCCGGTGTCATAGGATTGAGCAGACGGCGCCGTGGCATCCCTGTGGAAGTAGCGGGTGGGCGGTGATGTTGCCCGTGTGGAGGGCTGGAAGGCGCCAACTCTGATTGCTCACTGGCTGGCACAGAAAAGAAAAGGGATCAGTACACAAATCAAACTATGCGCCCACACTTCCCGGCATGCTTTCCAAAAAAATCGATTTCCCATTCCACAGGTCGTTGAAATTTTAGCTGATCTCAGTATTAGTTACGTATTTGTTTAGATTAAGACAGCATATAGCTAATGGATTTCCACAAAGGACATTGCAAAGAACGACCTTTGGAATCAATGTCGCTTGGCAAAGCCGGATTTATATATAGACAAAATAAATAATTATCTAGGGGCCTTACATTTTTTTTTGGGGGGGGGGTCACAAGCCCATTAGATTTTTTTTCTGGTATCTTGAAGGTTATTTAATTTTGTACTTTATTTTTTAACTATAAAAGCCATGCAATTAAACTTATTAAAATTGAAATCAGACTTTATTTAGGTAAATTTTGAAAAATCAGTCTACTGACATTCTTAATTAATTAAGTTTTGTGAATAATGTTATTTTTCATTTCAAAAAATCAGGTGCTTTTTTATTATAAAAAAATGTTAGACATCCTATTATTAAATAATTGGTGTTGAAGAATTTTGTCGTGTTGAAGGATTTTTATCGTGTTGTTTTTATGATGTTGAAGATTTTTATTATTTTTTCCTAAAATTACTTTAACATTTCAATGTTGTATTTTTTGTACGCGATAAATAGGAAATAAATTTTTAGCAAAATTATATGCAAGCAAGTGTTTTGTTACTTCATTTTGTCAAAATTTACAGCTTAAAACTATTTATATAAAAAATGGGGGGGGGATTGGTTTTTGTAATGGAATGGAGAAAAGTCCCTAAAAAACTTAATCCAACCTTGGCATCTGGGTTGTATTATCATTTTTCGCCACTATCGCCATTTTTTGTCTTTACGATGGGAAAGTAATGCATTAATATGTCATCCTCACTTCAGCCTCCAAAACTGAAAGCTCGTAGAATTTAATTTCCTTTTTTCATTTATTTTCGGAGAAAACTTTTTACAACCAGTAAATAATTCTATAATACCTTAATAGGAACAGGGGCTGGTTGAAAAGAATTTCAGTTATTTCCGGTCGCACAAGTGCCTAGAGTCGTAAAGATATAAAATAAAGCTTAATAAAAATCATTTTTAAAAAACGTGTTTGACATAATTGAGATTCCGCTTAAAACATAAAGTAGAATTTGATTTTTAAAGCATGCCGGGCGACGTTTAGTTAACACGTTAAACGATATGTCAGTATTGCCTTTATTTCCGTTCGGTCCATGTACTCTAACAATGCCCTCAGTGTTTAGATTCATCTTAGAGACAAGATGACTGCCGTGGTCTTTAATAAAACCTATCAAAATATTTTGATAAGGGAATTAGGTGTATTTATGAACTTATTAGAAATTAATTTCTTTGCTTTTATATCGTATTTTACACTATAAGCCACCGACGACTATCATGGCCTGCATGAAAGATTTAACATTAGTCATCAGTGACTAACACTGCCTGAATGGAAATTTCAATATCAGTCATGGATGACTGACGTGGCGTTTAACTTATTTATATATAAAAATGGTATAACAGAACAGTTTGAAGCTCATTAAAATGGTATAACAGAACAGTTTGATAACTTATTTATATATAAAAATGGTATAACAGAACAGTTTGATAACTTATTTATATATAAAAATGGTATAACAGAACAGTTTGAAGCTCATTAAAATGGTATAACAGAACAGTTTGAAGCTCATTAAAATGGTATAACAGAACAGTTTGAAGCTCATAACAGATATTCTGTCTTTATTTTTAGATTACTTTAAATCTGTTAAGCAACTGATTTGTTAAAAGTCATTTAATATATAGTATAGGTCAATAACCATAAAATACACAACGTCAGATTTAACGTGCTGAGCTTGAAAGATCCTTTTATTTTCAAATATACGGTGATGTGTAAACCTTATTTGTATTTTTTTTTTGTAATTATTTTCCGATAAAAACAAATAAAAAAAAAGGGATGGAAAAAAAAGGCAGTAATAAAAAAAGGCGTAGAAAGAGTTCGTTCCATCGTCTTGCATTCTAAGCCATAAATAAAAAAGAATCTAGAATTATGGCTGCATCGGCTTGTACTGGCTGTTATTGGCTGCCCGGCCATCGACATCACTTGACCTTTCGGTCAGCGAGAAAATGGGGAATACTGATTTACCCACTAACCGTCTTTCTTTAAACATGCCTGTATCGTTTGTGTCAGATTGTTGATCAGTAATGTGGTCTCGTAATTTCGATTCCGTTGAGCCCTAATTTAAACGCAGCTACCGATTTTATAATACAAAACGACATACGAAGAAAACAAATGATTGAGATGTATTCCAACAATATTATATTGGTTCATGATTAAACAAATAGTTTAATTATTTCTAAAACGTGGTAAAACAACAAAATGAAAGCAGAACAAAGCAAATATCATAAGCAACAAAATTCAGAAACAACATACCCCTTGTGTAGTTCTCTGTGACATTGGACTTTTTTGTCATCTGTTTGAAAAATCTCTTCTCCAAGTTGTTGCTCTGAGTGAAATAAAAAAATGTATTTTCAAAGGAACAGAGGACATGCAGAATACACGATAAAATATGTTCTTATATTCCTATCGAAATAGCACGAGCAGCATGCTGGGAAAAAATAGATACAATGCTTAGCCATACATTTGCATTGCATGCTATGCTATTGGATTTTTAATTTTCTGACTAAATGTATGCATAATACTGCAATAAAAGACAATTTTGATTGTCTAAGAAATAAATGATTTGAGAATTATATACAACTGATTAAAATTTTTATATAAAAATTAAATTTTTGTGTGTGTTTGTATAATTTTTCTAAATACAAATCTAGATTTTTTTTTAAGTTCTAATCCTGTCGATTGGGTATAAGTCTTCATAGTGAGATAAAAATTGCTGCCAACTTTTAAAAATCTAAAAATCAAATAAAATTTTAGTTAATTAATTAAGCAAGAATTCGGTATATTCCTGCGATATTCAAGAAAAAGTTATCAACCAACCAAATGAAAAAGGTATCTCACAAGAATGGTTCTTAAAACATTTTAAAATTTGAAAAATTGTCTTTTTAATATTATCAATTAAATTATGGTACAATTTTATACTGTTTAATTTTTAAAAATTCTTTATTTTTTTATTTTTAACAATTTTATTATAATGGAAAACAAACGAATTTCATATTTTTGAAGTGATACATGTGTGGTATTTTATTCCCCAAAATTTTCACGGCAAACAAAACAAGATTTTATTTTCGCTAATAATTATTGTCGCACGAAATGACGCATTATATTTCCTTTTTTTAATTCATCATTTTTGCATTCATTCATTATTTGATTTTGATATTTCATTTTTTAAATATATTGATAATGTATTTGTTCATTCTAAAGATAATAAAAAGGCCACTAACGTTAACACTGAATGAGTTACGTTCAAAAGTCAGTAGAAATTTACATTGATTTTGCATAAAGTGCTTTTGAATTATTGGGTTCACAGACACAGATATAATTCTAGAAATGTGTTTTTCGGATTTACATAGCTCTGAAACCTGGAGGTACGTCAAAATCCCGAGGTCGAATTTTTCGACAGCTACAATATTTCCTCTTTGCATATAAGTAAAACAGTATTTCAAGTTAAATTTCGCTCTTGCACTGGATGAATAGTTGGTGGCCAAAGCTGTCTTGTAACTAATTATACCCTAAATATAGAAATTCATGCACATTAAGGACTAGATGAAACTTAAATTCATAAGTTGCCTTATAAAGGGGCTGTTAAAATTTTTTTTAAATCTTTTACCGCTTATAGCCTTTTAAAAACAACAATTTTTTTAAATCTCAATCAACTTTATATAAACCAAACAAATTTGCATTTAGATGTTTAAGCATAATTATAGTGTCACTTTAAAGATAAGTGCAGTTATAAATTATACAAATTTATTGTTAATTTAAATCACTATTATGATTGAATTTTTATACAACAGCCACTAAATTATATAAGGGGTAATTCATCTCATTTGTCTATCGATAATTTTTTTAAAATTTTTTAGTCACCTGTATCCCCTTATTTTGAAATTCATATAGTTTATATTTTCATTCTTATGATTATATTTTTATTCTTATAATTCGAATTTAATATTTTATTGCCTCCTGAGTAGAGTGGCTATAATCACATATATTCTATTCATCCTTTGACAGCAGGATCACTTTGTGTCATAGCCATGATCTAATTAATTTTTGTTCCCTCGAAAGAATTAGTTTCAAACAAGTCATTGACCTTCAGAGATCCGTTACATTCCTTACAAACTTTTAAAAATTTTCAGAAGTAATGTTTGGAAATTAATCAATTTTTCTTATTTGAGATTTTTATCAACAGATATTTCTTACGACTGATTGATTCCAGCAGAAATTAACTATCATAATCTTTAGGAAAATGAATTAGCTTATACGCTTGTTGTTGGTCAGTCTCAAGTAGATGTTTTTCAATGGTTACGAACATCTCGAATGATGGTATTTAATCAGTTCGAAATTACAGGAACCGTCCCTAGAAAGACCATCTGTGGTCATTAAAAGCAACTGCACGTATTTATGATCAATGCATAGCATTAAATGCATAATGCTACTTGCTGAGACTAAACTAATAAATTGTAAGCAGAATACCTGCAAACAGCTTGGGAAAGGTCAGTCCTTGGCGATCGGTGGTACCCCTTATCCACAACACATCACAGAAGAGATCCAATCTTTTGAGAATTTAAGAGTACTATTTTTGGATATGGGAAAATTGTAGCAATGTCCCTTTTAATGATAACTGAAGAATCTGCGTACAAAGAGATTTTCTTGATTGCAGAATCTTGACCTGATTGTACACAGGATTCTTGACATAGGAGAAGTGTGGAATCTGCTTTCTTCGCTCTAACATATATGGAATTTATCAATACTCATGTGGAATCATGTTAAAGGGTTGTACACATTTGCGCATCCTTGATATGGGTTCTATACCGGTACAGAGGTACGAAATTCTTCCCCCTAATGTAAGATTTGTCTTTAAAGCTGTTATCGACAAATGAAAGTAGTGAAGACGTTAGGCCACAGACAGTCCAGCTTGTGGATATTTTTTGCAAAAGGCGGTTAATCATCGGAGGAGAGAATCAGTCATATCACTGGATCACAACTCCACAGCTTATACTTGGGATACTCTAAAAAGAGACTTTGCACGACATCACCCTTCTCTGAATACCATCGAGTATTCAGATTCGAGGTTTGTTTAAAACTGAAATTGGATTGTTGCCACGCAGTCTGATTAACAATCTCATCATCATCATGGATGTTCACGGTAAGACTTGCAGAGTTGCCACATTCTTTGCCAGCAAGACGATTTTGAAAATAACAGGTCTTATGTTCAGGCCATTTTTATTCTTATTTGAATATTTCAAAGAAGTTATTCTTTTTTTTAATCATGTTTGTCCACTGTTAACTGCCTAACAGTATTGAATCATTTGGATACATTAATATAATATTTGGTCACCATTCCTGCATTTATAACATTAAAAATAATTATTTGTTTTCAGCGGGTTCTTTTAAAATAAATATTAGAAAGCAACAGAAAGAAAGAAAGAAATATTGTGAGAGACTCAACAGCTATTTGAATAATTTATCTGTGTAGATATATTTATCGTATATGCATTCCGAAATAAACTAACACAATCTATTTATTGCTTCTATTCTCTTCCAAACAAGCCTATATTCTTAATTACTTAGGCGAATTTTCCTAATGTTCATTTCTTGTTATACTATATTTATTTACTATCTCAATCTAATATAAATCATAAACATATAGCTGTTAAGATTCAGAATATCGCCTTTTTTTGCATAGAGTATGCCGTTACTAACAACTAATAATAACAGCCTTTTTCAATAAATCCAAAATAGCCTTTAGCGTTTCAATAATCTCAATAATTTAAAAGTTATTATTTAACGAGTTTTTTGAGATCTGATATCTAACTGATTTGAAATATAAAAACTGACGTACGAGGCTATATCATTCTAGCAGCGTCTTTTCATCAAGTAAAAACTGCTGATAAAGTCTTCTACTGAATTCGATTTCTTGCCAGTTTAGAAAATCTTTTTACTTTTTTCCGACATTCAATCAGTGACATACGACAGCATGAATAGAGTGACTATTTTTTTGCCTTGGTGAATAATTATTCCATTTGATATTCGTTTTTTCTACATTCACCATTCATAATAACAGGTTTTCTTATCAATTCACAGAATAGACGTTCCATCAATTTTCGAGAATTTTTTTACTGCAATTTTCAGATTATTAATAAATTTCACTCTTTGACCACTTTTTAGTCAAGAGCATATTATAGTTAAAATTTATTAATGGTAAAAATCAATAAAACTACTTTTAACATGCTCAAAAAAGCAATTTCAAGATATTCATTTCATTTTTTTGCATTTCACAACTCGTGAATATAAATTACGATTACATGCTCTTAATAATGCATCGATTAATGTACTATCGCCATGTGCTTTAACATTTTTTTCAGACAATCAAATGAAACTAAAAATTATTAAAATGAAAGAAGGGCAAACAAAAAAAATCTCTTATTAATAGTATGATTGAATTTAGTGGCAACAACCACATAATTACAACCGATACAACATTAGTCTTAGTTTTAAAATGTATGTACCAAGGAATGATAAACGTATATATAAACATATAAATGTACATTCCTTCGATATAATCATCAACAAATCTATACTTAAGCCTCTTAATAAAGACATTGTTCCGTCGCATTCGCTACCACATTACTTCAGAAATTTTTAAAGCAATAGATCTCTCCATCCAAACCAACATTGATATTGCTTCAGATATTGTATTACTTCCACATCTTTAGAAATATGTATTATTGTACACTGGTGGTTATATCGGAAGATCATAAACATTTGAAATACCAATGTTGTTTCGAGCACAATTACTTATTCTCCATAACTAGGTTTCCAACTCTCGTATTTCTTTCCAATACGCATTAAATGTGCATGGTTTGAACAAGCATTTTATTCTATCATTCTCAATCTGAACTGCTAATGATCTAAAGTAAATCTGTAAAAACAGTTTAAATTACCAATTATCATTTATTCAAAACCATAGGAAATATTTCATAAAATTTAATTCATAAAGGATTAATGCCACAATGATTCGGCGGCAGTGTCTCGGATATGAGATCATAGGATCAGAGAGTGGTGAAGCTTATAAAGCCAGATAACAACTACGGGACACGAGAAATTATTTTTGTCTTGTGGTCTTGTTACGCGGCTGCGAACCATAAGGTCCCAGGTTCTATTCTACTCGATTCACCAATCATCCACATTGGTGACCCAGACGCTGCAATTCTGATTCCACAGACGATTCAAGTTTATATCATATTTTAGTTTTGTCTTATACTACCTTCCAAATAAAAGATTCGTCTATCCAAATTAAAGCTGAGGTTATTCAATGGGCTAGAGCTGTGCAGTAATGACATACCATACCAATGTGCTGCGTATTCTGAAGACACGGAAAAAACTGTATCTCTATAGATACCGTTCTATCGAAATTCAAAACTAATCTGATTCCATAAACAAAGGAAACCACCTCATAGTATTTCCTGCAGAAGTGCACCACGGATTACTTCAAAGCAACAGGTTAATTCATCCGAGTCATCTACATAATTAGGATTGCTTTAGAAATTCTACAACTTCAACATAATTCGTTTTACACAACACTAGCGAGTATATTGAAGGACTAAACATTTCAAGTACTACTATAACAGTTATAACTAAGCAGTTGTCACCATTAATCCATTAACTGCCACGATCCCCACTTAAAATCTTACGTAAATCACTCGGCGCCAAAAATATACATGGTACACCTGACAATTTCGTGTCGTTCCATATATATCAGCCAACATTGTATATAACAGAATGTCTGTATTCTGTGCCTCGATTGTTTCCAAAAAACGAACAAATGTGAAATTCGTCTGTAAATTGAACGGAATAGAATTGTCATATTTTAAGCACTATATTTTTAATTTGCTTTTTATATCACAGCACACTTCCGAGTATCCGGTTCGCGACTATCTGACTTCCCTATTATCCAGCCTAATTTTTAAAAAACTAAAAACTGCAAGTTTTGACTCTTATCTTAGGGTTACCTTTTCATATATGTGTATCATTTACCGGTGAAAAATAAAATCAGTTTGAATTAATTTTCTTAAGAATTAGGCCTACGATTTACGTTAATGTTTTGTCCATATTTCCTTCATTTAAGTTATAGAATTTATGTTAAAATAAGAACAGTTCATATCCTTTAACTTAATTTTATCTTAAAAAATTCTTGAAACGTATAGTGCAGTATACAAACATATATAAATTATCTTTTAACTCGAGTCGTTACCGGCAACGGCTTCTATGATTCAACGGGTTGCGGTTACGTTCACATTCTACGTGTCTTGAAATAAATTGAGGGGTTAGTACTCAATAAGAGGCGAGAAAATACATGTTATAGCAGTGAGTTTTGGCATAAAAACTTTGTCTTCTGGTGTTGATGGGCAAAAAAATGAGTTCATAGAACTCTGGCCTATCCGGCCAGCCCTTCCGCCACATTAGGCCGGATACTCATGAGTGTACTGTATAATAAAATATTATATACATAAATAGATTATTTAGAGATTATAGCTACGATTCGTTGCTTATTCAGTCTTTTGTTTTTTATTGAACATTTTATAACGACATCCTTTTTCAAAAATATCAAATATTTTCAAAACAAAACATAATTTGAATATAATTACACAGCTTTTTATAAATATATATAACTTATTCGGCGTGAAATTTGAAAAAAAAATATTGGCAATTAATGGATCAATTTTTCAAATCTTGAGCATAAACTGTAAAATAGTTGTCAGTGATGTTTGTAATTTCCAGCAACTTTATATAGTTTATGAACAACAATATATTTCAGCTTACTTGCTAAGAACAAATCTAAGAAAGGTGTAAATAAGGTGCAAGAAGGTATAAAGAACTTTCCATCTAAATATAATTTATGAGCAATTTTACGGCACTCAATTGTAACCGATTTAACATCAACACATTTCTGTTCTTTCTCGACGTATCACTAGCCAGTTTATAAGAATTTAGAGATGCGATGTTTGTTGGTGGCAAAATAGAATGTGTCATATGCCAAAATTAGGACACTCGTCTAAGCTATCCTTTCTTTCCATTTGACATTCTTTCTAAATTCTTTTGAACTAATCAAAATTATAAGGTGGAATAGAAAGTAATAATGATGACAACAATTGTAAATAATTGCTGTAAAATTACTCGTAAAACAAATGTGAAAGATGAACTGTTTTTCCTTTTTTTCCCAAGATCAAATTGTAATCAAATTTTTTTTACAGCAAGCTTTAGCCATTAGTGAACTGAATGAACATATTTACATTGTTATCAGATCGTTAAATAGTAATGCTCGGAAATTTAAACTCTGACAGTTATTTTGCAGTAGCATGTGTAATATTGATTTTTTTAAAAAGTCAGAAAATGTTTTCAAAATTAATCATGATCTTACCATTCTATCTTAAAGCTGTGTTCAATTCTTTTTCCTTTCATTTTGAAAATAAAAAATAATTTTTTCGATATCAGTAAATATGTCTGTTTTAATAAAGTGAGTTTATTTTATTTTATTTTAATTTTCTCGTGCAAAAAGTAGACTAGGAGAATGTATTATAATCGCCCCCCCCCCAAAAAAAAAATTGACTTCGAGTTTTTGACGCATCTCCAAGTTGCTCAAGAATTCAATAAGGCTTTTCATATTCAAAAAAACTTATTTTTAAAAATTGTTCCTTTCTGCTGCCCTTTTTGATGAAATTCTTATAATTTTATTCAAAAGTATATAATTTACTATGCCTGTTCGCAGTTTTCTTATTCTTTTAAGCATTTCGCTATTTTGTTTTGACATATGTATTCAAATTCTTGTATATATAAAATAATATTGCAAATCATTCATAATTTTGCATACTATAATTATTTTAAATTACATTGTATTTCATTTTTCACGATTTAATGATGCATTTGAGTGCGTTAAGGAAGCATTTTAGCATTGTTTCTTCATTTCTGGATCAGTTACGTGAAGTTATTAATGTAATTCTTTAATTTTAACAATTTTGTTCAAAATTACTTGTTTTATTATGCTTGTTCGTTGTTTTCTTTATTTTATATATAGTTCCCGATTTTTCTTTAATATATGTATCCGAATTCTCTGTATATGTCATATAATATTGCAAATAAATTATTCATAATTTTTGCATATAATAATTATTCTAAATTACTTAAATTATACTTCATTCTCCGTGGTTTAATGATGCATTCGAGTGCGTTAAGGATGCATTTTAGCATTGATTCTTTATTTCTGGACCAGCTATGTGAAGTTATTAATGAAATGTTCTTAATTCTAATAACTTTGTTCAAAATTTGTATCTTTCAATATTTTTATATGCAATATAATTTTATAAAGTAATTACAAATATATAATATCTTATCTTTAATTAATTAACAATTTAAAGTTACTTCAAGAAGAGATTTTAACCAAGATCTACTGGTAAAGTCCAAAAACAGAATCAAATGCAAAATACGCACAACAAATATACTGCAGATTGAGCTCAGATTCTGCATATAAATATCAGAAATTACATATGAATGTTTTGATTGGAAATTTCCAAACTAATTCTACAAAATTTGATTTAAGTACCATTTAATAATGAGAGTTTGTTCTGAGGTTAATCTGCAGTATTCGAACTTTGCAGATTCCAGGAGCGAAAGGGAGGTAATGTGTCACATTAGAGCAATGCACCATTAAGCAGGCACCATTAAGCACATATCGAAAGCTTTCATTTCAACATATTACACAACGATATACACATAATAACGCTGCCTAGGAACCTTATCATTCATTTTAACAGATGTCACATTTCAGCTGATAAATTAAGTCTAAAAATGTCATCAAATTTAATTTTCGGTCTTGACTATTACGAAACTTTTTATCGAAATTTGAACAAGATCTTAAATGCATGGATATTTAAAAAAATTTCTTTTTATTATCCAATAATTTAAATTAAAACACATTTCGGACTATGATATTTATTACCGTTCTTTCTTACTGCAGCCGAAATTTACTACCAAGACACTTAGAAATGAAATCCAATGCTAGTACGACCCACATAAGCTTTCTACTGAGTAAGTCTTTCCGAAATAGTCATTAGTTTTGATTCATTTTGATTTATATAAAGATATTGTCAATGCCTGAACAGAAATATCGCGGTTCGCATTTGCTTCTTTCTAAACAAACATTCTAAGCTGCATTTGGATTAATTTAAGAATTTTGAGTCAGTATAAATCTAAGAGAATTTTTAATTTTCCAATTCTCGGTTTTTAAAACGTTACTAGCTTTATTTTTCAAACCTATCTATGGGAAATGACACTTTATAAAGTCTTCTTTTAAATTCTTCAAATGCATTGTAATAATAAATAATAAAATGGAATGTTTAAAAAAAGTTTTAGTAGCTAAATCAAAATTCGAGGAACATTATTTGGGTATTATTTTCAACATATATTACAATTAGTGTTACAATTATATTACAATTAGTGAAATATTTATGACTTTTGCTTGTTCTGTTTGTAGCAGACAAAGATTTATTAAAATTCGATGATTTTTTTTCTAAAGTATGATGTTCATCAGAAAAAATTTGTTGTATTTCAAAACCTTTATCTAGGTATTCAAAAAAAAAAAAAAAAAACTAGTTAAAGTTTTTTTAATTGTTAAGAACTTTTCTGGGAATCGTTTTCTAAATTCAGTTATGATTTAATTCCTACGAACTTGGTTTGTTGAATTCCGCTGCAGTAAATATTATACAGATAGATTCGCAAAAGGTCTCTAGGCAACGTCGCAAACATCAAACAAAGAAGCAGAGAAAGAGAGAAAGAAAGAAAGAGCAGGAATGAGAGAAGAGAAAGAAAGAGAATAATACTTTTATGAGGAAGATGTCCCGCTTTTATGCAGTGTGTTGTTGCTGCATGCACAATGAGAAAGGACAAAACAATTACAAAACAACACTCAATACTTACAAGGCCAATCAGTTAAACACCAAATGATTAAACACTTACAAATAAGGCAAGCTTTCATATTCGAACCACGCCACAACCATTCTCGTCACTTTCTCACAAAAATTTTACCTCGAAGTTTATAACTTAATCCAAAAACTGAAACTGCTGAAATTTAGCTCCATTGTTTCGTCGAGAAGTCTTTACATGTCTCAGACAAAGATTTTTCTATGCTTTCAGCTTATAATTTATAATTTAAGCAATTCCACACCTGTCATTGAATTAATGTATTCATTGTTTATTTAAGGATTAAGTGATAGGAATTTAGGAAATTTAAATTCATGACGATATAGGAAATATTCAGAATAATCCGGAGAATTTGATAATTTTTACCATTCAATCTAATGATTGCATGAACCTGCAAATGGAATTTAAAATTATTCTAAAAACTGCGACATAGAAAGTCGATTATTCAATAGCATACGATAACTAAATTCCAAAAGCAGAATTTTCATAATCTAATTTTTAATATTAAATCAGTTTTTGTCAGGATAATTGCATTCAAAATCGGGATTACAAATCCAAAATCTGCACTATCTTAGATCATCCCCAGACATCTGATATAAATTAATAACTTAGTCTGATTCACTTTCATTCTCAAATTTAACAATGACTATTCTGAATATGTGCAGTAGAATATCAGAGCTTCCTATTCATTTTAAAATCTTTTTTCAGCCTTTTCAATACTTTATTCATGGTGCTATTCAATATAACTATATTTTGGTTTTCTTCATTTCAACTAAAATTAAACTTGAGGATTATAAGAAACTTATTATAACTTTATTATTATTATTTATTAATTAGGAATTATTTATAACTTAAAAATCATGCTGATAAAATAAGTAAGTTGGACTTTTTTATCTAATCCATCTTCCATAATTTCTGATAATTACCGATTTAATTTGGTTAACTATTAATGATATTTCTGTTAATAGATGTGGCGAGGTTGGAATATCAAATAGTGAGTTCACACATCGAAATAATAACAGTGAACAAATATCATTCAAAATAAAAAAAATAATAGTGATAAAAGAAATGTCACATTTATATATATAAATACATATATTCATGCACATTTCATAGTCAAAGTATATTGAAAACAACATAAATCAATTTTTATGTAATTAGGCTGAAATAAATTAGTCATTAATTTTATAACATTAAAGGTAACGTGCAATACAGAGGAAAACAACAACAACGAATCACATTTATATGCATACAATTTTTTAAAAAATATTCTGATTATTTACATATTAATAGCAAGAAAAATAGAAGAAAATAGAAAATCAGAGTACTGAAATAAAATACATACATTTACATAGAAACTGATTAGAATAAATTTCTTAAAAATGTATCTTTGAATGAAAAAGTCAAGCAAATTTATATGGAAATGTAATTAATTTTTAGAGGTTCTATTTAATTTCATTTAGCAATGAACATTTCCTTAAAGCCTTCTTTGAGCTATATAATGAGGAAGATGCTTGCAAAATAAGATGAAATCGTGCAAATTTTACTTTTAAACTAACTTATGAACATAGTCATTAGCAAGAACATAGTCAGATATAATTTTAGAAACTGTTGAGCTTTAGGAAACTAAAAGAAGATTAGTGAGAAGTTTTATGAATTTTGGTTTTAAAACTTAGATTCTGTTCTTAATTTTTTTTTGTTTTGAAATAGATGATTTTCTTTTATTTCAAAATAAATTTATGAATGATATATAAAGACATCTAATAAAAGCTTGTCTCTTAATCGAAATATATCCAAAGGTTGTATAAATAAAGATTTCGGAATCCAAAATTGCTATTTGAAATAGAAGTTTGAAATAAAATCTAGAATCTAATTGGTTAAGCATATAACAAAATACAAATAATATGCTCTAAATTAAAATTTCTGTGAAGTATCTGTACTTAGGATATCTAAAGGATGCATTTAATTATTAAAATAAAGCTCAAGTTTTTAACTGAAACATTTTTTCCTTAAACAGTGAAACCTGTAAGAAAAAAATTGTTTTTGTTGAGAAAAAAATAATTGGTAATAATAGAATATTGTCAATTATTTCAGTCCTTTTTTTATTAAGATATAAAAAAATTAATGAAACTATTCTATACAATCAAAACTATTGAAAAATGATAAATTTTATGTTAATAATGATGATACATTTCTGCTATCTAAACTATAACAGATATGTAGCACACATTACACATTAAGGTTCAGGTTTTCCAATGAAAAGAAATTTAGTGGGATGAAATCGAATGAATGTGAGAAATTTAGCGTTACTTTTTCTTCTAACATCCAAAATTTAGAATTCTATAAAAATAAAGCTTTCAAGAAATGATGGGCAATAATACTTTGATTAATTTAATACAGGAAGTTTTGTTTTGTTATACAATACGGGATATAGGTTTTCTTTTAAATATATTTTTGGGGGATAATCTGCACCAGCAAAAATTCACCAAAAAATCAGTTAAGTTCTTTCTGTTTGATTTTAGCCAAATTAAATAGCATATTCCACGTCATTTGAGGAATGACACATAAATTTCTACATTAGAGTTCCTCCAACTGTTCTCAAAAGTGAAATTATTTCTATTTAATTAAGTATTTCAAACTTTACATGATATTAGCAGAATATACTAGAACAAGCATTTAGATACCTGAAATATTTAAGAAAAACATTCAATAAAAAGTAAATTCAATAAAAAAGGTATATATATATTTCACATAGAGAGCTAAATTAAATGCAAAGATGCGTTGAATTTTCTTTAAGACTTACTTATAACAGTAAGTATTCGGCAATGATTTCATTTATTTTATGACAAAAGAAGGACAAAAAATCACTGAATGGCTGAAGGCATCTTCAAAAATGTAATTATTTATAGAATTATGAGAACAAATAGTAAGAGTTAAACATTCGTGATGAAGAAAATTTTGGCATTTTTGGATATAAAAGAAGTATCAAATCTAAACACTTCCACAACTGATGTTATAATTCTGTAAATTCAGCTACTTTCGAAGGATGAACATTGAAATTATTTTAATTAATTTATGGCAAATTGTTTGGACTTAAATGTGATAAAATTTCTTGTTGCGAGACTGCATTATTACAAAACGACTTAAAAATTCTTTCTTTGAGCTAATTATCTGTTTAGTTTTACTTTTGCCTTGAATAACTTAATCAGATTTCCTCAACTTCAGTCCAAACATGGGTTATGAGGAAACATTCACAAATTAGTGGATTTGGTACATTTATGCCATTCATTGCACCAATGCAGACTTTTATCTTTCTTTTTGCAATGTGTCTTCATCTATGGATTCTTTTGTTTCAGGATGACCTCAGCTTCATGATAAGAAGGCATAGGATTCGAATCCCGATTCACCAAATAGACTTACATCTGTGCCCCCCCTTCCGTTCCCTTGTACATGTTTCAGAAAGATGTATTAGTTCCAGGTGTGATTCTTGTAATCTGTATGGTAAAAATGACTATGTGCATCCTTCAATGATTTATGTCCAGGCCGAAAATTACACATTAATTTATCCAAGCCAACCAATTATCCATAACTAACTCACAGAGATTCTACTTCTGTAGGCCATTTATAATAAAACTAGTGGTGAGATACTTTAATCATAATATTGTTTATCACGCTTATTGACAACATTAAGAGAAATTGCGTGATTGAATTGTCATTATTAAAATAATTTGACCCTATAGTTTATATATATATATAGTTATATATATATAAACTATAGTTATATATAGTTTTTGGTATAGTTTAAATGCGCAAAAGGGAAAAGAAATTTTCAATTCTCCCAGAACAAATTCTTTAAAATTAAATTTGTTAATATTTTTGCTGCTATTTTTATAATATGAGAGATATATTTGTAAATAAAGTGTAATATGAACGAAATAATGAAAAGATTAAAATAAGAAATCGATTCACACAAGTGCTTAAATTTGAATTTATGAATGTCGTAAGACATTAGCTTGAATCAACCACATTATTTTTCAAATTGGATCAGAAATTGGGCATAAGGCATTCTACCATCTAGAATGTATATTCACTAAGATAATAGAGTCAATATGTCTCAGGAGAAAACGGAGTTTTTAGCTTAAAGAAATGAAAACATTGGTAATACTCGAATAACATTCTGCAACTAAAAAAAGAAAAATAAATATATATTAATGTAAAAATTATTGTATTCGGGAGAGCTTCCTAAAGATTTATTTATGAACCTATTTATTCCTCTTTGCGAAATTCATTGTCAGTAGATCACGTCGAAGAATCGGCATGGATACTGGTTTATCGTAATTTACATATAAACAATTGGTGGATGCGATAGGAAAGTACATGATACCATTAAGATTGAGTGACCTGAGGACAGTGGGAAAGTAGGAATGCGAATGCATAACTTTTAAGCGCCCAGTACTTATTCCTTAATATAGACATACCCATGTTCTATCTTGAGAGAGTGATGTTGTGTTCTATTGAGGCAAACGATTTATTCAATGTAAACGCAGATTGAGAGAATGAGTGAAACGCGTAAAAATGTTTTAATGGGTACTGACTTACCTTCCTGATGTCGTCTGCTCCTTCGAAGTAGAGTGAGTTCTTCTGAGTGGAGGGGTTGTTGAGTCTGGCCATCTTCATGGCGCCTTCGTTGTTGAGGGTGGACGATGACTGGCACGGGTACTTCTTGGGGTCGTGGGGATGGAGCTTGTACCAGCGAGACTGCTCATCGATCACAGAGGAGTCTGGGGTAAGAAATGGAATAGGCTCATCAAATGTAACAAGAACAAGTGATTATGAAATAGAAATCACAGAACCCATGAGCACAAACGGAATTGAAAAACGAAAACATAAGATAAATACACAAATCTGTTTCTTAAATTCATCTTCGTTAAAGGATAAGCTTTCATTTCTTTAACAGCACACCCATTGGCTTTAATTTAAGCCAATATATATTAAGTCGTTTTGTCTGTTTCAAAAAAAAATAGCAAAAATTTAAGAAAGAAACAAAGAGATACCAACCTTTGAGGTCGATGATGACCTCTCCAAGGAACTCGGGAGGCCTGTTGATGTCGTAGTTCCACACCGATATCTCGAGGTGCTTCTTCTTCAGCTGGTCCTGGGGCACATGCGGGTAGACCATCGTCTGCTTCCACTCGGGGTTGCTGCAGCGGGAGAAGTACCGCGTGCGACGCTGGTTCTCGAAGCTAGGAAATGAAAATGGAATTAAACAGGTTGTTTCTCAGAATAAAGAATTTCTATCAACTTATTCAATTACTTTGTATTCAGAACCTTAAACTGGCTACTCCGACCCGCTTGAAGGCACATGGAAAAATCTGAATGGCCGTGTCGCCGCGACAGCAACACTGGCGGGAACTGTGGTCGAGTCCTAAGGGCCATCACCGGTTACGGTACAACCTTTCCCTTGGGAAGTACGCCCCGTCATCTATGTGAGGATATGACCTCCCCCCTCTTTTCTGTACCCACCAGGGTGGCGTGAACCACCCACCATGCCGGAAACTACTCATCCTCAAAGTCCCCTCTGTGGCAGACTTTCCATTTAGAAAATAAACATGAATATCAGTTTCAGAAACGAGTTTTTACCATAAAAAATACTTGCAAGAAATTATTGTCCAATATATTTTTCCGTAATAAAGTTTTTTCGCATTTAATATGGAAATCTATCATTGAGTAATTTTTTTTTTTAATTCCGAATAATTTACTCGTCATATGGAATTTCTCACAACTAAATTTTATTTCTGAACAAAATTTTTATTGAGTCTAATTAACTACTACAGTGTAACTTAGCAAATGAAAATATTAAAAATAACTAAAAATATACAAAGTATTTCAGTACTGCCTATTTAAGTTTTAAAATATTTCTCATAGACTATTTAGAATCATATAGCATTAGGAACACCAGAGCTAGATTAAGCCTTATGTGGGCTTTCGATTAAAGTAAATTTGGCTTCTCTTTTTTTTCCTCTCTCAGCCTTCTGCTATCCTTCGCGTATAAAAAAATAGTTTCATACTAAATGTTAAGCAGAACGATAAAATTATAAAACTTTCTTAACATTGTCTAAATATTCCAACACAAAATTTGCAATGGCGATCGACTTTCAAGTCAGTTAGCCAAAAAAAAAAAAAAAAAAAAAAGTGATCATTAAAAGTGTTATTAGAGTGAACATCTGAAGCGAATTTGGAAACATGAAGGCAGTCCCAAGAAGGGTTTCCAGAAATTTAAATAGTACTTGATTTTCAAATTCAGTAAATTAAATGAAAACGCAAAGCAAGATTAGCTCAGAAAAAAAAAATATTTCAACTATTTCCCCTGAAGTTGCACTGTTGGAAATTCGGACCTGAGAAACACAGGATCTTAATTTTCATTGTTGTTTACTAGAGCATAGAAATCATGGACATTAACACACTTGAAATAAAGACCCGCCAGTAACACTAGGTGCATTTACGAAATGTATTGAAAATGTGTGAAGATGTATCTACGAATTGAAGAATGCCTGAAGTTTTAGTACATTACGAACAGCTACGGAAGATATAGGAGCGACAAGTTTTCAAAAGTTCTGTACACCTAATATTTCAGATGACTTGAGAAAAAATAATCATGACTGGATGGGTTCGATCATAACACTGACTGTTATATGAAACAAGGTACCTCTCCATATACGTCCATATCTAAATGTCATGCAACTTGTTGACGAATGCCCTGGACGATATTGAAAACAGGAAACATTGTATCGGAACTATATTTCGTGATACATGGATTGTTAGATCTGTTAATCATTCGAATCAGTTCCAATGCAGTTCTGATGAAACTTTTCCCTAAAAAAATAATTTTGTAATTCCGTCCATTCAGATCAGAGAGTACGGAATATAAATCTGATTTGTATGCCTGATAAGATCGACAAAAAATTATTTAAATGTTTATCAAGTTTGGGATTACTTGTCAAGTGACGAAAGAAACTCCTGACTTTGCATGTCTAGTTGACTCCGTTTAAGTTTAAATTAGTTATATTAAAGTCTCGTTCGAAAGCAACACTAGAGTTATTTTGAGACGGATTTCGTAGTTTTGAATCGCGATCAGAAGATGGAATGACACCTGAGCTGATACCCCCTCTCCAAAGTTTCACATCACACCAGCGGGAGGGCATTTGGCCCCGACGGATTTAACGTGCATCAGGTCCACTTACACGACGGTTCTTCGATAGAATCGGGTCTCGAACTTGAAGTCCTTCATTTCCGAAGCCGAAACCTTATCACCAGGCCACGGTGGCCTCAAATTGATTATGATTTTTCCTTGAGCAGTTTCGATTTTCCCGAAGTTTATACGTGCTGCATAAAAACTTGCTTATCCATAGAAGTTCCGGCTATTTTGAATCTGCAACTAAGAAGTACATTGATACATGCTGACTCAGTTAGATATCAATGAAGATTATTAAAAAAAAAATAGAAAGAATTCTACAAGAAGTTTAACAATCATTCAAACTTAACGTTTGTATTTCTTTTCTTGCAAAAGAGCAGTTAAGATTTTCTTAATAATAAATTAAATAACAAAGTTTTTTTAACATGAAGTAGAAATACATGCATTTACTGAGAAATAAGAAGAAAAAAAATGAAAAAACCAGAAGCATGAAATGGAATAGAAAATCGACTCTTGATAGTTTTCGTCACCATTATACTAATAAAATGCCTTCATGGTTCTATAAACAATATCATGCTGCATGAAACTGGAAATCTCATGCATCGCTTCATTTGGTGATTTACAATCTGCCAATAAATAAGTATGAATAGCTGCAATGAATCGTATAATCATAAGACAGATGAATCGTTTTCCTTGACAGATCGATGTATTCTCGGAATTAAATAAAACTTGTTATTGTCAGAAGTTCCGAAGAAAAATCGATTTCAATGACGAATCGATATCACTCACCATCTGTCAGGCAGCAGGTAACAGATGACGTAAGGGTCAGGCAGACCACTGTTGTCGCGTGACGTCACCAGGTTCCGAGCACGGACGATGGTCACGTAGAGGATCCCTGCTTTCGAGTCGTGGCACACTTGGAGCTGGAAAAAAAAAAAAAAGATTTTTTTTTTTCATTATTTTTAAAGCGAAATTCAGATGGTTTGTTAGTTGAGTCTTAAAAAAAATTAATTTGCAAGAATTCTATGTAATTTTTATAATCTGTTTCTTTGCTTTTCATACAAATTTTTTTTAAATAAATAAAATTGTTAAATAGATACCGAGACGATAGTTAACCATTAATTTAATGAATTTCTCCATATCCCATTGAGATTAACTTCAATGTTTACAGCAAGCCCAATGCCAGCAACGAGATTATTTTTCTTGTCCAGGACACCAACTGTGAATCCATGACACCGATACCTCGTAAAATCCTTATTACTCATTTCTCATGCTATTATTAGCTATTATGATTTATTTGTACCATATTGAATGTTAAGTAATATAAAATGTTTGAATCAGGTGGAAATCCATAATTTGTCTTAGCATTCACCATTATCAGAAAACCAATATTTCTGAAAAGTAAATGACAAGAAATATACATTATAAGAAAAAAGTACTAGATGATTAAGAAGACCTAAGGGATATCGAGAAAAAAAATATTTTCCTGAAATTATGCTTAAAAACAAAGGCTGAACATGCAAATGAAATTTACTATCTAAATTTAGATATGACATGAAAAAGGTGGCAATACAATGATAATTCTATTTCCATTTTTATGCATTGGTGTCAATCGATTAAAAAATCATTTTTTAAAAATATTTTGTTTGTAACATAGAAATACGAGTTTTTAACGAACTTTTTGATGGAGCTTTAGAAGAAAGCAGTGAATATAGAATGTTACGTGTTTTTAATTCCTTAAAAAAAGGATGATAGTACTTTGATTTCATTTATGCAGCATATTCCTATCATTCTTTCAAGGTCGTGCACGTGCCGAGAATTTCCGAAAATGATCTGAATTCAAAGAAAAATGACAGTTTGTAAAGAAATACATAATAGAAAAATATAACAAATTTACCTGCGTTTCACCAAAATATTTCTTCTGAGAATTTTCTTTAAACGAGAAGACATCATTTTGATTTCATTAATTCTGTGTGTTCCTATCACACTTTCTTGGTCATTTAGTGAAAGCTCCCTGATATCTATTGAATTCATGGAAATACGACAAACACTCAACAAATAGATTTAACTAATTTACCTGTATTTCACCAGATATATCTTCCGCTCTGTACTTCTCCTAAAAACAAAGACAGAATAACTGTTTATTTGCAAAGTTTCATTTTACTTTTCCAAAGTAACAATTTCATTCATTAATTAAGTTACAAAATAATTTAAAAGACATTTAAACGTTTTGAAATACATATCATACACAAAGACACATACAAGGTATCTCAAAATCGTAGAACAAGCTTTTATTTCCTTAAATATTGCATGTAGGCATACACTTAAAATTATAAAGTTTATTAAATGAGGTGGGTAGTTGTATGAAAATGTTTTTGTTTAATATCTTCCAATAAAATATCTTCCAATTCCAATAAACAATTCCAATAAAATATCTTCCAATACATCTATTCACTTTTGGAGGATATTTCTTGTATATATTGACAGTTTGGTAATTTTTATTTAATAATTTAATTAAATCAAATTTTTCATTGGCTTCTCTACTAAGTGTGTATGTGCATTCTATGTGTATTCACTAAAATAATAAAATAATCAGATTGATGGAAAACTGATTTCGGGCACAGAGATATATTGTGACGGCATTGAACAGTGGAGATAAGAATGAAATCCTGTTGTCAGTAGCACATTCCCTGACTACAACAGAACAAAAAATTTCGACAAGGACAGACCGACATCAAAGTCCCAATCGCACACAAAAATGGAAGCAAGAAAGTATAGAGGCAAGTCGTTGTCCACAACACATTCTCAGATTCAAAAGGTTTGCGGTTGCATGTGCCCTTGAAAATAAATTATCGACTATTTGATGCAATTTAGCTATTCTAAGCGGAAAACAGTTTTCATGATATAAACGCAATTCGAGACAGTTATTTGCCACTTTCCTTTTGTTCCTCTCCTGAATGCATGTTTGCATTGAATGTCAGATGGTCACGGGATTTTAATGGGATCACGTGACTTCCTATAGCACTCAATAATTGCTTTAACTATCCTCCAAGGCTTCGATGGTGTGAAATCGTGATAGCGTGATCCATAGCAGAACCAGACTGTTTTAATTTCGAAATATACCATTTGTTGCTTGCGGCATTAGGTCACAGCATAGCAAACACAGTTCTGGATATTAGTGAGCTTGTGGCAGCGACATCACAAGAATCGACTGATCTCTGAATGTATGTTGTAAAATAACAAAAAGAAGAATCACTGACCTTGTTCATCTCGCTGTCTCCTTTCTCGTTGACAGGAGAGACGATTCTTTGCTGTCTTCTGCTGGATCCTTGATAGCCCCTGGAGGGAGACGAAGAACCCCCGTAGTTGGAATTATTCACCCCTAAAACATACAAAAACTTGTTTTAAGGGAAGAGTAGTTTATATGAGAGCTCATAAAATTCGATAATTTTCAAAAATGACGAAACATGTTCATGGCATTCAGATTTTCAAAATACAAGAAGATTATTAAAAAGGTTTCTCCTATATATATATGGTCTATCCGCTCAGTCAATCAAAAGGAAATTTCAGATGTTGTATTGTATAGGTATGCAATGATTGTGATTAATTAAAAACAATAGAACTCACACAGTTAAAGTCACAAAGAAAATATTTCGAAATTCTTAGAAGACAACACATATATATATTTTTCCTGTGCACCTTGATCAACGCATCGAAAAAACATAAATAGTGATGGAAAGATAGAAGATACTGTTAATAAAAAATGGCGCAAAAGAATGCAAGTTCACTACGCTTTTTGTGGTTGTTGTGGTTATAGACACCACAGCAGAAGCTGCAGAAGTGAGGATTCCAACTGCATTAACTGCTACGAGAGCAGCAGATTGAGAGGTACTAACTTCAACGTGCGGCACAAAGCCATCGACAATCAATGCCCCTGCTACCAAAAAGAGGTAGCAGCTTACAAAAAATCAAGGGACTATTATTAGTATGGACCGTATTAATTTTGAAAATTCTTCCTTTCCCTTTAACATCGCGACAGCCTCTACTCAAGACCCTCTAAAAATACTCCAAATAAATTTAGCTAGAGCTAAAGCATCCACCAACCAGCTTCATTTGACAGCAAGTACGATTAAACCGGATATCATCCTAGTGCAAGAACAATACCACTATAACAACGAAATCCCTGGAATTCCAAATTCATGGAAAACATTTAGTTCCACTAATCAGAAAGCTGCAATTCTCATCCCGTCAGCCCAAATAAAACCTGCTCTATTTGCAACAAAAGTCAACGTGGTAGCTGTAAAAATTCAAACATCCTCCTATCCCATCACAATAATTTCTGCCTAATCCTCACCAGCACAAGATGTCAGCACAACTCTCCAAGAAATCCAAGAGACCATTACCAGCCTCCCGGAGGAAAAGATTATCATCGGCGCTGATCTCAATGGGCACAACACCCTTTGGGGGTACAGATCCAATGACAACAGAGGCAATGAAATCTTGGATTTTATCTTAGCAAATAATTTATACCTTTGATAAATTATTTGCTGTTATTTCTTTAATTAATTAACCAATGCTGTTATTTCTTTCCAAAGAAATAACAGCATTGGCTGGCCAGATCTGACATTATGTTCCCAATCAATTATAGACTCTTCCATTAACTGGGAGGTTCTGGATGATATTTCCTTAAGTGACCATAGATATATACAAACAACAATAGCATCCACTATAGATAACCAGTTCTACAAAAGATACAAGACACGCCATGGGAATCATTCTAGATTTCTCAATATACTTGGTAAAGATATTTATTATTTAGAAAATAAAATAGCAACAGCAAGAAATTCCAGAGAGCTAAATGACGCTACAATAGTTCTTCAAAACTCTATTATTAATGCCTGCAACAAAACCTTTAAGATCAAAAAACAGCTTTTGTTAACGAAACCAAACTGGTGGACAGACAAATTAGAAATTCATAAAAAGAAAGTTAGAGCACTGAGAAAGGGAGCACAGAGGGCACCAGAAATTGAAAAGCAGTGGAGATACCAGATCTTCAAGAAAGAAAAAAACAGAATACAAAAAGCATATTAAAAAAGCAAAAAATACGGGCTGGAGAAATTTCTGCAGTTCAGCCTCCAACCCATATGGAAAGCATTACAAAGCCGCCTTCCGGAAATCTGTTTTCCCATCTCAAATCCCATACCTGATGAACAGTGACCCAAAAGGAAGTCTGAAAGAAGCAGTGCGAACCATCTTGGACCAGATTTTCCCATCTCCTGCTATTTCAACTAACTATAATTTAAACACTTCAACGCAGCCACTTGACCCTCCATTTTCCCTCCAAGAAATTTCAATGATTATAGACAACCTTCCGTCAGGTAAAGCTCCCGGTATTGATGGAATTGACAACCTCCTTCTTAAAATTATACACAATCGCTTTCATAATATCATCCCAACTCTCTTTAATAAGTGCCTAGAATTAAGTTGCTTCCCAGATTCCTTGAAAATAGGAAATATTATTTTATTCCAAAAACAAGGGAAAGATCAGTGACTGGCATCTTCATATCGACCCATTTCTCTCCTGCCAACAACCGGGAAGGTGCTAGAGAAATTAATGACTCAAAGGTTAACTTATCATCTTGAGACCACTAATAGCCTCAGCGAGCGTCAACATGGGTTTAGGGAAAGTAAATCTGTAGACACAGCCATCCATGAGCTGATAAACAAAATTCAAGCTGCAAGAAGAGAGGGCAAGCATGTCTTAGTGCTCTCTATTGATATAAAAGGAGCCTTTGACAACTTGCAACACAAAGAAATTCTCAAAAGTCTGGATGAAAGTCCCTGTCCTTTAAACACCAATCGCCTCTTTCACAGTCTCCTCCAAAACAGGAAAGTGACCCTAATGACTCCAGAAGGTAGGGCCATGAAAGATCAGAAACAAGGCTGCCCTCAAGGATCATGCAGTGGTCCCGCTCTCTGGAATCTCGTAGCCAACGAAATTCTCAAGCAGGTCTGGCCAGAAAATGTGCACATGCAGGCCTTTGCAGATTATTTTGTACTGGTTATCGAAGCGGACACAAAAAATAGCCTGGAAAGAGAAACTGAACTTGCAATAGCCAAATTTAACGCCTGGTGCTCAAATAATCAACTTCCCATCTCCACGGAAAAAACAACCCATATTTTATTCAGCAAAATGGCGAGAGGCCCCAGAATCCTGTGGAATGGAGACAAATCTATTAAATCTATTAAATATTTAGGAGTCCACATTGATGATCAATTAAACTGGCTGGAACACATAGAAAAACAAGGAGAAAAGGCCATTAAAATGCACCAAAACCTCAAAAGAATCGCCGGAAGCACATGGGGAATCTTTCAGAAACACAAAAGAGTTCTCTACAAGACAGTAGTTGAGAGAATGCTCGCCCATGGTTCATCAGCGTGGTGTCTAAACCCAACATATAGAATGAAGAGGAAGCTCTCCACCATTCAGAGACCATTTCTTCTCTACATTTCAGGTGCTTACCGCACAACTCCAACAGCAGCGCTACAAACCATTCTCGGCATTCCACCCCTGCACCTGCAATTACAGTTTGAAGCCAGACTGACGACAATATATTGCCTAAGAATCCCTCTTCCGCATAATATAACAGAGATACAACCAGAAGATCTTGAGAAGAAAGCAACTGGTTGGTCTACTCACCCTTCACAGCATCTCAATCCCAACCAAATTTCTTTGGAAGATGAAGGAATAAATTTATCTCAAATAAATAATATCAATATCTTCACAGATGGCTCAAAAACAGAACATGGAGTTGGAGCTGCGTTTTGTGTTCTGTTCAATGATTCCTGGTCCTACCTCTGGTCTGCCAAATTGAATGACAACAATACCGTTTTCCAAGCTGAACTCACTGCACTTCATGAAGCAGTAAAATATACATCTCAGTTTTCAAACAACAATACTTTTAAAATACATGTTGACAATAGAGCTAGTATCATGGCATCTTCAAATCCAAAGAGCACAAACCAAAAAGCAAGAGAAATTTTTGGTGTCCTGCTTTCAAAACCAACAATAAAAATTTCATGGGTTAAAGCACATGCGGGCAATATAGGCAATGAAAACGCAGATCAACTGGCAAAGGACGCAACGCAAAATGGGCAATTTTATATACAAACAAAGATACCAAAACCACATATAAAAGCCCTCCTCCGGAAAGACATGCTTGAGGAATGGCAAGGATATTAGAGCAATGGTGTCACGTAGAAAAATTTTTAACATCCTGCCTTCAGTCAACCTTAATCCCACTAACTGGAACAGAGAGGAAATTATTTTCTTCTCAGAACACGGCCCTTTTCCTGCCTACCTCAAAAGGTTCAATCTGTCTGATAGTGACCAGTGCAGTTGTGGTGGGATAGGCACCGCACTTCATTATGCTACGGAATGAATCCTTACAATCTCCTGGCATATGAAAAAACCATCACCAAGCCATGAACAGGAATGGCGGAAAAGAGACGCCGGCAACTTCCTTTCAAGGCAAAAAATACACAGTATAATCAAATTTATAAGTGGAAATAGAGACCTATTCTTGCCTCCATAGCACTCAACATCAAGTCTCCTACCAAAAAAGACTAAGGGAAAAAACAAGCACTGCAGTCTCCTGTCACACATTGCAATCAAACAGAGATTGTCTTCATTTCCATTTCTCAAATTATTTCCATCTAATTTTTTTAACTGCATCCTGATCTACTATATCATAAAAAATAAGTGAACACAGATTATATGTATATTTTTACAAATTTTATCTCTCAATCTGCATTATATTTCTAAGTTTATTACTACAAATTATATTTCTAAGTTGAAAAATTATGTAAACGGTCTCATCATAATATAATTTCTTATATAATTGTAAATTCTGTAATAGTTATTTTTGTTTCGTTTTCCTATTGTAAATATTTTGTTAATTAAATAAAATTCCCGTAACATGCCTACCAAACCGTTCAGTGACCAGAATTGTCACGGATACGGGGGTATGAGACGGCGTTCTGTTCTAATAAAAAATGGCGGTATAAAACATTTGCAAAAAAAAAAAAAAACCGTTGTAAAGGAATTATGATAATACGAGAGGAGAAGGGGAAAATCTTTTTATTGGAGTTACAAGTTTTCGACGAGAACACCTTCACAGACAATAACGCATTTCTTGCGAAAATGATGAAGACCCTAACATTGCAAAAAGAATCTGCAAAACTTTGAGTTAACATAGATCGTTCAATAATGACAAATCTCTTGGATTTGATGTGTTCAAAGTGTGGCCGGGGAATCGCTATATCCATGAAATTGCAAAGTTAAGAGAAGTGATACTATTGCCCAAATTCTATTACCGGACTTGTCGCAAATATAAGGCGACGGTATGTGGAGGGGAGACATCTTTAATCTATACAATGTCATTAACGATATTTCGATGCTACAATTCTGAAATTATGTAATTCTGAAACATTGTTGTATACACAGCACCTGTGATGGAGCATAATTTCACAACTGTGGAGGTAGCCCTGTAAAACGAATGTGATTGCGATATCGTACCACATTTTAATTTTAGCTTCGTATAAAAGTACTAGTGCCACATCGTGAAACTTTTCTTCATGCCAGTAAATGTAATTCTTGATATTTATATTTCCCATTAAGAAGAAAAGAAGAAATGCACTCACAATTAAGAATTAGCAGGTATTATGCCCCATAATCATCCGTCCATAAACGTCTACTATTTTCATCATATCTGATGAGGAAAAAAATCGTAAAGTTGACACACAGTTACTTTTCCTTGTTACTTGTTGCAACATTTGGGCACATCAGAATCGATAAGAAAATATCCGCAGAACAGAGTGCAAAGCTAGTAGCCTTCCGTGCATCCAAATTGAGGGTTACGTTTCTTGCAGTATGCGATGGAATTGCAGTAATCGTAATATACCTCAATACTTCTTTATACCGTAATGCTTCCGCAACAAATTCAACCGGGAAAGATTGTCATCCTGATCGTGATCTACCCTGCATCTAATTTATTCAATTCTTTTAAACAAATAATGTACAGTTTTTACGAAACATGGGCCTTGTCTTAATATTTCGCCAATAAACTTGCACAGTTTCCTAAATTTTTTCCTGTTCAGATAAAAAAGCTTTATCCATTCACCTCGTTGTTTTCTTGTATCATCTTGTTGGTACGTTCGAACACCTAATTAAAGCAACAATCTTCCCACACTGCTTATTAAATGTTTTCTACAAGCTATGATTTGCACATGGAGTTCTTTGATTAGTACTTCTACTATCTATCCCCGTGAATTATGCAAAACACTTCAGTGCACATCCTCTGCACATTCATCTTTAGTCTTATAAAATGATCTTCGTTGCAAATGTTTTGCGGCATCAATTTTCGTCATAGGTATATCGTTCCAACGTCATTTCTGGCCATACAAGGTGATGATCAATTTACACTGAAAAAAACAACATGTAATGCTATTCGAAAATTTAGATTTGTTTTTCACTGTAATCATAGCCGTGAGAGATCTATTGTTTTGAATCATTGCAATTTTGCGCGCATATTTTCAAATAACAATATTTGTAATTTCTTTTCGATTAGCTGAGTGGGTAAGCCGCTAGGAGTTCGTACATAAAGGAGTATTTTTATGATAGCCCAGCATTTTTATCACATTGTCTTAGTTTTCTACAAAAAGGTTTTAAGATAGCATAATTGTTTTATCTTCTAAAGAAATCTGAAAAAAATCCTCGGAAATCATTTTTAAATGTAAAAAAAATAATCAGATATTTTAATTTTTATAAGACTGATTCTTATACTATTATAAATAAAATAGCACAAAATGAAAAATAAGAAGAAGAAAAATAAAAAATAAAAATATCGCCAAACCGACAATTTTGTAGCTAAGTGAAGGAAGAAAATTGCATAGACATATTTCTGAGTGAAACCAATTTCTAAATGGAACCTCCAATGTTTCCAGAGAACTTTGACGTCACTACGGAGAAATGAAAAAAATTATTGGCATCTAAGATTAAGGGCATGTATTTCTCAAGCAATGAGAAAAAAAGATGGCGACCGGGGCATCTAAAACACGTAAACATGATCATCTAGAAGAATAACTGACAAGCTAATTATGGATTTTTATTTATTTTGAGCCTCTTTTTTCTTGTAAATTTTACAAAGACTAAAATAGAATCTAAGATATTTTAATGACTGTTTTTCTGCGAAAGAAAGATTCTTTGTGTGTTGAACATAGTTTCTCTGTTTCGTTCTCACTTATGTTGTTGTTTCTTATGACACTTGTCATAGACAAGCCTGCTGACGAAGTCAGCGATTTTAAGCCAAGAGAGTGTCTCTTGTTTCAGCAGCGCCATCTAGAACCAAGAGTACGTCTTAGCCACGACGTACGTTGAATATTCCATCTAAATTCTTACTATTGTGCAACAAAATTCTTACCCTGATGATATGCCTAAAAGAAGGGGGTGGGGAGATGAAGTGGGTGAAGTCAGTATCGTGAAATTATCGTTGGTACTAATAATTCATTTCAACTATTATTGCTTGCACAGTATTGAAATGAATAAGAATCTATAATTCTTTTGAAATTATGCAAACATTGTTATAATCATTGAAAACTGTAAACAACAATAAATTTTTATAAATATTTTTTGGGCCGACAATATGATGATTAACTGACCAATAATGATGTATGAATGAATATAATCAGGTTAACAATAATTATTTGATTCAATCAGCGAAAATCGAGCACTTTAGTACCGAGATTGACTTCGTAGGAAAAATTCAAATAGAAGGATGAAAAGTTGCCATGTAATTAAACTGGTTCATCCTGAGGCACAATAATGTTGGTAAAGTTAGGTAATAATATATTTCATTAGTATAACATGGAGATACAGTATGCTGATAAAGTGAAGGGTACACTTATATTATTTTGGTTTCACTAAAATCACTTTTGATCTCGGTCAATTATAAACATTGATTTACGAATGTGCATAGTCAAATCAATCTATTAGCTTCGTGAAGAGTGAAAAAACTGACCTTCATCGGCCGGCGGCTGGTAGTAATTCTCATTGTCGTAGTTCCTGTTGTAGCCGTCGGTGTCGCTCCTGGACGACCGGTATCCCCCAGACTGGTGAGGGTGGCTATAATTTCGTCCCCCGTGTCTTTCCCCGCCGCTGCTGCGAGACAATCGGTTTTGAGGGTGCTGATGATGGTGATGGTGATGGGAAGAGGAACGAGAACTCAACATGTTGAAGTCGCTGCATAAAGTGAATGAAATTAAATTTTTAGAAATTACCGATAGTTTTGGTTTTACAGCAAATAATTCACATGTTATTGCCTAGTTCCTAGTAGTTGAATATAAGTGAATTATATATCTCTCTTTTTTTTCTTTAGGAAGTACATAAATATGAATAATGAATATAAGACATATGAAAAAATACTCGATATTCACATAATACAAAACAAATACAAGCACATATTTCACATAGGCAATGACACGAACAGCAACAGTACACCACAATATATAGAGAAGTGTATAAAATAAAATATTTATTAAGACTACGAATGATCGACTTGTTTGTGTAACTAGAATATGTCTACTAGTTATCTCTAGTATCTTGAAACTGGTTAATTTTTTCAAGCTATTGTTGTTGCCGAAGGTGTTGCGGTTTAGGTCCTGAGAATCTTCTAGAGAAGGAATTCATTCGTTCTACTTTTTCTTATTTGTTTATTTGTGGAAAACTTCTCGCACCATTTGGTTATCTCTTATCTTACTACAAGACAGCAGGTTAAAGAATTTGCTTTTTCTCATGTGCGAAAGATGCAAATTATGAGTACCTTCCTGCGCATTTGTGATTTTTTTTATGTATATTTAAGCAGTCCTCAATTAATCTACAGAGGCCAAGAGAGACAGTTTCTAATAGGATAGAACTAATGTCAATGGTCCTGAATCTCTTCTTGTACCAATTTCTTCCAGTTTTTCAATTGCTGTGCTCTACTGAATTCAGACTTAATCGTTAGAAAATTTTGAACCGTCGAAGTGATTTTGGACATGTGGATATACAATCATCACATCTCTGCTATTCATCTTCTCTTAAATCTTTTGCTGGATGTGCCAATCCCATATACAGTAGTCAATTGGACATGTGGATATACAATCATCACAGCTCTGCTATCCATCTTCTCTTAAATCTTTTGCTGGATGTGCCAATCCCATATACAGTAGTCAAATTGCACCTCATCACTAAATCCTACAATTTGTGTGGTAATTTTTGATACAAATATCGCTTTAGATACTGTTTAGCAATTGTTGTTTTCAAGTATTTAATACATTTCTTCATTTGATATTTATTTATATATTCATATATATGGATGAGTGTTGTTGTCTACTTTTACTCAATACTAGATTATTGTGGTAAATAAATGCTTGTTATTGAAATATTATATTATTATAGATTATATTTCTATTGATATGAATCATTTGATTGCTTGCTGTTTTCAGGAATCAGGTTTCCTGAAAACAGCAAGTTTCGCGTCACTACTGACATCTAATGGAAAAGTGTCAATGATGAAGTAGTAATGTAGAGTAAGAGAGAAATTAATTATAAAAATTGGGTCACATGGTCACAGAGTAGTTGTCGGTAAAATTTTCAAATGAATTAATTAATTACTTTAAGTATTTCAATCCAGCTGCTTACTTATACATCGACTTCCTTTTAGCATCACAAGCACCATATTATAGTTCCATATTTTGTGTAATGTGGAAAAATATTGTAAATACCGAAGAATGTCGAACAATAATGCAAATATGGAACGTTGTATTCAAAAGACAGAATTTTTAAAAAGCATTTTTGCTATAAAATATAGAACAAAAGTATTAGTTTCGGCTTAATTTTTTCATTTCATTTCAGATTTAAATCCGAAAAAATTCACTGGAACTATTTTTCATTAAAAGCTGAATGTTTTATAATATTTTACAATATTGTGTAAACAACATTGAAAATTCTTTATTGAAAAAAAGTTGAGTTCTATATTGAAGATTATATAGTTCATTTTAGTTTAACAATTTTGATGAATGTTGTGACGTCAACATTGTATATTATGTAGATAACAATATGATGTAGCGGTTAATTATTCATTTTTATGTGTTTTGCATAAAATGATCAGACAAATCCAGATGCATTTGTAAATATCTTGATTTTGGTTCCTTGACTTAATTTTTAAAGCTTCAATTTTTCGCAAAATGTCCTATTTTGCCTTTTATTTATTTGCAGCAAAATAAATTATTGCTAGAACATAAATAAACAATGTACTAAGCGAATAAATAAAAGAGTAACGAAAATTAAATAAAAAAACTTAAAGAAGTAAAAAAAAAATATCTACAAGTATAAAATATTTTATTTTCGTAATGTTTCCCATCCAAACTTTTACTGTATATGAAACATGACAAATATTTGATTTAAAAGCTATTATGAATAACCTTTGCTTTACTAAGAGCTTTGTATTTCACTTTTTTCTTAATACAAAAATTTTAAGTTACATTGTACTTTCATATACTTAAAAGCTATTACTTTTGAATCTAACTTATTCTAATAAAAAATCTTGGATACAAAAGAAATTACTCCCTCCTTGATTTCAAATTACATTATTTATTGCAAAATAAAAAAAAATCATTCAATTAAAAGAATCATCCAAAATGGATGTAGTACATTTTTTATTGAGTCAAACACACTTTACTTAATATATAGTTAAGTTACATCTGGCAAGCCCATCACATTAGACGTCGTTATCTAAGCGAAAAGCTTCGAGTTCGAATCTCTAGGTACGTTAAAAACTAAAATATAGTAAATATGAGTTAAAAATTTATCCAGGGATGCTATTAAGAATCAGCTATTTTTTCACACCTAATAACTGTTTAGAATTTATTTTGAGAATATTTACAATATGTAAAACTAATTTTAACAATACTGGTAAACTGCGTCTTACAACATTGGGAATTATATTTTCAATATTGGAATATTATTAATCAATATAACTGAAGTCTCGCATTTTAAACTGTTTCAATGTTGCACAATATAGTTTTTCCAAATTTCATAATTAGATAGTGTGATTATAAGGAAGTTGGTTGTTAAAGGAACAAAGTAATAGACCATCTCTTGATTGCGCTAGCAGTGTATCATGTAGACAACATCAAACGTACAAACCATCTATAGAAATACACAACTAATCACCTAGGGAAAATTAATGTTTTGCACATGTTTTTCATATGGTCTAAATTCAAATTTAATTTCTGGAATGGGAACGATTTATTTATTTTAATATGAAAATATCTTTTCATAATATAATTGTATGTAAAATAATTTTGAATATTATGTCCTCGTTAGCACAGCCTATTGCACAATATTCTGTGATATTATACGATATTAAATAATATTCCACAATATTAAACAATATTGTGTGATATTATACGATATTAAACAATATTCCACAATATTAAACAATATTGTGAATACAATATTAAACAATATTGCGAATACAATATTAAACAATATTGTGAATATTGATCAATATCATACAATATTGTACAATATTTGTGTACTACTAGGGGGGATGGCATATATAACAGAGGGTAATAAATATCTGACTGACCTTCGAATAACGATTTCCACTTCGTCTCCGGACGATGCGATGATCCTCTGAACCTCTTCGTAGGTTTTACCGGTCAGAGGCACGCCATTCCACTCCAGAACTTGATCACCTAAAGCAGACCCACACACGATTCACTTCTAATTCACAATCATTCTCACAACAGAAAGAGTAACACAAGAAAGCAAATTTGTAAATATCGTAATATAAAATGTAAACGGTTTTATGAATATGAAAGAACAGACTTTCAGATAAGAAATTCGTGATTTTGGGTGAAAAATTACTTTTTAATATTTGCGGATTTCCTAAAATTCTTTTTGATTGTGCTTCTATTTTTAAATATAGAATGATCACGTTAATTAAAACATAGGAGTTTAGAGCTAAAGTAGAAAAAAAAAGGAAAGAAACTGTTGGGCTGCACTCAATGTCATGTCACATACATAATATTCAGATCAAAGGAAAACCATTTTTAAAGAGAGCATTCGCAGTTTCGTCATTATCGTGAAATGTGACTAATTTTAGGCTTTAAACAGCATAAAAATAAATAAAGGCACATCTTACGTGATTGAATGATATTTCATAAACATTAAAAAAAAAAAAATTTTTTTAATTTACATTTTTTTTTTTTACATTTGTTTTTTTAAGACAAATTTAGCGAATGCGGATTATACAATTTTATTTTATTCATTTCATTTTATACTTAATGGTTTTTGAATGCAACACTACTTAAAATGTTTTTTTTAATGTTTTTGAAATGTGAATGAAAGAATGATTCAATTTAGTACATCAGAAACATCAGCAGAGATATGCAGCATTCTGCAATCGATAGCGTTATTTTGAGAATGAAGTATGGTGTAACGGGGCTTTATGAAAGTACGCTGAACATGTATCTTTAACTTAATCATGAAGAAAGCGAAGTTGTGAAAAACGAGCTCTAAATTTTAAAAGAGAACAAGCCAATTCGAAATGTGTAAAAATTCAGTTAAATGATGAAAATGAAATGTATCAGTCCAAAATGTATTTCCACATTAAAATTTTCAATAAAATTTGGCCACTCACAAAAACGTTGCTTTTTTGTTGTTGTTGCTTATTTTACTGTACGAATTCTTCCTGCCACTCCTCTTTTGCCTCAGGTGCTAAAACACAACATTTTTCTTTTCTATAGGTTGATTGCCTTGGTCTAAATAATATGAATGAAGTTGACTCCATATCTCCTCTGTAGTTGATCTTAAGCTTCTGATATATTAATTACTTCGAATCCTTTTACAGGGCGGTTCTTTCCCATGTTATCCATTTGAACTGCAGTTTTTACTTTCTCGTATACGAAGTATAAAAAAAATATATTAGGATATTCAAAAAATACGAACTTAAGATTTTGACGGATCTTTGCGTTTTAGACCTCAGTTCGAAAAACACATTTTTGGAAAATGTCAGTCTGTCTGTCTATGACAAAGAAACTCAAAAAACACTTTGAGCTAGACGGATGAAATTTGTTATATGGCCTTTAAACCGAATTTGTAGATTTCTATCAAATTTTGAGCAAAATGTATTCCAAGGAAATCTGTCTTTTCGGTTGTTCGAATGTAGATTAAGACGATAATTACAAAATGAAGAGATAAAATTCGTTTAAGATAAAATTCGTAATACAGATTTAACATTTATATTTAATAATTATTTAATATATATAAAAGTTTAACATCTGTAGTGTAAACATCTATCAAATATTTAGCCAAATCCAATATGGAATTAAATGCTTGTTGGTTCATACTTTCAGAAGCATGTAAACACATTAACTCAAAAACGCCACGATTTAAATATATCAAATTTTGTGACTGCAATTTTGTGACACTGCAAAATAGTGGCTTCGATAGGTTGGGGAGAAAGCATATCTGAAACACAAATTCCTCTTTATTAGAGAAAATGCGAGAAAGTTTTGGGAAGACCACTCCCGCTGATTCAAAACAGCACTCTAGAGCTGAATTTACACAAGTTTCCTAGTTATTTTATACTTGTACAGACATCGCAGATAAATTCATTTGAGAATTCAGTCCTGGATTGAATTCTATGCAGCGATGCAGAAGTGAGTGAAAAAGAAAACAGCGACTTACCTTCTCTGACTTCCCCGAGCGTTTCGACGACCCCTCCCGGGTAGATGCGCGCGACGTACGCTCCGATCATACCGTTGCTCCCTGGGATCTCCTTCCCGCCCACCACTTTCATGCCCAGGCCGTTACCTGCGAAACAAAAGACACCGTCAGCATGTCCACTCCTTGGACTGGCATTTGATGGGCGGAGCAACTAATGAGACCAAAGGTAAAGAAAAAAAAAAAAAAACTGAAAAGAATTTTTCTGACTTGAGAGATCATAAAATGTTGTTGAATAGCAGGAACCTTTAAAAAATTATCATAATCGAATATTTATGAATGATCATCCTCTAATAATGGCAAATTAAGAGTAGCAGAAACTGATTTAAATTCTGTCTAAGACAATTCTTCGTTCATTAATGTGAAATTAAAGGTAACTAATAATTTTGAAAGTGTTTGATAAAGTTGAACATTCTAAATACAAGTTTGTATTCATCAACTATTACTACTACTAATAATAAAACATCCTTTTCTATTGCCATCTTCATGAAAACTTGTTGGCGTTCATATTAATTATCTCTTAGTCAATATCGAGGGAATATAAAAAAAAAGTCTCGTCCCAGTCTTCATTATTGCGAAAGATGCAGTTCTTGTGATCAAATAGCTTTAAAGCGCTCTCCACTAGAGGCACAAGCAAGTTGGTTCTGTCTCGAACACATTAAACTTGCGAAATCGTAAGCTGAATTCAGACATGCTACAATATTTATTTGGCGTTTATGTTTTCGAATAAACAATTCTTAGAAAGGCTTTGAATTGAAATTTTCACAATGTCGTCATTCTGAAATCAACACAAATATTTAGAGAGAAATAGTTTAGAACAGAGTTATTCCGGCAAAGTTAAGATGAAAAATCTTAACCTGTGAATAGTGTTGACTGGATATTAACAGTTTGAAAATCAATTTTCATTATATGCGCATAGCCAAAATTGAGACAATATGATAGGAAGGTATAAATCAGCACCCATTGAATCCAGTCGCCAGCGACTGAAGTGTAAAATATGATATAAAGCGCACGCGCACACGCACGCACACACACCATTTTAATAATAAATTAATAAATGTATCTAAATTTTCCTTATCAAAATATTTTAATGGGTTTCATAAAATCACGGTAAACTGCTTATGTGTGGAATGATATAAACATCGAGCACATCGGTGGAGACCACGTGTCAAATGGAAAGGAAGGCAATAACGGTATGTCATTTAATATGTTAAAAAGCGTTTTAAATATGGTGATACATCTTCAGAGATAACGAAATAATTAATTAAAGTAAATGAAGGCGAAGAGACGATAATTAGTCTAAATAAGGAAGTTGATAGGAAATCGGGAAGAAAAATAGTACGTCAAAAATATGGATAACATTGAAACACAAATTGTTCACAAATATGCAAAATACTAATACTAATATTAATAATCTTGTGACCTAAACTTACCACTGACGGAACGGTCCTTGGGATCTCTGGTGAGCAATATTCTTTTTACAGGAAAGTCGTACTTCTGACTGGTTTTCGAGTTCTGTTGACGAAAGCAATGATGATCGTTCAATACAGAGAAATAAACACCTTTTTTTCAAAATTGTATTAGTTTTATTGCCTTTTCATAAATACAAGAATCGTTGAAAAATTTCAAGAATAGGAAAGTAAATAAGTAGAAACATGCTATTACTCGTTAAATCAGACCAAATTAACAGTAGAAAGTGCTTCATATTTATTTATTCAAAGCGAATTTGTGTTGACAATTCAGCTTTTAGCTTAACTTTTAACTGAACCTTTTTAAACTGCTATCCCACATCAGAGAGTATAGAAAAATATTGGACTTTTGAGAACTCTTAGAATGCCTTTTAATTTTAGATTATTTATATTTATAAAAAAAAATTGATTAAAAAATCTCTTTGATTAAAATCATTTATTAAAATTTATTAAATAGTTTTTTGTTGATTATTTTTATGTCATTATTTATTTATCATATTAATTTTTTTTGCAGTACGGAAATGACACATGAGAAAATGGAAAAATTTTAAGTAACATTCTACTCTAGTAATAATAAACAGCTACCAAATATGGCAAATATATAACTTGAAGAATGGAAATGTGCATCGCTGGACAAATTTTTTGGAATTTTTATTAGAATTTTAATTAATTAAAAGTTTAGATTTTGGTGTTTCTCCGAAATAATTGCCGAAAACATAACAGTACAAATTTATTTTTGTATCATTTCAGAATTTAAAAAAAATTGTCTTTTTAAAGTTGTTAACTTGATAATTACGCAAATTTTTTTCTGAATTTTGGCAATTTTTTAAAAAAAATGTGTTTTCTTTAATTTTCAAAAACAGATTATATTGTTACCCTGAAATTCCAAACGTTTCCATTGTTTTGTCAAATGTTTAAACGCGGGATTTTCTTCCAGTGTTGAAAGAAAATGAAGAAGGATTTTGTTTAATATCTTTGAACTTAATAAAACGAGTAAATAAGAGATATAATATCGCGAAAGTTAGCAGATAAATGAACCGGAAAAGTTGGTTTTTTTTAATATATTGCTAGTGTCATAGGACTGGTCTCCTTTAGGAAGGTTCATGCACACAATGAAGAGAGCACGTTTACAGCTATTAAATTAACGGTTTTAATGTCTGACAATCCGATGCTTAAAAATAATTTGTTGACGGGACATGAAGTTACGTTTATTTCAAATCCAATGCAACTGATATTCATGGTGAACCAGCTAGAAAAATATTTAACAAAAAAGCTAATCTAGTTACCCAAAAATGACGTAGAAAAGTAATAAGATTGTTGATTGCAAATATTAAACTTTTAATTCTGAATTTAGATGAAATTAAAATTTTGAAGACAGGTAAACTGTTTAAACGACACATTGTCTTATAAATTTTAGATAATTAAAAGTAAGGATGCAGTCGTTTTAACCTGTAACTAATAGGAAGTAAAAAATACGTCTATCTTAATCAACAAATAAAATACTAGCTCTTAATGCTTTGTTAAAGTTCTTTTATATTTAATTTCTTCCACATTCTCAAAATTTTTCAATGGCTCAGAAATTAAATCAAGATTTTATTACAAAAGCATTCAACAAGAAAAAGATATGTACAGCATAGCTTGCTTGCATTTGATAAAAATAAAGCAAAAAAAAACCCATCAAAAGCGTAATAATATATTGAAAGTCTATAAACTTAAAATTACTGCATCATTGTTTTCAGAAAATAACAGATATTTACAATTTTAGTTCACAATTTTATTATTCATATATTACGAATAAAGCACATACATTCAAATTCCAATAAATATGAATATTTATGTTCGACAACGTGGTTTGGGATAATAAATCCTCGATAATTAAAGTTGGCTTTTATATTACATTTAATGCTAATATTTAATTTCATTTACCATAATGTCCAAAAGATATGCATTACGCCATGGTCCCCAAACTACAATTTCTTTCAAGCAATAATTTGTCAAATTTGACATTTTATAAAAATTTGAATTGCATCATTACAAAGTGAGATTTTGATGTTTTTCTCAAGCGAAACTTCGCTTCTTGCAACCATCCAAGATGGCAGACATTTAGAATTAATTTTTAACATTGTTGAATGTTTTATAAGTTTGGAGATGAAACTGTTTAGTAAAATTAAAGTTAAATAATGATTTCGATTAACGGAGGAAAAAGAAATAATAATAATAACAAACAAACACGGAAACGATTGAAGGCTGTCTTTCACAAGTGATGCTGCTTGGCCTTAAGATTTGATTACATAAGCTTTGAGATCTTCTTATATAAACACTAATCAATATCTTGACAACGCCTGATTCATTTGAAGGATAGAATATTACCTAAAGCTTCAATAAACGCATTTTTCTTTATAAGATGCAAAAAGAGTTGATTTTTAATTTTAATTATTTTCTACATTTTACTTTTAATTTAAAATTCATAAAAAATTGAGGAATCTTGAAGGCGGTTCCCTTTTTCAAATTATCAGGTAGAGCTACTGGTACACATTCAGTTGAATTAAATTAACTATTAACTGATAATAGTTTTTTTAAAGAACCATAAACTGAATATATTAATATACACAAGCGTACAAATTTACGAACTTGAACACATCGTAAATGAAACACCAATTAAAAAATTTCCATATTTATGAACACGGAAAAGTTAAATAAAAATGTGCAGGAGAGATCTAGCAAAAACTTTGTGCTTTATGCGAATTTCTTTCCAACCGATTGAAACCAAAATTTGACACAGTTGCAGTTACAAAATCACATATCAGATTTGATATATTTAAGTTATTGCACTTTTGAGTTATCGTGTTTGCATGTTTTTGAAAGTACAGTCTAACAGACTTGGTTGTTGGATTTGGTTTGAAATTTGACAGGTGTCTATAATGTAGAATTGGTTGAAACAAAAATTCGATGTATTTAAGACATTGTGTTTCCGAGTTATCGCTTTTACAAGCTCCTGAAGATACATATAGACAGACGTTCAACCCTTAGTTCGGAATTTGATGTATTTCCCCTATATAGCTGTTAAATTTATATACAGAATTTTACCCTCCTTGACCTAGGAGGGTAAAATTCTGTATATAAATTTACAGAATTGTCTCTACGTTTGTCTCTACGTTTTACAATTAATCGTATTAACTTTTATTTGAGCAGTCGGACAGGAAGATTTCCTGTGAATAGATTTTGTTCAAAATTTGAAAGAAATCTACAAATTTGGCGTAAAGGCCCTGTAGCAAATTTCATCCGCATAGCTCAAAATACTTTTGAATTACTTGTCAGAGACAGACATTTTCCAAAAATATGTTTTTCGAAATCGAGGAGGTCTAGAACGTGGAGATTCGTCAAAATCTCCAGTTGGACTTTTTTAACTGTTACAATACTTTCTCCGTATTCTAGAAAGTAAAAAAGGGATTGATTAATGGTAAAAGTTTTAGATATTGCGGACAAACCGAGTAACGAAATGGCCTACTGAATGAAGCTCAAAGCATTTTAAGTTATTTTTGTCTCAGACAGACATTTCACCAAAAATGTTTTCGAACTGAGAGAATTTTAAAACATGAATATTCATCAAAATCTTGAGTTCGAATTTTTTAACTATTGCAATACTTTCTCCATACTTTGTATACTAGAAATTAAAAAGGGAAAATGTTAAATATTGTGGTGAAAGTGTAAGCGCTTATTTTTTCTTTAAAAGGATGAACGAACTGCAGGTACATTTATTCATGAATGCACTCGTTCATAAAATCAATTGATCGATACAGGAAGTTCTTTGGCTTCACTCATTTTTTCTGGTGTACGTTTATTCTTCCATGCATTCGCGAATTTTTTTCAACCTCAGAATTGTTTTAGGTTGCATCTATAATGAGATAACACGGAATATATAAATGATTGCACTTTAGAAGCACAGAATAAGAGTAAAAAGTTATGATTTAATCCAATAACAAAAATACATGAAACAAATCACTAGTTACTGAGTAATTCTTACTACATATCCATTTGTCACATATATTAATTTGGTAGGGTAGGAATGTACCCTTGAAGATAATTTATTATTGTTAATTTTTCACTTATTACTAAATTAAGTACATAAAGAGAACGTATTTTAAATGTCAAAAAAATTTGCCCTCGACATTTTAATGAATCTCCAGATCCCACTAAGACTGAAAAATACAAAAACACATTTTTATAATTATATCTGATTGAGATGCAATAACTCAAAAATGCAAAGAAATATGGGCATGAAATTTTTTCTGTCACCAAATTTGGAAATGTGTATCAAACTTTTGATATCTGATTGAGATGCAATAACTCAAAAATGCAAAGAAATGAAATTTTTTCTGTCACCAAATTTGGAAATGTGTATCAAACTTTTGATATCTGATTGAGATGCAATAACTCAAAAATGCAAAGAAATGAAATTTTTTCTGTCACCAAATTTGGAAATGTGTATCAAACTTTTGATATCTGATTGAGATGCAATAACTCAAAAATGCAAAGAAATATGGGCATGAAATTTTTTCTGTCACCAAATTTGGAAATGTGTATCAAACTTTTGATATCTGATTGAGATGCAATAACTCAAAAATGCAAAGAAATGAAATTTTTTCTGTCACCAAATTTGGAAATGTGTATCAAACTTTTGATAACATGCGTTTCCGGGAAATCTGCCTACTCGTTGCTCCCTATTCACGGTAGCACGTTCACTCAAAAACACTAACATCTAAAGAGAGGAACCTAAGCATACAGATTTATCAGCAAAACTGTTAATATATAACAGATTTTGAACATATTCTCTTAAGCAGTTGATTGTCTATCAGTTTGTATTTGAGAGTATGTTCTGTAACTCGAAACCGCAACGACTGAGACAAATAAAATTTGATACGAGATTCTGACGCCAATCTACATCTATATCAAATTTTATACTCAACAGGTGGAAAACACATTCGAAATCAATACTCGGTTTTCTTCTATACACCACGAAACCGCCTTATTGTGATAGCATACGAGGGTAGTAAATTAGAGTCGAGGGAAACCGATAATCGATTCTCATATTCTTCTATTCTATTCTATTGAGCAATCTTATTTTCTATTGAGCAGGCGTATAAAATTTTTATCTATTTCATTCATAAATTAACCATTAGAGGTTCCTAGCTAAAACTAATCTATAACTACCTTGTATTACAGACTTAGGATTTAACTCAAAAGTACAGGGGTATTCATAAAGAACCATACATTTTCCAGAAGCTGTAAAACAGAAACAATCAAAGACATGAACCACCTTAGCGGATTTTAAGGTAGATATATTCTTAAAGCTTGTGTATCGCACTTGACAGAAGTCACATAGACAGTAGCATGTGTGCCTAGTCAGTCGAAATGGCGGTGTCCTGAAAGGTATAAGTCCTTAACGACTGACTGTATTGCAAGTCCTCATTCAACGAAGCCCGGAAAATCTTTGCAGTGGGTGAATCGGGAAATGCAAATTTCTAGCCCACTGTCTGGAAATTTTGAGAAAAAGAGCTGAAAATTATTCCCTACGAAGTGCAGTTGTTGCAAAATCTGAATGACTTTGACAAACAAAAGCGCTTTGAATTGCGTGCTGATATGCATCTTCGTTTTGAAAATGATGATTTTGCCGATCACTTAGTTTTTATTGATGAAGCAACATTTCATGTCAGTGGTAAGGTGCACAAGCACAATGTTCCCTTTTGGGAAAGAGAGAACCACAAATTCACAGTGCAACACATGCGAGATTCCCCTAAGATAAATTTGCTCTGTGGAGTGTCCAGAAATAAAGTGTACGACTCCTTCTAAAGGGTGACACATAGAACATCTGCGACTGTCTCGAACAAAATTTAAAATAACCCCATACAATTCTGCTACAGGTGACATGTAATATTTTACATTATTCTTGATTTATAGTGCATTGAATCTGTATACTTCTTTATGAATCACCCTGTATAATAGAAATATGGAAGTTTGTCTGAAAATTAATTTTCTGCATTTAATACCGATTTTTTGGATGAAACACGCTATTTTAGATAATATCGAAATTAAGAAAAAGACTTCTATTATAACATCTATCGAATGAATGCATTTTCATATTCATTGATTAGCAATAATGACGTATTAAAGTTTCAAAAATAATAAAAAAAAATGAAAAAAAGCCATTTTATTTAACATTACATTCACTAGATACATTGCAGCTGCAAGCGTAATTTTTATTGCTCAAAATCAAAATAACTCAAAGAAAGATACAAGAATTAGTTTCAAAGACGTTGCAGGGAGGATATATTTTCTTAACTTAAGATTGGAATATGATCTGAAATATAGCCGCGCTCATATATTCTACAGTATTACTATCAATCTATTGTTTAACAAATATCTATCCATTTTGTGAAATAACCGATAAAGTCAATTTAATCATAAAATAAAATTGTATTCTTAAACTTAGCTAGTTACGTCATGGAATAAAGACCTATAAAGTAATGAGGCGAATATAAGGTTTGTTTCTTGCGTTAGTTTTTTCACAAAAAGGTAATGTCGATAAAATTTCTTGTAAATGTGCAGAATATTTAAATAATAAGATTCGATGAATGAATTCTTTAAGTTATATGAGAGGCACACTTTCTATGGAAAAAAGGTCTGGACCTTCAATAAGTAAATATGAGACCAAAGAGAGCGGTACTTTATTCACCAACAAAAAAATTTGGATTTGAAATGGGCATTCTAAATTTTTATGTATAGTTAGTTTGCAAAATAACTATTAAATATATGGAATCATTAGTTTATTTCATATTTCAATTAACTTCACCCATTATTTCTTGAAATTAAGTAACGTTTGATAGTTGAATTACATTGACGTTTCGCTTCGAAATAACAGGAGGACTATATTGGGAGTGGGCTTGTAATATTGAGTCTTGGTGAAATGACAAAGATGATATTTGCACCATAATCTCCTCTCCAGACTTTCCCGCTGTTTGTTCTTTATTAACGAATGAGCATTCAGCATCCACAAATTTACATGCACGAGAGCTGCTTACAAGGTGTTTTTCGATGGAACCGTGAGGTCCAAAGTCGAAATATTTCTTGAAATAACTGAATTATACACTTGAAAGTAACATGCCCAAAGTAAGTCAAAATGAATGCCTTGAACTTACATTTTTTCTATGTAATATGTATCGTGGCATTCATTTGAACTATACATGCATTAAGCAGAAATGTCTTCAAGTTTCGAATGCAGTCGGCAGATTAATAATTATTAACAATGCAGATTATTAATTTTATCATCGACAAAGATATGCTGCAGAGGATTTGCCAAAAATCTCATTACAAATTTCATGAATAGTGATGCTATAATTCAAAGTCCCAATATACAGTGTTATTCAAAAGGAACCGGACCGATTAAAAATAGCTGTAACTTTTGTGTAAACAACGACATGAAGGAGAATTTTCAACATAATATAAAAGAAGTTCAGAAAGGGCTGCGGGAATTTAAGTCATTTTGCACGAATTCGTTCATCGATTGCGTTATCACTACATGAACGTGCCTTATTAGTCAAGCTGTTTTATTAGCGGGATGAAAATGCCAGCGCTGCTCTTCGTGAATACCGGCGGTTGAAACAGTTACGTAGAGGACCGATGACCATAACTAACTTACGAAGAATGGTTGAAAGATTTGAAACAACAGGAATTCTTGATGTGCAACTACGCCGAGAACGTAAAGGTATCAAGAAGAAACAAGTTGAAGAAGTTGCAACGGCCGTTATGGATCAGGCGAGAGCTAATAAGCAGGGTACCAGGAGTGCACGTTCAATATCACGACAAACAGATATCCCGATATCGACGGTGCAGAAGATATTGTGTAAGATCCTGAAATTTTATCCGTATAAGACAACACCCATTAACTGATGACACTGATCTGAATCTTGACAATTTTTGGTTGTAGGACGGTTCTGGTTCACCTGAAAGGCGTTGTGTATTAAGGATATGTTTCTGACATTCCTACTTTAAAAGATCAAATAACGTTACATGTCGGACAAATAAATGCCGATATGCTGCGAGCCACTGTTGAAAACCTCGTGTACCGCATGCAATTATTGGAACATCAAGTTGGTGATCACCTTGAGCCAAATTTGTAAGTTGCTACAATAAATGTTTTTCATTGGTATTTGGTGTGTTGCTATTATCTGTTTCCATTGGCAGTTATGTATTCTTTTTCCACACATTATGCGCTTGCAGTGCCAGGATTTACCCTATCGGTGTTTTTTGGTACTAATCTTTTTTTCTTGATAAATCGAAACCGCATACTTTAATGAGTATGGTGGCCAAATTTTGTTATATTTCGTCCAGTACATAACACACTACAGGGCTTTGAACACCTCCTGTTATTTCTTGATCACCCTGTATATATATATAATATGCCTTCCCTTGATACAATTGGCTGATTCACGACAGATATTATAGAGCAAGTTTGCAGCCAGTAATGTGTGTTCGATAGCTACATGTATGTTCCCCATATCTCTAACTATTTAAATTTTAATTTCTTTGGAACGCGTACTAAATTCCGTCTTAACGTTTCATTTGAATGCGGAAGCGAAAGAATTGAATGAATGCAGGCCTAGAAAATACATCCATTATAATGAAATAGACCAGACTAACCCAATAAGATGTTGTCTGGGTGATAAGAGAGAAATTACATTAAGGCAATTATTACGCATACAAACGAAACTTTTAGTATTTTAAGCAATGTATTCAGATCTATTTATTTTATCTTTATTTACAAGAAAATTACAGCCATTAATAATCGACCGCCAACAACTTGGTGCCTAGCGGTGGCCAATTATTTATTAATTCCATATTATCTCTTGAAATACGTAAATTTCTATAAATTAACATAATAACTAATTGTTGTCCATTAAAATTTTGCCTTGAATTGTATTTTGTCTTTCTCAATATACAGTTTCACCGAATACTGAAAACAAAACACCGACAACATATTAAAGGGGGTAACATTTTAATTTAGGGATGAACATGCTGTAATCTTTCACAGATTAAACCTTCTTCCAATTTTTCGTTAAAAATAATTCAATACGACCAAAGATTACTCATGTGCCAGCAAATTTAGCGGACCGCGACATGAATGTGAATTATCCTCCTGACAACCTCTCTGAAACTTCGAACTCCCGCGAAAGCAAGAAGCCAACACAAAGGAGTAAAGAATAGTTGTGCGTACGTTCTTACTTGAGCTTTTCGCAGGTGGCTGTTGCTGTGCTGGTGATCCCCCGAGGGAGGAGGAGGGGGTCGACGGTCTTCTACATAATCATCGTACTGAGCACCACCTGCAGAGAGAGAAAATAATTCTCAATTCAAACATTTGCCAACCTAAATAAATAAAAAATTTTGATAAAATGTATTGCACTGTTCTCAAAGTATGCACTGCAGCGCACTCGGTAGTCACGAATTCCTGCAGGAGCAATATTATGTTATTTTTATAATTTTATCAAGGATTAGAGATTGTGATATTTTTGTTGAGTACTTATCGTAGCTTATCACAGCTTAGTTTAAGAAATACTTTCAAAATTCATTACATAAATTTGCAAGGTCTCAAAATATTTATAAATGGTGCTGCTCCATTTGCATTGATGGCTACAGAAAAAGATAATCTGGTAGAATTGTTTTGTGGTAATAAAGTAGAGCAAAATTCAACAGCATGAGCTTAGCTCAATTTTTTCAGTAACAGATGAAAATCCACTTATAAATGCTAAATCATAGAGAATTTTAATCCCACATGCTACCTACTTCTTATTTACCATAAACCTTGATTTTAGCATTTTCTGTAGTGAAAAGGACTGAGTCCAATTTAATTCCAAAATTAGGAAAAGAATTTAGGATATGTTAGATCACTGCTATATGTAATTTCATCAAATAGCAATGAAGATTGGTCACAATTATCGCAGTACCTGCCGGAGGAGCCCGAAATAAGCCTGAATGTCTTCAGCGCTTGGTGAAAAAGTGGACATTGCAACTCGTGGACGGCACTTCGAACACATTCTAGTTCCCTTTTAATTTCCTAAATATAAAGTTATGATTAAAATGCAAACTCACTTTTTTCAAGTTAGTTCTTGAATCTTCCATAAACATTATACTATACATAATTTTTTTTTCTGATTGTATATTGCAATGTGATTCTAAATCATTTAAATACCCATTAACTTTTTTATAAGTTTGTATAACCTTGGCACTGAAGCCTCCGACGTTCTTTAATTTTAGGAGCTGTTTCGGCAGTAGTTTTGAAGATGATTGAGTTAAGAACCACGTTAAATTTCCTTTTTTGGCCTTAAAATACGATCCTCTGTTACCTCACCTACGAATCATATGAGTTCCGTGATAACGCCAGCTGACATGGTAGCTTTTCTGTAATGACAGTGATATCGATTACTTGATCGTGATGATACATTGCAAGCTATCCCTTTCCCTTTGGCTTTAACATGCTTATTGCCATGCAACCTTATCTATGACTCTATAGCTGAATCGGAACCCTTTCTGTCTTGGCAGGAATATCGTTTACTTTACATGACGACACATTACAACCTATACGTTGTCTCTAATTGAGATAACTCATAATAGCTGGATTTTTTCAAATAAACTGAACATTCAGTGTGTTAATATTACAGTTTGAAATTATAATTATACTCAAGATTAATGTTATATTTCTAGTTAATAATTATTACCGTGGATTACAAAATATTTTAATAATCGAAATTTCTATTACAAACCAATCAGCTCACAACGCATGTTAGAAAGTAAAATTTGATTATTTTCTATGAGACGAGGTTCAGAAGAAAATCATTCCAAAAATTGAATTCAGACACCATATGTAATCAAGAAATGTATAACAATTTGTGCCATAAAATGAAAAAAGCAGTTGCTTTCCACCAACTGAACTCACTGTGTGAGCGGTACTGCTGGTAGTGCTTGTCGTAGGTCGGTCCTAGCGGGGTGCTACCGAGATCGTGCAGCAGCTTCCTGGACCGGGTGGGCATGTCAGGCAGGAGGGGCATCGGTGCTAGGTCGGTCTCAGAATCAGTCGTGGCCAGGGGACTGTAGTCGTACGCACCCCCGTCCAATAGTAGGTCATCATCCGCGTAATCATATGACCAAGGGCTGTACGTGTAATAGGAACTGGAAGAAAACGAATACATCCATTTAAATACAACTGCTCTTAATTATACGTAATTTCCAAACCAAAATTGGACCAACTCTACTCCGTTGCATTGAGAAATATAATGTAGTAATTAATTTTGGAAAAAGGCATGAGATAATCATATTTCGAAATGCCTATTTTGGAACTAGCTCTCAACTTTGAAAACTGTAGCTAGATTAATGACATAAGAAGAGCTCATTAATTTTTAATAATTAACTTTTGCATAGTACAAAATATGATTAACAAGATTGGTATTAATAATTTCATTTACTTATTACAGAAAGGTTGAAGGTATTGATGAAAACTTGTTTGAAATATAAAAGCTGCTGTTGGTCTGCTGTTTTAATGCAGAATTTATTACAAATTGTATTTCTAAGTTGTAAATTTCTGTAAACAGTTTCATCTTAATATAATTTCTTATATGCTTGTAAATTCTGTAAAAAGTTTTTTTTTGTTTCGTTTTTTCTACTGTAAATATTTTGTTACTTAAATAAAATTCCCCTAACATGCCCACCAAACCGTTCAGTGACCAGAATGGTCACGGATTCGAGGGTATGAGACGGCGTTCTGATCCGTTCTAATGCAGGAGCTTAAATCGCTCTGGTCAATTTAGAATTTCTGTCATAGGCAACTAAAATTGGAAATGGAAAAAAGCAATATTATATCTCTATGCGCCTAATTAAATAGTCGTGAATATGATTCTGACGCACAAAAAATTCACAATTATCCACAGCTGTTAAGCGCAAAATATTGTTGAAAATTTTCAACCACAAATAAAACTAGCAGGAGTGGTCTTCCTAAAACTTTATTGCATAATTTTTAATAAAGGTGTTACCTCAGAGAACGCCTTGCATGGAAATGGCGTACATAGTTATGAAACAATTTTCGGATTAAATTTAGCCTTTTTGTTGAATCTATAGTGTCATTCTTGCCAAGTTTATGTGGATTAATCCCTGGAATGCTGACAATAGTTTCCAAAAATCGAATTTGTGATTTAGATGCGTTTTACCAATCGGTTGAAACAAAAATTCTCCAGAAGATTATACTTCTCGTCACAAAATCCCATACCGAATTCGATGTACTTAAATCATTGCGTTTCTGAGTTGGTGCGTTTACAAGCTTCTGAAAGTGCAGACCGACAGACATTCAACTCCTGGTTCGATTTGGTTCCAAATTTGATATGTTTCCACGAGGTAGATCTTAAATGTGCTTACCGAATTTTATCTGTCTTCTTTTTGTAGTTATCGCATTACCTGATATTTGAACAGTCGGACATACAGACTTCCTGTGAATAAATTTTACTCAACATTTGCATGAAATCTACAATTTGGTGTAATGACCATATAGCAAATTTCATTCGCCAAGTTCAAAGAGTTTTTGAGTTATCTTTGTAGCAGAAAGACAGGCAGACATTTTCCTAAAATGTGTTCTTTTTAAAACTTGGAGTTTCATTAAAATCTCGAGTTCGAATTTTTTGACAATTGCAATACTCTCTCTATACTTCGTATAGAAAGTAAAAAGAGAGGCACTTTGTCATACACAAAACCAAACGACTATACTTCTTCCTTTTTCAATGTAAGGAAAGTGTATATATTTATAATTTAAAAAAATTGTAAATATAAAAGTCTACTGTTCATTAAATCATAATTGTATGTGTAAGCCACCTAATGTCCATTTTCGATCCTTTTGTGGATTATCCGCAGTGACCATTGTTCTCATTTCTCCAGATAATGGGAAGTTTATTGCATTTCAAAGTATCTACTTCGATTGAACAGAATATAACGTTAATCTGCAAAAATCTATATTCTATACAACAAAACTATCTTCAAAATCAAAAATTCTGTAATTTCATAATTAAAAATTAATATAGCACAAAGCCGCATAAGAACAGTTATGACACCGTTCACAAGTACTGAGGTCTCTTCCGTATACTGTCAGCTTGCATTGCAATTGACTACAGTTAAGCAGAGTTCACACCAAGCCAACTATTGCGCGCAATAAGTAAGACACGCCTACTTCAGGAAGATCATGTGACCGTAACGAGACAATAGTAAATAGCTGTCTCGATGCGACAACCATTTACCATTATCCCGTTAGGGTCACGTGATTATTCTGAGGCAGGCGTGGCCTTCTATTACGCGCAATAGTTGGCCTCGCCTGAACGCTGTTTTAATTTTCGCATAGTGCTCTTGAAAGTCGAGAATTCTAGTTCATTTCACCTGTGGGGAGCGGCGCTTCTCCTGTGAGACCCGTAGGCGGGAAAAGTGGAGGAGTAGGGGTAGCGCTGGTTCCGGAGGAAATAGTCCTGGTCCAGGTCCGGGTCTCTGGCCGAGTCCTGCGAAGAGCCTCCGCTCTCCAGGGAGATAGGGCTCGTGTAAAGCCGGTCACCATACGCGGGGCTCACATAGCCTCCTCCTGAAATAAAGAGTAGAGGGCTTTAATAGCAATAGTAATTAATGTATGACTAATCTATTTTTTTAAAAGCAAAAGCTTTGGAAAGAGGAATTAAATTTCGGAATAGAAGTGAAAAATTAAATACATCAAGGGTATTTTTTTATCCATTTATGAGAAGCATATAATTTTTTATAAATAAAAAACTCTTTTGTCTTAAGAATATCAGATATTACTTTCAACTAGCCGCCTTTCGCTATCAGTTTGTTCGTCCAGATTATTGACTTTTTTATGCAGCTAAATGATTAGCATGGAACGCATTCTTTAGAAAGCATTTCACCTTGTTATTCGATACGAGTGAAAAACAGGAATTCAATCGAATCAATTTACTGCAAATCTAAAAGTGTGTATGTTACGAAATAAAAGCGGAAAAGTAAAATCCTATTACGGAATTAATGATTGGTAAAAATACTTTAATGAGTGAATGAATATTTTAATGAATGAGTTTGTGTTCCATCATAACATTTAAAACATTATTAATGATAGTGTGCCAAATTGAATTAAAATATTATTAAAATTAATGAAAAAAATTTTATGAAAATGATATTGATATCATTAAAGAAGTAATTTTTTGAGTGTTAAGATAATGCAAAAATTATTTTTGTAAGATAATTGTTTCGGAAGATACAAACATTAATCTGTGGGAAAGTCATAACGAATACATATCTGGCGGCGGTTAAGCCTATTTTTGAGGTCGTTTAAACTTTAGATTTTTTTAACTTTTTTTATATCGTCTTTCCTGTGATTGAATGCCCTCTAGAGTGATACGGCGAACCATTTCCAAAACATTTCTAATAGTATTTTGCATTTTTTTTTAATTAGCTAAGCGTAACATTGGATTAAAGGCAGCTGCAAAAAATTCAGTGAAGCAGTCAGAAATTCGTATGATGGTTTGCTGCCATTCTACAATAAGTAAAAAGTACAATTTTAGTACCTCGTACGTTACTGTTTCATATATACAGACATTGTTATATATATATAGATAGATATTGTAAATAATCGAACTCAAATACTTAGCCGCATCACTCATGACATCATAAAAAAGTTCTTCTTCTTCAAGCTTTTAATTCAAATCCAAGTTTAAAAAAACTAATCGATCCATCGGCTGACGGAACGTAATCTTTGTTAAAAAATGGCAGTAAGTACTAACGCGAAAGTCACTTGACACTAGGAACGTATCAAAGAAAGCCAGAATTACGATATACTTCTTGTAAGGAATTTTTTGTACAGTGGTCTATCCTTTCATCGTGATTTGAATCATTAGCCAATTGTAAGTGCTTGAACAGCTTAATGTGTCATCAGTGAAACCCGCTTACTTATATTGCAATTTTCCAACCTCGAATTCGAAATCATTCCCCCATTAGTATCTAATATTAATAAGACTATCTTCTGGTTCCAAAATGTAATAATAGGTATATACCTCCCGGATCCCTGAACCGTGCGACCTTGTACAGCTCGTCGTGCAGCCTTGAGTTCTCCTCGATGTGCTGCCTGCGTCGCGCGATCTCCGCCTTGACCTTGGCCTTCCTCTCCTCTCTCTCTTCCTCGTCTTCGGAGGCGTGTGGCGAGGGATGCCACGAACGCGCCTTCCTCTGCAGCGCCCTCTGGCTGCGACCGTACGGATCCAGACCCATGAACACCAGACCTGTATCCGTGTGACGACGCAATCTAGAGAAGAAGAAAGATGAATGAGATGCAATTGTAAAGAGAAAGAGGCTTCCGCAAGTAAATGCCACTTAACGTGATAAAATAGTGTCTTTTTTTTCGGATATCTTTTTGTTGAATGAATTTCAATGATCGCATGCTTTCTAAATTCAAACTTGTTTTGCCAACATGACATTTTATTAGTGTTTAATGTACTAACCAAAACAAATTCTAAGCGAATTTACCTAAACACATATTGTTACATTGGATATAATTCCACTAATCCTAGTGAATATATTGCTATTTAATGCATCTTGGTGAAGAACTTCATAATTAACAACAGAAAAAAAAAATCTTGGTGGGTGAAGACTAGCAAGTGTCTGAACTCTGTTGGTCCATTCGGTCTGTGTTTGATACCTAAATACACCCCCTTGTTGTCTGTAGCACGCATCCATTAAGGCAGTAATACTGCATCGATCCCTTTCAATGATCTTATCTGAAATGGCCTGCCTCATATTCTCCAGCAAATTGTTCTAACCTTTATTAGTTGCGTTTTCCGAAAGAAATTCTCTATACAAAATTTCTCGTAAATTTCCGATAGACTTATATTTATTTTATATTATAAATTCGAAAAATTATATTCTTACTAATATAAAGTAAACAAAATAAATTTCATCAAGCTAATTATGTCGCATTGATTACTGGTTGTAGTTAACTTTAAGTCTATTACTTCGGAGATTTCTGTGTCTTTCCATAATAAAATTGATTAGAGGCAGTTTTTTTTTTAATTAATCCAAAAGGTTTCTTGTATTGGTGAAGGCAATAAATTGTAAGAATTTTAACTCATTTTAGCTTTTACATCGTACAGAGCAAAGTGAGTAGTATCTGCAGAATCCTTGGTTGCCATGTATTCAAAAAAAAATTTTAAAATTTATCAGAATATTGCTTGAAGGTAAGAGTATAAACCGACAAAATAAAACTTTGAATATGGATATCATTTTCTAGAGAAGTTAGTATATACCTGCAAGATTCGAACGTGACTTGAGAAATACTGAGGTCATGTCTCGTTTGTTTGTTTGACACTTTAAAAATTTGAACCTGGATTTGAAAATTTAAGCCCGGATTTGAACAAAAAAAAAAGTGATGAAATTGAAAATTTTTGACAAACATATATATTTTCTTAGTATCTCTTATTCTCTAATTTATTATCTCAACCAATCAACATAAAGATAATAGGTTTTACATACAAACATACATGTAGTAACTACACTATGCCTAGAATGAACTGAAATTGACGATGCATAGAAAATAACTGTAAATAATTGAATCAATTGTGAATAATGCTATATATATTTTTACGCGACTTAAAACTAATAAAATAATTCATAGAATTTATCTACTCATTTTTACTACAAGAATTTACTGCACGGTATCTTTATTTCTTATTGCTAATCTTACCCAAATATATAAATATCTTTAAACTAAATTAGGAAAAATTTATCTTGGCGTAAGCATGCTTTCAAAGAATGTTTCTTTATATTTTCAACTTCAGATGACGATTGACACTCACTAAAGATAAAAACTAATTTCAAGAGCCGACTCAAGTAGCTGCATAAAATTTAAGTACCTTGTTCAGATCTTAAAATCCAATTTTCTTCTTATTTAAATTCCGCCCCCTCTTTTATCTTGTCTCTTGAGTGGCGCATGCGCAAAGAAGCAAACACAGAAACTAATCGATGGAGTAGGCCAGAATTAGCCGGGTAAGGAGCCGTTCAGATATTTCTGTGATTGGGGAAACGGATCGAAAGTGCTCTCCCGATCGTCTTAGAAGAAACCAACAGTGGGCGTTAAGGTTATTTTCGGAAAATGAATACTAATTATTAGTTGAAAATAATTATCAGAAAATAATTAAAAGAAAACGTTGACGAATTTTTGATGGATTTGATTTTGACGAATCTCTACATTTAAATCTCCCAGACTTCGAAAAACACATTTTTGGCGTTATATTTATCAGTCCATCTACCTCTCTGTCTGCAACAAGGATAATTCATAAAGTTGTGAGCTAAACGGATGAAATTTGGTACATGGTTTTTAAGATTTCTATCAAATCTACTTGAAGATTTCTATCAAATTTTAAACAAAATCTGTTCGGCTTTTAAAATGTACGTTAACATGATAATTACAAAACGAACAGGGCTAGATTGATATAATTCGGTGCACAGACTGAACATCTATAGTGTAAACACTTATCGAATTTTAAGCCAAATCCAACAAGGGGTTGAACGTTTTCGGTCTGTATATTCAGAAATATATACTGAGTCATCACTTTTTAAGTCTCCCAGAAAATAATATATACGTTTTTTTTAATCATGTCTATTTGTGTATGAACTTTTCAAAAATACAATCAAATATTAATAAAATATAAATAAATAGAATTTAGTACGAGATTTTCTCACTGTGGTTGTGTTGATACCCAGTTTTAATTATTTGGTAACAGCTGATACTGATACTCGATTGTGCATACTTTAGTAGTTGATACAGCTGGTAACCGATTCTATTACCAGTCGAATGAAGCCGATGACTCGATGGATATCGGTTCGCGTACTTGATTCGAGATTGGTAGATAATACTAATATGAATATGGCAGCAAATTGAGATTTCGCTCCTTCGGAAGAGGTATTGATGATAATTTCCGTGGTCTCTGTTTTGACAGTGATTGACGAGTGGTTGAGAATAGGGGACGAAAAGCTGTGCTGGTAAAGTCAATATAAGAGAAGGCGATGATTCCTCTTTGGTATGTGCACCGTTACACGAAATAAAGTTCGTAATGGTTGAAGTTGAAATCTATATTTAAAACAAATCACGAACTACCAGCGTTGTCAAAACGCGTTTGCCTAAGTGTCGCCTAAACAGGATGGCGAACTAGGCTATATCGATTTAATATTTTGATATAATATTACTTAATCGAAAACGAATGAGGTCTAGGATGTTATTAATAGAATATAAAAACTGACACTAAGTACTTGGTACTTACTCTAAATTTGTTCCAGCTTTGTATTTCTAATACATTTGCATATCTCACAAAAAGCATCAGGTTGATGCAGTATCATTTAATTCTATCTCCACCAAAATCATAGATATCTTTAAAAAATTCAGTAAATCAGCGGGAACTTTATCTCTCTTTTTGGATGCAGGTGGATATGATAATTTAAAAATACAAAGAGCTAGACGAAAGAACATTTTCCCGCAAAATTATCCACAGAATGCAGATTTGTATTAAGTTTTGAATCAAACACATCTAATGGGATTGTCGTTTCGTCTATGTAATATAGACACAATAATTCGAAAATGAAAAATCCAGCAAAATGCAAACATGACATTTGGTTTAAATATGAAAATTATACATAAATATCAAATTTTAGAACCAAAAAGAAGTAATTCGAAATTTCTTCTCAATTCTTCATCTCCTTTTTTCATTAAATGCTAAGTTTAAATTTTAAACACGTCATATAGCGGAGGTACATGATGAAGTTGGGGTGGGCCATCCTCTCAATAGTCTTAGTTCTAAGATTGAAATGATATCATTTTAATTTTTCATACATAGAGAAATAAGTAATTCATTTAAAAATCATTGTTTTTAATTTTGGGGAACTTTAGGGCTTTTTAATGCTTTTTCTGTTTAGTCGGGTTCCTAATATATCAGAGCAAGTGACCACTGTAATCTTTCATTGATTTCAAATAAGGAACAATAATTTAAACATACTCTTTGGTGCAAAATAAAACAAGAGCGGGCGTGAAACAATTTTTCAGTTTATGATTTTCCCAGCTTTTACTTTCCCGTCAGTGCTGCCGATTTTGTTCTTTTCTGTTCAAGAGAGAAGAAAACTCGTGGGCACCAGAGGGCACTCATTTCTGGAAGTGAGCCAGGAGCAAACGATAGTCGCGTAGACAGGGCTTTTTACGCTCTCTTTGAAACAAAGCGGCAGAACGTGCTTGCCTCCATTGATGGGAGGGGGATGGAGAAACCGCGCAAGCGCACCGTGCCACGTCGAAGCTCGGAAAGGAAAAATGAAGCCATATATATGTTCGGTCACTGCCAGAAGATTTCGAACATCATTGAAGCGCTTAGGAATTCTTCAGATGATATCTTTCCCAAGATGTCATCTTTCGAAGATATTCTTTTTAGGTTATTTATGCTCTTAATATTCGGGAACGATTGAGAAAGTTCTTTCTCAATGGATATAACATAAAGAAGTGGTGATCATCTATAAAAATACTAGCCGCCTTTGGCGACCAGTTTGTTCGCCTTGATTATTGACTTTTTAGACTGTTAAATTATTAATATAGGATGCATTTCTTTAAAAAAAATTTTTCACTTTATAATTTGATACGACTAAAACACATAATTCGATTAAAACAATTTACTGCAATATACAAAGTGTATATATTACGAAATAAAAGCGGATATAAAAATCCTACTATGGATTTAATGATTGGCAAAAGTACATGTTTGAATATTTTGATGAAGAGTTTGATCAAATTGCAAGACATCCCTGTAACACACTAATTACGCTTAACAAGCCTTTTAATTATTGGATTGTCCGTTAAGCAAAAGTTAGTTAAGGAAATTTTACTCATCAGTGAAGATTACTGTCGTTTTCATAGACATTCTTAGGAACTCAAATCCCTACCGTTGGTTCATAGTTGATAATATAATTTGCATTAAGTAAAAATCAGCTGTTGATTTAATATATAGTTTTTATTTCAAATGAGTTATAAAATGGAAGAGAATTTCCTTAGTGTTTTATATATATTGTTACGAATCTGTAATGTTGCTTCACAGCACAGCTTGTACAGTCACTAGAAAGACCGTTTTACGATCAGCTCTGTTGGATGCTAATCGGATACCGAATCAATGAGATCGACTTGGAGATGAAATTGGTGACAAAATAGATAATACTAGAATTTTCAAGAATTTTGGCGATGGAGCCAATAGAAGCTGAGATATGCTTGATTGTTCCAGAATCTTCTCTGCCTTGCTCCGGAAACTTTAAAAGGCCAGCAGTTCAAGCCAAAGATAGTGGTGTATAGAGTCGTCGAGAGGTTTAAATTCGCATAAGCGAGTTAGCGGCGGAATAGTTGGATATTAGAAATGAAAAGTTGGTTTCTTGTAACATTTCAAATGAAAATTATCATGGAGCAGGCAAGATGAACTAATGTAAACAACATCGAAAGCAGATCTTAACCAACTGATGATTAGTTATGATGCCAGTTTGGTGCAATTACAAAGTATTATCTTTGAAATTTTAATCTCTCATTAAGGCGCTTTATTCAAATTTGTACATTGAACAGTTATTTCAATTGAACAATGAAATGTTATAAAATATGCTCTGCATTATCAAACCGAAGAAATGTTATTCTCACCCATAACAATGTGAAACCACATATTTCTTTAATCATTTGGTAAAAAATCCTTGAAATTTGCTTGGGATATGCTGCCATATTTAATAGTTAGTTATGATTTTGCGCCATAAGATGACAATTTATTTATTTCGTCGCAAAAATGCATGAATTACAAAATTTTTGAAAACAATTTATAATGTAAGAATGCAGTAGGTAAACTATTTTTCACAAAAAAAATCGGAATTTTTCTGAATGATGCATTAGAATGCTGCCTGAAGAGTAGGAAAAAATAACTAATAAAAATGAACTATAAATTGCAAAATAATTTTTCCATGAAAAAAATTGACTTATTTTTCCTTCAGAAAAAGTTCGTATTCATTTATTACCAACTCGACAACTAAAAGCTTTGTAGCTACAGTATTAATATTATTTAACATTTATTTATATTTTAATTTAATTTTATTATTTAAACATTTTGCCACATTATAGTCAATTGATCTCAGATTTAGCGAAATTAATAATACTTATTATATTTTCCTAGATTATTTTTAAATACTATATTCATTTATTCTAAAAAATTTGACTAAAGATTCTTATGATACAAGTTAAGTTCTTTTGAATGTCATAGTGCCAAATTAAATCAATCAAGCACAAATTAAATATACTGGAAGCAAGATTATCGAAAGTATACTTCTGTTAAAAAAATTAAAAATAGATATGGTTCATCGTTACATGATATTATGGCTGATCCTTAACTAGAGCTTTATTCTAGTTATTAAATGTAATTAACTCTTTTTTTTGTTCTATTTTTTATTCCGCGAAACATTATTCTCGAAAGCAAAATTATCTAGTTTCTAGTTGTGTGGGTGAAATATACTTGTCAATACGTCTAGACGACTCATACATGTCTAGACTTTTCAAAACAACTCTTTTGATGTGGGAGGGAAAAATTTTTAGAAAACTTTATTCTTTGTGGCAAACAACATAAAATATTCATTCCTCCCTCCCTCACATAACGCCCGGAAACGAATAATCGTTTTAAGCGAATGCGAGATTTTGAAAAGTATTTAAATTTGTGCTTCGAGTACATCTTATTAATATATTTTTCTAGAAACTAAAGAATTCTTTTGTGAAGTAAAATTTCCCTGGGAATTGTGATTTCGGGAGATTTTCAATTATTTCAAAACAAAAACACGAATTCCGAAAGTCCAAAACTTGCTGGTAAAGGAATAATGGTTGAAAAGCATCGAAAAGACTAGCACAAGCCTTGCGAACTTTTCTATATTGTATCTGCAACACCTAACACAAAACTGTTGAATTCGAAGTGGGTAAAGGATATGAAGAAGAGTAGAGCAAAGTAAAGATTAAGATTCGAATCTCGTCTTGTGAGAACAGGGTACTTGCTGACTGAAAATAAAAACTGCATTGACACATTTTTTTGTTGTCGCAGGTATTAGTTAGGTTAGATTCTTCATGATTACATTAATTGTTTTAAAAAGCTGGGAACTATTTATTTAAAACAGGGGTGAGCATTAAGTCGATCGAGATCGATTGATGGACCACCAAGACATTTTGGGGTGACCGCTTTTATAAAGACCTAAGATGCGTATACTAAAACCAATTGATACATCCATGTGTTACTCATTTGGCAATGATGACGTGGAAGAAATAGCTGGAAATATAAATTATATATTCTCTTTATCTCTTGAGGAAAGCGAAGTTTTTCTCCTTCAAAGTGACATAATTTAAAAAGCAAGTAGATCAGAATCTAAGAATAACTTTTGGAATCTAATGGATGAAGTAAAATATACTAATTTTTAAAAACGTTGTAGGTCATTTAATATCTTTCTTTGGCTTTGTCTACTTGTGTGAATCTGCATTTTCAATGATGAATATAATTAAGAAAACATATCGTTCCCTCTCAGAGATGACCACTTAGAATCAGATTAGCAGTTAGATTTATGTACCGATTAGCAGTTAGCAAGATTAGCAGTTAGAATTATGTACCGATATATTTAAGATTGGCAGATAGCATGCAGACTAAGTCTTCTACTAACTATAACTACGAGAACTAACTTTAGATGAAAATGATTTAATCTTTTATGTATTTTGAATTGCCTGATATTAAATGTCTCATTTAATATTATTATATTTGTGGCTATCATTATTATGTTTGTAGTTATGTAGGCACTTACATATTCCGTATTTATTATTAAATTGTAATAAACAACTTGACAAAATTAGAAGTAGCCCATACCCTGGAAAAACGGCTTTATATGCATTCCATCATTCCGGTAGAGTATGATTTGTAAATGTGCATAAAGCATTGATTAGACTGCGATGGCCTAGAGGTAAAGTTTTGGATTCGAAGCTGACGAATTCGAGGCTCAAGGCTCAATTTGTCAAGACAACCTTAGTATATTTTGACTTGGTTAGAGCTACATTTGACACGGTAGATCACTTATCTTCATTCTGTAGTAGTGCAGAAATTTGAATTCAAAACATTTTCTAACTGCAATTACATGTATCACTTAAATAATAAAGCGAATATTCTTGTCTACATTGATGACCTTGCAATCTTATTCAGAAAATGAAATATATTTAAATAAAACAATATAGTGTATTTCAGAAAGATCAATTAAAAGTTTTTAGGACTAATGAAATGTTTTTTTGATATAGAATGTGAAGCAGTCTGAGGAACTAACTAAAGAACTAGAATAGATAAATAAACAAACTAAAGAGGATATTTCCGAATATTTCAAAATTTAAGGGTAAACTGCCTGTACATCCATATATGAATCAAGTGAGGGAGGCGTTGAATACCGTGCTTTATTATTCTTAAGCTGAAGTTTATGTATGACATTAAAATTTGATTCATTTAGCTTCAATAGCTAGTCTTGATATCATGTTTGCAGTATCTTACTGTCAATTGTTGCAATTCACCAACGCACATCGGAAAATTATGTTTCAAGTATATGGGCGTGTAATAAAGCCTCAACATTATTATGTTAACTTGTCAAAAGCTACCAATTTCGGTATTACCATTTATTTTGAGGTCAGTTGGTCTGATGATAAAACAACGGATCAGCTTATTAATGGATATATAACGAGGATTGCGTATCCATGTCAAGCGTGGAGACAGAATTTGTATTTTTATCAAAAGAAATTAAAGGGTTAGTTTAGTTGCAACACATTTTTTGACTAATGCAATAAGTTTGGTGTTAGCTTTTTCATGCTAAATATATATGGTAACAGCCAAACTGTTCTTATTTTTGAATCAGTTTAGTCAGTCGTATAAAAATAAAGCAAGAAGAGATTTACGATATTTCTTTGTAAAAGAATTTTTAGAAAAGGTAAGTTTACTGTTAATTATATTTCTGCCAAGGTAAAATGGGTCAACTAAATACTCGACAATGGAAGATTTGAAACAATTTTGAGAAATCATTTTTGAATAAGTGAAGTGCATTTTATAAGCATAAGTAAATGGAAAGAGTGGGCATTTGTTAAAAGAAGATTTCATTTTTTTCTATCTACTTAAGCCCATGAAAAATGACATGAACCTTGTTTTAAATGTACAAACAATTATTAACCATAACTATATAGTGTGTATTCTCACTCAAAACAAAATAGTGTTCGTCAACTTGCTAGTCTCTTTTGTGTTTCAAATGCTGGCAAAGACTGACACAGTTGATGAGAATATTTTAAAATTTTCATTGTTTAAACAGTGAAATTTAAATAGGATAATGTTAATTATGCCTTGTTAGCATATGGTCATTGCAAATTGCCCTAACACACACAGAAGGCGCCAATATTTGCATCCAATTATTTTGATCTAAAAAACAAATATGCTTAAAAAAAGAAGAAGAGTTTCAGCATCCTGCGTTGTGATGCTTTTTATGAGATCACTGTAATGTGACACAAACAGTATTAAAAAGGATATTTTATTTTTACTTTCTTGTATACGAAATATAGAGAAAATACTGTAATCGTCAAAAAATACGTTCGCGATTTTGACGAGTCTCCACTTTAAATGTCGACCTCCCACAACTTGAGGGGCCGCGGTGGGCAGGTGGTAAGATCTCGGTTCGTGAGCCGTAGGGTTTCAGGTTCGACAGCCGATTCCACCGAAGGACCGTTGTGTAAGGAAGTCTGTTGCACGTTAAATCAGTCAGGACCAAACGTCCTCCCGCTGGTATGGTGTGGTGTTTTATAGGGGGGGGGGGAGTTCAGGTGTCATCCTCGTCATCTGACTGCGGTTCAAAATGACGAGGTCCGACCCAAAATAACCGTAGAGTTTCTTTACAATACGACGTTAATTTACTAAACTAAACTCCCAGAGTTTGAAAAACACATTTCTGGCGTTATATCTGTCTGTCCGTGACAAAGATAACTCAAAACGCTTTGAGCTAGACGGATGAAATTGAGTAAATGGCCTTTACACCAAATCTATAAATTTCTATCAAACTTTAAGCCAACTCCATTCACACGAAGTCTGCCTGTCCCGTTGTTCGAATACAAGTTAACACAAAACAAAGAGAGCTGGATGGATGAAATTCCGTACATAGATTTAACTTCTATTGTGTATACTTGTATTCGACCAAATCCTTGTGTATACTTGTATTTTGAACCAAATCCAACAAAGGGTTGACCGTCTGTCTGTCTGTATTTTCAGAAACATGTGAACATGATAACTCTAAAATGCAAGGGCTCAAATATATCAAATTTGGTATGTAATATTTTTGATTGCAAATGCAGTTTTGTGTCCAATTTTGGTTTCCGTCGGTTGGAAAAACATTTTTAAATCTCAAATATACTTTTATACGGCGTCCTGGCATAGGGGTAGCGCGTCTTCCCCGTGATCTGGGCGTCCCGGGTTCGAGTCCCGGTTTGGGCATGGTTGTTCTTCTGTTGTTCTATGTGTGAATGTGCCCTCCTGTAAAAAGGGGTTGTGCAAGCGAATGAGTGATGCGTGAGTAGCAAAGTCGTACTCTTGGCCCTAGTTGGCGCTGCTATAAAAAATAAGAGACGTCCCCCTCAGGCTTAAATCGCTGTCTTCGTAACAGCGGGCTTGTCAGTGGCAAGTGCCATAAGAAACAAACAAACAATACTTTTATTGGAAAGTATGCGAGAAAGCTTTGGGAATTATCGAAGGACAGTAATGGGTGAGACATTTCAGTTCCTGGTTGAAATTATTCAATCATCAGATGCTAATGTTTTATTTAATACATTATGGTTCGATATACCATTTAAGAAAAAGTTGTTATTTTCTTTCTTCTTGTATATTCAGGACGCAACGAATGATTATTGCAATCATCAACAAATTTGACATTGAAATTTTAATGAATCTCAACGTTTGAGAAGTGTTTGAATCTAAGAAAACCATTCTTGAAGTTACATATTGCTCTGAAAATAACTCCAAAATACAATAAAGGATGAAATTTATCATTGGGTTTTGACACCAAATTTCCAAATTCCGATCAAAATTTGGATAATATCCATCAAGAGGAATTCTTTCTTTCTTCCGATGTCCATTCCAATAAAATAATTCAAAAATGCAACGAGCTAGATAGATGAAATCTACCATTATCAGCAGCAAATTTGTCAGAAATTAAATATCTGTTGATTCGTGTTCTATGCAATAATTACAAAATGTAACAATCAATGATCAATAATTACAAAATGTGGCAAGCTAAATCAATGAAAATCTTTTCTCAACATTGTAGCTCATTCTTCGATTTTGAAACCCTGATGCAGGGAAAAGCGCTAAAATGTGTAATCGATTTAGTTCACTGTAAAAAGAAGAACACGAGAAAATCGAAAGAGGAATGTAATTGAAGAAAAGAAAATGAATTTTATTAAAAACAAAATTCAAACATGAATCGATTAAGAATGTGGTTCTAATTTAATATTCTTTCTTTTTAAGTGATAGTATTTAAAGGCTAAGTTTTATTTCTAAACTACGTGATGCTATATGCATGCATAAATCGTTCATACCACTCAATAAGGCAAACCGTTAGATGACACACATATAACAAATTTGTTACGTGAGTAGCAGATGCTATTAAAAAAATTTTTAAATTTTAATTTGTATTTTAATAAAATATTAAAGTTTTTCATCAATAAATTCGAAGACAATTATTAGACAAAATCTTTTAAAATTCAAGTAATTAATTTTTCAGTGATAGCAGTTTTATTTCTATAAAAATTCACTTTAATTTTAATATATTTAAAAAACTATTTATATATTTAAAAAAACTATCTCTAACCGGCATTCTTGGCAATCATTGAGAGAAAGTTTTTTGTTATGCCTCGTTTTTATTGAAGAATACGATACCTATTTCTCTGGCGACAGCCATTGCCTAGACTTTCTGTCGCGACACTTTGGGAGACAGACAGTATAGAGAATGTTAGATAGACAATAAATCAAAAGATGCATCATCATCACCATCCTTAGTATGGCAGTGGTTCTACCAGAATCGACTCAAGAGGCGGCGAGGAGATTTCGCAATTTCCTTTTTAATCAACAAATCATTATTGCTTGGAATATCATCATCGCAGTAAATATTCCAGAAAATAAATCATTCGGCATAAATCAGTCAACATTTTTTTTTATTTCATTTGTTATTTGAAAGTTACATGGATTATTATTATAACGCTAAGCATAATCGGAACAAAACAATGTGATTTAATTATCTGAAATGTCTCTGTTATTGGAATGAAGGGGAGGGGGATAAAGGGAAAAAAATTGAGTGAGCTGAGAATTCATTCACTTCTGCTGGATTTTTGTCCATTTTAAAGTTAAGTTACGGCTGATTCAGTGACAGACCAGCAAAATTCTGCGTTGTAGTTGAACTTCGAGATTCCTAATTATGCCTGCATTGTCTTCAAATTTCAAAACAGCGTCTCGCATGGACTTTGGTGAGATCAGCATGCATATCAGTCTAGCTTTTATAGTGGAACAGAATATAGAAATGTGATACCTCGGTCTCGAATCTGTAATTTTGCCACTGCAACTCAAGGGTAACCAATAATGGAATTAAGCAGTTAAACCAGCGGGAGTGGTCACTCCAAGACTTTATGGCATACTTAGTAAAGATGTTTTTTTCCCCAAGGGAACGCTTTTCATAATGATTGCGTTAACTTCGCCGCAAATTTAGCATTTTTATTGATTTTTTTCGTGGGATCCTTGGAGTGTTTTTTTTTTCTTTTTGGCATTTAATCCCTGGTATGTGGTAGTTAATTATATTCAAAAATGAATTTCGAGTTGTAAGTTTTTTTTTTTTTTTTTGAGACATGTTTTTGCAACCTGATTGGCACCAACATTTGATACAGAGCTGCAATTATGCTCACAAATTCACATACCAAATTTAATATATTTGTCATCGCGTTTTTGAGTTATCGTGTTTACGTGATATTAAAACTACAGATCGACAGACGGTCAATCCCCAGTTGGATTTATTTCGAAATTTGATAGTATCCACAAAATAATTCATTTATATTCAAACAACCGGAAAAGAAGACATCCTCTGAATGGATCTTGCTCACAGTTTGAGAGAAATCTACAATTTGGTGTAAACAAACTTGGAAAACCAAATTTCAACAGTTTAGCTCAAAGCCTTTTTGAGTTATCTTTGCCACACACAGACAAATCCTCCTCCTGATAAAATCGTAATAAATCATAGGTCCTCCTCCTGATGAAATTGTAATAAATCATAGGTCCTCCTCTTGATGAAATCGTAATAAATTATAGGTCCACCTCCTGATGAAATCGTAATAAATAAAATCAGGCCGGCAAAACCCAAAATATTACGAAGAGTGAAGACTAATTTTTTCGGAAGCTTTATCCTAAAAATCGAAATCTATCAGAACTTGCATGTAACTCGTACTGAAGTGTCTTTAGCTGTCTTCAAAAAGGAAACAAAGCAGAAATTGAAAGGGCAATGATCAAGCCAAGTCGTGAAAAGAAAGAAAGAAAAATTTTTTTAGATGGGGGAGCAAATTATGTTCAAACAAATTTTCAAAATTATGTTCATACAAAACAGTGTTTACAGTTTACACAGCTTGTGGAGATCTCTCTAAATTTTCTTTCGGATATTTTTTTTTCCGAATTGGCGAAGAATTAAGGTTAATTTATTCTCTCGTCAATACCAGAAAGAGTCTTTTCTTTTGTTTTGTTATCTCACCCTATTCGTGTTGCTTCTGTCTTGGGAACATCCCGCGACATTCGATTCGGTTCTGGCAGCAGGCCAAGCTATTCGCGGTTTCGATTACCCTGCCGAAATGTCGTCTCTGCTTTATACAAATAACATGCAAAGGAGGGTGGAAAGAAGGGGGGTGTATTGCAAACGAGAGATCATTTTTCACTGAGTGCTTCCATCTAATATTTCTTTAGGCGGCAAGTTGCTTCACTGAAATAACACACGAAGCAATCATTCATTTCTCTTCTGTAAAATGGAAATTTTTTCCCCTGTCTGCTTGCTTTATAATAATTAATTCTAAATTTATTGGATACATTTGAACTAAGTTTATTCTGTTTTCTATGGTAAACACAAATGCAGGTCTAGAAGACTTTTTTTTTTTTTTGCTTTCTGGTACTCGAAGTATAGAGAAAGTATTGTAAATGTCAAACAATTCTAACTCGAAATTTCAAAGAATCTCCGAGTTCGAAAAATGCATCCTTTTTTTTTTTTTTTTTTGAAAATGTATGTCTGTGATGAAGATAACTCAAAAACACTTTGAGCTAGAAGGATGAAATTTGGTATACAGTTTTTTCACCAAATCTGTAGATGTGTATCAAATTTTGATTAAAATCTATTCAGAGAAAGTTTTGTGTGTTCGGCTGTTCGAAAATAATTTAACTCGATAGCAACAAAAAGAAGAGAGTTAGATAGATAAAACTGGGAACACAAATTTAACATTTGTAATGTAGGCATCAGCTACATTTTAAGCCAAATCCAACAAGAGATTGATCGTCTGTCGGTTTCAGAAACAAGCTAACACGATTAACTCAAAGGCGAAATTAAAATATATCAAATTTAATATCTGGTTTTGTGATTACAAGTTTAATTTTGTGTCAAATTATGGTTTCAGTCAGTTGGGAAAAAATGTGCGTGAAGCATAAATTCGATTTTCGGATACCATTAACCGCATGCAGGGATTAATCGCCAAAGCTCTCGCCAAGGATCACACTTTAGATTTAGTAAAATTGATAAATCCATACTAAAGGTTAATATTTCGTAACTATTGTATACCAATGCCAAATACGGGGTTTTCTGCCTCTACCGAAGGTCTACAATTCTTTGCAAGGTTCGGGGGGGGGGTTAATATCTTTATTAGAAAATATGCGAGAAAGTTTTGGGGACTCCTGCTGGTTTATGTGTACAAAAGGACTGGTAGACATGTGTCATTTGATATATGAAGACTACTTCCAGTGATATGATAACAGGAAAGATAGGGTACCTTTTTGCTTTTTGATGATTCCTATCCAAACTAACATTACTAAGTGATTTCACTTTAACACTAATCTAGTGATGATGATGTCGTGTCCGCGTTACCACAGAAAGGGGGTGCAGTAGCTACTTAGGGTAAAGACCCCTGAACACCCGAGGGCAGAAGTCTGACTTCTAGCTCATATGAAGATTAAACACACACATTCGCTTGGACAACCCCTTTTTACATGGGGCACATTCACGCACCTCACAGATAGAACACAGATAAAGAACAACCATGCCTGAACCGGGACTCGGGAAAGACGCGATACCCCCTATGCCAGGACGCCGGAAACACTAATCTAGTCCACGACAAAAATGAATGTATATTTACTTCATTTTTTTAAAGTCAAATGCGACGAATCGTATTTATCTCATATTCTGCTCCTTGCGCCATTTATTTTCGCTACACTACTATCCCCCTCTGCAGAAATTTGATATGTTAAATAATATTATTGTTTTAACAAGAGAGTTTGATGCTGCCTTCAATATATCACCAAGGAAATTCTTAAAGAAAGCTAATCGAGGTTTCAAAGTCCTTTTCTCGATTTTTTAAGTTTCTTCCATGATAATTTTAATTTTAATAGCTAGTGCCATGTGGTAAATTCCTTCTTTCTGTCACTAGAAGCATTTTATAGAAAACATTGCAGATTTTAAAAATGACGATAATAAGTATGATTTTAATTTTTTTAAATTGAAAAATCGGCAAAGACGATGAAATCTTGAAATGCGATAAATGCTATATGTATTTAAAGATATATAATATATAATCCATAACGTTTATTCGTTATGGACTTCTTTAAATAATCCTCATTGTGCTCATTGATTGGTTCTGAAAACCTGCATTGATTTCAGACAACTGCATTTTAACTCTTTTTGCTCTAAATGATAATATTTCATACATTTCATACATTTTTTATAATTATTTTTAAATCCGTAAGATTTTGTTTTCCAACTGAATCATACCTAGTCGCTTTGTATGTTTCTTTTTACAATAAATTTTATTTGATAATATTCATAACATTTTTACTTTATAATTATTTCTAAACATTCTGACATTATTTTGTCTCAATAAGAATGAAAAAGAAACAGAATGAACATTTTAAGACCATAAAAACTTTTTCTATTTGATTTTTTTTTCTGCAGTTACCTTGACAATAGAGCACAGGAAGATTATTTACCAAAATTCTAAGACGTACCAGGACAGTTTCGTTTATCATATGATTATATATTTCAACTGCAGTACTCGGAACGAAGAAATATGAATCCAGCATAAATTACACAATACATTATTGCATTTGGCGGAAAGATTTATTCCCTATTTTTGTTGATAAATCAGCAACCACATCTACCTTATAGAATGCCGATTTAAGGTTCATTGGAAACTTAAAGTGTAATGGATATAAATATTTAATCGAATCATCTGGTGACCCTCAAATATTTTTCAATAGATGTTCTGAAAGATAGTCAAGGTAAAAAGATACACGTCTCAGGAGTATGGGTATTTCGACAAGTTTCAGTGTTTTTCAGGTGTCGAGCTTTTTAAGACATGACGGTTGGATCGATTTTATAACCCCAACCTTTTTTTTATTCTAACTTCTTTACGCACGGAGGAGGGGCGAACGGAAACGCATTTGCGTTCTTTCCTAAATTGAAAGCGAAGGGGAATCAGCAGCTGTTGCGGTTCACGGTTACCATGGGAACGCAGAATCCCAGTCCTTGCGTGGGTTCCTTCGTGCATCCGGGCTCGTCCCGGACTAAATGGGGCTGAGAGGAAGCTTTTACCAAACACTGGTTCTTGTTACGGGCAGGAATAAACATGCGATCCATTGAGAACCGCACCTGCAGCCCGAAGGTGAATAATGAACATCAAAAAGCAATTAAGAGATCTCCACCGGGACTTAAATGTGGCAGACCTTCTGTGATGTTGAACATCATATCATATACGCAAGAAAGATAATAACTTTTGTAGCCTAATTAATTTTTTGTGGAACCAGAAATCTCGAGTTTTGGAGTTGACTATTACATCTAGCTAATACTGACTATTTTTCTTATGGCATATTAGATGCTTGCAGATATTTTGATCATTTTTTTTCACTTTAAAAAGGCATTGATTGAGAAAAATTGGTACAATACATGTATCAATAAAAAAATTTCCCTCATTTTCTACAACTTTTTCCCATTTTCGTCCAATAAGTCTTCCAACTGACTGTCTTCGAATTTTTTTGGTCCTCCTGACCGTTCTTCGACACTGATATCGAAATCACCACTCTTAAATCGTTGAAACCAAAACTGACCATTGGAATATGACGGAGAAGCATTACCATAGGTTTCTAAAAATGTCTGAGGGGCTTTTTTTAAATCAAATAAAAAAGCAGATTTTTTAAATCAAATAAAAAAAACCCAAAGAAAATGTAATTTGGAGCGTTCCATGATCAGGGTCTTTATACACTGAATACTCGATAATACTAAATGGAAAACTTTCAAAATGATAACAATAAAGTAATAGTAAATTGGTAAAACCCAAAACCATCGTCGTTTATATAGATACCTCGCATGCTTACCAATAGATGTCGCAGATTAAAATGCACGCAAGCACCTAACACCGTGTAGAAAATGTATGTGTCAACTTTTACCTGTGTTACTGATTTCGGGCTGTAAGCGTTTACTAAAATGCATATTACAACTTTGAAAAATATTGGAAATTCATAGGCATACAGATTATATGATTTTAAAATTACCGCTTACATATCAAGAACTGAACTAGATTTCGGTTTATAGATTAAGTTGAAGGCCAATAAATCAATGGTATTTCAAGATCTTCGAATGATTTTATCATAGAATTATTCAGTCTACTAATTCCGAAAGAGTTGGACATAATGGAGATAAAAACTAAACTAAAATTTTGTAGCATTTCAGATTACATAGAATGTTCTTAAAAAAAAGTGGCATAGTACACATGAGGATAAATAATATTTGTCTCATAGCTTAGATTCTCAATCCACTCATATATTGGTGGAGAGGGAATGCCACCTCAGGGGTTTTCCTCGTCAGCTGCCACTGTTCAAAATCACGATCCAAATCAGCCCATAAAATGGTTCAATATGGAACGGTAATATAATTAAACTATACAAAAGGAAACCTATTCATAGGGGCAAGTAAAAGTACCTTTTCCGTACGAATTGTTTGATTAGAAAATAAAATGACCGAAGTAAAGCAAATGCCTGGCAGTCACTATGCTATTAATCAGATTGAATGAATTACTAATTACCTAATAACTTAGTAATAAATTCAATGTAATTGATAAGTATCTTGAAAACAACTTTCCGAAACAAGCTCAGTAGTTTCAGATCTGAGGAATTTGTAGTCACAATCTATTTCATCAAATCCATCAGTGATGTTACTTTGTCTCTAAAATTAGTCTATATTTGGTACGAAAGTATGTCTCGTTCCCATAATCAAAAATTGCATTTAACTCAGCAGTTTGTAATATACCAAATAACATGTCCTGCAGGGCTTGTTCGAGCAACCGGTAAAATATTATCAACCAATCACTATTATTAACACATCTACATTATTTCAATATTTTTTATTCCTCAGAAAAATTTTGGGAAAAGTTTAATATTTTCCTTTTGAGGCAGAATGTTATTTCTTTGATAAATATTGTTTATCAGTTAGTGTAGGTCATAAACCAATAAGAGAATGATGGTTCGTGTGCCATTCTTTTTTTTTCTTTTTTTTTTTTGCAGTTGTAAATGTTCGTGCATACTTTGTAGCGAAGAAAATACTCTAAATTTTGAATTCGCAGAAGAAAAAAATTTATGCAGTGTACAAATTCAAATGATATTAAAAATGGACAAATTTTGAATGAATACACCCCACCCCCACCCACCCCAAAAATAGCTGAAAAGCGAATGCTAAATTTGCTTTGTTAAATACAGAAATGTATTTGTAAAATAATTTTTTTTTTTTGCTGCTTTCTACAATCTCTTCGAGTATGCTGATATTATTGAAAATCTAGCGAAAGCCCTCGCTCCTAATGCTAATCTAACGGCACAACGATAATTTACTTTATTTCCTTCCCAATGCTAAAATTAATATTGTTGTCAATAAATAATAACCGATAATTATATTTAAGCATCATATCAACTACTGCTATTTAAGCTGCCTATAATGAATAATAGCAATATCTTCATAACAAGTTCACTGTAAAGCGTAATTAATAATTACTTCATCTGTGAAAAGTTTAATAAGAGAGAGCATACATACTTAAATTTTGTTAAGCATATTGAAGCCCACGGTTTCTAAAATAAGTAGTTTAAAAGAGGGCCGTGATAGCCTGGTTGGTAGAAGGTTGGATTAGCATCCCTTGGATTGTGAATTCGAAGTCCTCCAAAGTGAAGTCTGTGGTGAAATCTTACAAGCCAGTTAACAGCTACGCTACACCGGCAATTGCTTTGTATTCTTGGTCTTGTTACTGCGAACCACAAGGTTCCAGGTTCTATCCTTGCTCAATTCAATCCGCTACGAGTCCTCCAAATCGAGACAATACTACAGGGGAGTACTGGATCAGAAAGGTTCGTTCTCCCAGGTCTAAATTACGATCTGTGAATGAAATGTATGAACGAAGTCCGCCCCGTGAAAAGACTCTGAGGCATGAGGAGTTAAGACGTACTCTTGGTCCTAGATGGCGCTATTCAAACAAGAGACGCTAAATATCGGCTTAAAATCGTTGACTTCGTCAGCGGGCTTGTCTATGACAAGTGCCATAAGCAACAATAAAAATTTAAAAGAATCTCAAGCTATTTATTACTTAGACTAAAATAATTTTAGCTACACACTCACTCAATTTTAATATATGTTCAATCATATTTTTATGAAATATACCCCATTTTGATAATTAGAATAAAAAGATGAAGAAAACTGACCTTGCCATGTCTCTATTGTATCTCCTCAAAGCTGGCGAATCCACTGCTTTCGAGGTGAGTGGTGTATCACTGAGGGAGGAGCGACGCGGGTAGGAAGTGCGCATGTATTGGCTATACAGTCCGTCGCTCCTGAGGTGGTCGTCGATAGACTCGAACTCGAAAGACTTGAAAGGCATGCTGCTACTAGGATGGTACAGCTTGTAACGTAACAGAGGATCGTCCTGAAAATACCCACATCGTATTCATTGTAGACTTAAGTTCAAAACTTTATTAAGTGCACTTAAACTAAAATTGTTGCATGGACATTCAAAATATAGTTGGTTTGATTCATTTATTTAACATTGTGTTCTGTAATTACACTAAGGCTACTTGGAGTTAGAGTCAGTAGTTTTGAATATAGCCAAGTGACGAATATGACATTTAAGCAGTTACATCTTTTCTAAACTTCTACACCCCACTGTATTACTTAAACTGACAATGAACACTGCTCATCAGCATCTTTCTATGTATAAACAATTTTCACTTTTTACAAGCTAGAACTTATGTATTTTCTCACTTTTATTGATTTAAATAATTGTCCATTTTTAATTGCTTGCTTGTATTTACTGCCGCTTGATACAATTTTTGCTGACAAGTCAACTAATACTTAAAGAAATAGTGAAAATAAGCAAGTACAATAACTTCCAAGTATCCGGTTAATTGTAGCGGAAGGGTAAGCCGGGTGGGCGACCGGATTTCTATGAATTCATTTCTTTGCCTACCATACAGACAAAGTTTTTATACCAAAACACGCTGTCATAATACATATTTTCTCACTTCTTATTGAATACTAAGCCCTCCGTTTATCTCAAGACCAGTAGAATGTGAATGGTTTTTCTTACTTTTATCTCACTTCCACTAGCTTCTACAACATGCCACTTCTCAATTTCTGCCCGACCCCACATTTTACCTGTTCCCCACAGTACTTTTCCCAACTCCTAAGTCCGAAGTTATATTTTTTGCTGTTTCACCAAAGTATTAGCACTGTATAGAGCGCAATTTCTCCTCCCTAGTCACTACAATTTTTTTCCGTTTATCACACATTTCAAAATTTTCACTGCGGTACACTTAAAAAAAACATTAAGCATACTCCAAGAACAATTTACGTATGCTCTACATACAGTGCAGTTATAGTCAAAGACAACAGAGACAATTGAGGTTCGTTACACACTGACGAAACAATGAACAAAGAGCAGAACGCTGCTATTCACCTGAAACAACTTATATTTTGCATACGACACATAGGAGGATCTAGCAGACGCCCGCTTCCAATGCCTTGACAATGTTGTTGGTTGGTAACCAATGCCTTGACAATGTTGTCAATGCAACGCTTTGCCTTCCTCATTTAATTTTAATAAAAGAAAACTAGGCCGGATGATACGGAAGCTGGATAGTCGCGAACTGGATACTCGGGAGTGTACTTTATTTGGAAACCACCTATGACGAATTAACTCACTATTTCACTAAAAGCCAAGTAGATACCAATGAATATTACCATTTTCTTAACTTTATAGTCATGATAAGAAATCGCTCCTGGAAATACTTAGTTTAGCTTAATTGTGAACTTTTATTTGTATTTGGAAAGCGTTCTCAAAATTCTCGTTAATGTGTCGTGACTCTTTACGAGTGATTTATTTCTATATATAAATGTGACAGATTATTTCATAGGCAAAGAAATAGCTTCTTAAGCTATGTATTAACACTACCGATATTTAGAATTAGATAATTAATCTATTGCATGCAAATTAAAAACAAGGGAAGGGGAGTGACTTACATAGCCCTCTCTGCCGAAAGACGCAGAGGTCGGGAAGATGGTCGAGAGCTTGGTGTCAGAGGCATGCCTCCTGTGTCTGGCTCTCCGTAGAGAGGCACTGCCTCCTCCCGTCAGGCGACTGCCTCCAACAGGGGGGAGGGTAGACGAGCCCAGCTTTCGGAGGGGATCATATGTGTCGGTCCAAGACGAGTGCGAGAGCAGCCCAGAAAGATCAGGGTCAGTGATGCGACGTCTACGACAGAAAAGTTACTTTCAATAAAATATTTATACCCAAGTCCAACAGTCATATGCCAATTTATTAAATCAAATTTATATAATAAAATGGCCCAGAAAGAATCAGGATCAGTGATGTAGAATCTGTGAAAGAAAAAATCTTGGTCATCAGAATATTTATATATAGTTTTTTCTAGAAATCAAATACTTCTTAATTCAACATTATTGAGGTAATAAATAAAGTCTTTTTGACGTCCTAATTTTGCTTTTTTTTTGGATGAATGAAATAAAGTTTTGAACCAAGTATTAATTGTATCAAAACTACTGTAAAATAACCACAAAAGGTCAGAAAAAAAAGGCGATCTGAAAACGAAAAAGGGAAAGATGTAGGATAATTATCAATAGCTGATAACCAAAATACAAAAGGTGCATGAATTGCCGACAAAAATCAGAGTAAAGTTGTTAAAACAAAAATAAATTACCAAGAAATATATATGAAACATCACTTAAATTAAAGACCGTCATCCTATAATTTTGTAATCCTTGCTATTATAGATTTTGGCCATATGATAGGAATTGAATATAAATAGTGGACTCAAAAAGAGATACTTTATCAGAATATTTTCTAACTGATATGGCTCAAGCATATTGTGGGAAAGAAGGATTCGATTCACCCCAGGGCCGACGTCAGTGATTGAATTTCATTAGGTTTATGGAAGACAAGATTTAATATATCACCACATTTGCGATTAACCCTTTCATTACTGATCCGACCCAACTGGCCGCGGAAATTCTACCCTGGTGGGTAGGTTTCTGTTTCAAAGGAAGAGTGCAGGATATAAAGCAAAGATATTCAAGACGATAATCTGTTTTACAAGCTGAATCCGTCACATGAAACAGAAATCGACCTGCCAGGATAGAATTTCCACGGCTGGTTGGGCAGGAAAAGAAGGAACGAGTTAAATAAAGGATATCAATTGCGAGAAAAGATCTTTGTTTGGAAATGACCTTTTTTCAATTACCTTTTAATGTATAATTAAGAATTTTGAGATTTAGGATAGAATCAGCGACCAAAAACAATCGATTAAAATCAAATATTTTAAATTTTATTATGTTCATAATTTCTGCTTCTAAAATTAAAAACAATTCTGCATAAGTGACTCCTTAAATAGAACATCTAAAACATTCACTACTCCTTAAAAACTACCGAAAGAGTATTTTTCAATTTTGCACAGAGAGCGACGAAAGACATTTTTGAACTCAGAACATTTCCATATAACATTATTATCTCATAGAACTGCAAATTTAAAACCCTTGTTGGTATTTTTAAAAAAAACTATTGAAAGCTCCCATACCAAACCCGTAAATATACCTTCCGATCTTTTTGTAACAAATAAATTCTAAAATTCACTACTCGATCGATCGCTTTGCTATTGCAAGGGGGAAATTTTCACACGTACACATTTCTACGAATCAATTCTTTAAAAAAGGAACTTGATCGATTATATATCAAATTTAAAGTTTTTTAAATCTTTAATTGATATCTCATCCAAGTACCACTCACATTAGGTTAAGTCAGAAGCAATCACTGAATTTCCAACGATGCAACAATTAATTGCACTTCAGGGAAAAGCAGATTTTTTCTTACCTCTGTTCCGTCACGGATCTGAGTTCGTCCCGCAGTTGCTGCTTCAGGGACATGATGTAGGAGGGCAACTTGGGTCCTTCTGAGCCCTGCGAATCTAGGAGGTAATTGCTGGTTCGCAGATAGGAAGAGAGGCTGTGAGGGGCGCTCAGGTCACGCCGTCCCAACATACTGGTGGTCTGTAGGGAAAAAGGCATTTTTTTATGAAAATTTACGAATAAAAATGGATGAAAAAGAACTCTATTTTATATAAATATTGGATAAACGTTCGCAAAGATTTCAATAACTATACCATGACATGTATTCGGTTTGGTTTAGTTATATTAACGTCCCGTTTTAAAGCAACACCTGGGCTATTTTGGGATGGACTTCGTAATTTTGAACCACGGTCAGATGACGAGGACGACACCTGAGCTGGCACCTCCCTCTCTCAACTTCCACGCCACATCAGAGGGAGGATGTTTGGCCCCGACAGATTTAATGTGCCCCAGACCCGCTTACATGACAGTTTTTCGGTGAAATCGGCTCTCGAACCTGAAACCTTCCGGTTCCGAAACCGAGATCTGACATGTATTCGGATTAATATAATAAACGCCACGCCTATATTGCCTTTTTTTCCATTTGGGCCACGATCTCCACCAATGTTCTTAATGTTAAGATTCAGGTTACACACAACATGTTTACCGTGTTTTAATAAAACTCACAAAAATATTCTGATAAGAAAAATTTAAATGCATTTTTTAATTTATTAACAGAATGTAATTTTTATGTCGTATGATATACTATCAAAATATTCTGATAAGGAAACTTTAGATGCATTTATTAATTTATTAATGCAATATATTTTTTATGTCGTATGTTATACTATCAAAATATTCTGATAAGGAAACTTTAGGTGCATTTATTAATTTATTAATAGAATATGATTTTTTTTATGTCGTATATTATACTATCAGTCACCAGCGGCTGTTGCGGTCATTGAAAATGTAACGTCATTCGCCAGTGACTGACGAACCTGAACGGAAAGTTCAATATCAGTCACCAATGACTGATGTGGTACTTAACGTATTAAAGGAATTTTTACCTTATGTCCTAATGATTGTGTGACCAATCTTTACTTACATTAAATAAATGAAAAGGTATAACTCAGTATTCACAGTGCTTATAAGATTTATCAAACCTCAAGATAGGTTAGTACTCACATTAGGAAAATCAGTACTCTTTTAGATCATTTAACATAACTCAGGAGACGAGTTGTTTAAATGATGGTTTCGTCTTTATTAGATATTTAACAAAAAGAACATCTTTATCTAGCTATCAAAGTTGCCTGATATAAAATATTATTACGAACACAAAACTTCTGACGACAATTACGGAAACATCACTTATGAAAAATTAGGTTGATGACAATAGGTCATTTTGTAATGGTTTGTTGTTTTGGTATGGTTACTTGAACTGGTATGGTTGGTTACTATGAAATGAAAAGAATCCAAGCACTTTCGCATTGACATGTTTTCTTCCAAATATTTCTAAAAAAAACCCCGAGTGAACTGTTTTTGAATTTCGACCATGTAAAAAATATACTTGAAGATTACGTCAAAAATATACGTGATTCAGTCATGGAAGTATTTAAAGAAATAAACAGAAATTGATAAATGGGTTTTGGTTTTGGATTTAAAGCGGGTATTAATCTCAATTCACAGAAGGCAAGTAATGATTCGAAACTTAGAAAAATGGCATTATTTTCTGCGGACAACACTTTCATGCTTTTATGAAAAAAGCATGTATATTCGGGAAAATGTAAAGGTTGATTTTTTTCGAAAAATTTCAGATTTTTCGCAAGGTTTTTGCTCATGAAATGTGGATACAACCAACCTATATGAAATTTACAGAATACATGACAAAATATCATGAGAATTCGTTGTAAAATTCGAGTAAATATTGGTTGAAATATGAGTGTTTCATCAAATGAATTGTAACAGAATGTATGCGAAATATAGTATTTTTTTCATAGTTCCAGTGTCAGATGTATAAAGAAACATATATCAAAGAAATTCCAGCCTAATGCCGTTATATCACCATCATCATTTAGTTGCGCTTTCATAGCAGCTAAAATTTAGCTCAACGGGATGCCGATATCTTTTTGAATCTTAATGGTATCCAGCTGGAAATTTTATATCGCTTGATCTGTGTATTTAATATGGAAACTGATAAAGAAAAAAATGTGTAATATTTCGCATATATACAGTCAAAATTTACCTAATGAAATATTCATATTCTCAAAAGTATTTGTAAATTTCACTTCAATTTTAATATAATGTTTATATAATGATTTGTCCTAAATTCTATAAGTTTTTCATCATATAATGGAAAACTGTATTCTATAAACAAAAATCTTGCGGAAAAATTTGATTTTTTTTTTGAAAAAAAAATTATATTTTATAGAATATACATGCTATTTTTACAAAAATCCATGTAAGAGTTGCCCAAAGAAAATAAAATCATTGCTCTAAGTTTCAAATCATTACCTGCATACTATGAAACGGGTTAACCAGATTCCCTTTCTTCTTCATAAATTTCGGGTTGGTCCTCTAAGTGCCCTATGGACAGAATCTTCAAGGTAAAAGGCGAGTTTATGTTTTACTAATGTAAAACCTTCTTCTTAATTTTTTCATGTGTTATTATAAATTGTCATGTTTTAAGTAAATCCTCAATTTTTCTTGCACAATTATTGTTATTAACTTATTAAGGAATTTCATTGCTATGCCAGTATCCTATTCACCTCATATGGCCTGTGGTTAAGAACCTTGAGTTCAAGCAATCCGTGACACTCCTCTCAAATCGGCAAATCGAGTTCAAGCTATTTTTACATGGCAGAAGTTCAAAGACAGTTCTGCCATTTTTTCTTAAGATATTCAGAAAAATGCGCAAATCCGCAAGTATCCAGATGTTTTTGATCACATATTTATAGAAGTGCAATCATTTACAATATTACAACAATTTTCTTTTATCATGAAATTGGTCTTCCAATGTAATGGGACTTTTTTTTTCATTTACTAAATCACAATCTCAACCAAGACCAAATTTCATGCAATTACTGTAAGTTCACAAGCTGGCAATCCAGAGATAGGGACTTGTGATTTTATGACCAGGGTAAGTTGAAATAATCAACACCGGCAAGGATTCAGTTGGAGGAAAAAATCAGGTTCATTTAACTGTGCATCTGTAACAATAAAATTTTTGAGATTTTTCAACTAAGCAACACTCACCGACATTCCAATAGAAGAGGGAATAGAAGCCAGCACAGAAGTGGTCGTTGTTGTGGTGGTTGGACCGAACAATGTAGAGGAGAGAAACTGGAGGTAGGTGTCGGTGGAAGTAGTTAGTCCCAAGAAATCGAGGTCAGACTTTGTTGTCGTAGTTAGGGACATACCGTCGTCCAGTGATGTTGTCCTGTAACAGAGTAGAAGCTTATAGCTAATAATATAAATAAAAAGGTGCATACTGATTTCTAACTGAAAATAATATAGTGGTATAGGGATAGCATAGATGCTAGGGCGTTGGGTGCCTATCCCTTAGATTGTGAGTTCGAACCCCGGCGGCCATGGTGGCTGGTGCACGCATAAATCTGTCGAAGCCGCGAAGTTCTCCAAGTCAAGGCAATGCCACAGGCGATGCTGGATCAGAGGTAATCGTTCTCTGATTCAGATCTAAATTACAATCTGTGTATGAGTGAAGGAAATGTATGAATGATGTCCAGCATGTGAAAAGGGCTAAATAGCAAAGACGTACTCTTGGCCTTAGATGGCGCTACGAAAACAAGAGACGCTAAAACTCGGCTTAAAATAGTTTACTACATCAGTGGGCTTGTCTATGACAAGTGACATAAGCAGCAGCAACAACAAAAAATATAGTATATTGATAGTATAATATCTGTTCCGACCTGTCACTGTGCTGCCCTCTTGCGGCAAAAGGGAAAAACTCTTCAGTGTATCGTGTAGCGTTGGCGAGTGTGTGTGCGGTAGCAAGGCTGCGCCTGCTAACCAATGATGGCCAGAATAAAGGAAAAAGAGTCCAAAATTATTCTTGTGTTGTGATTTTTTAATAATGTGAGAGCTATCGACATAAATTTAGTGCTTGTGTAATCATATGGTCCGTCTCGGAGGAGTTGAAATAGCGATCAGCGATGGATTACGTTTTTTTGTGTGTGAAAATATGCGAAGTGGATTAGCGTAGGCTTAGGAAACGAAACTTGTGCTTGAGTGGTGTTTTCTGTTTCTGTTCTCTGTGTTTTCGCGTATTCTCTCGTCCCAATTCTCAAAGATAATTATTGTGGGTAAGTGTTCAATTACTTAAATTTTCATTATGTCTTTGTCTAGTTTGAAGAAAGACGAATTAAAGAGTTTGTGTACGGAATTAAATATTAAATTTGCATCTTCCGCTAAAGTTGTAGATTTGATAAGTATAATTGAGAATAGTGACATTTATAAGCAAAGAATTTAGGTTGTGAAAAATTTAATTAAAGAGATTTCAGACGAAAGAAGTAAAAATTCGGATCAAGCCGAAAACGAAAGGCGTTCATTAGAACAAAAATTGGAGATTGAAAGGCTTTCGCTTTTGCGTGTAGAGAAAGAAATAGAGCTTTTAAAGCTCAAATCCTCATCGTGTGAGCTTAGAGATAATGAACAGAGTTTTAGTTTAGAGAATTTAATTAAGAGTATCAAAGTTTTGACGATTCCTGTTCCCAAAAATGCGGAATGTTTTAATCTCTTTTTCAATTCGCTCGAAAAAGCTTTCAAAACAAAAGTAGTCAGTGATAAATTTAAAGCGGAAATTTTATTAAATCTTTTAGGGGATAGAATTGGCAATTTAATGGTTTACATCAAAGAAGAAGAGTTGAGTGACTATGAATAAATTAAATCTATTGTCTTAAAACAATTTCAACCAACTTATCAAGAATGTCTAAAACAATTTAAAAGTGCAGTAAAATTGCCAACAGAAAATTATGTGCAATTTGCTTCAAGAGTTAGATCTGTTTTTGAGTATTACATTCAACTTCGTAATGTGAATGATTTTTCTAAATTGTGTGAGTTAATGGTTTCTGATCAGATTTTTAGCACTCTTCCTCAAGATTTAAAAAGTCATATCAGTATTAAACAAGGAGAATCTGTTTTTAATGTGCAGGAATTAAGTAGAGAATGTGATTTATTTGTGGCTTCTAAAACCGGAACCAAAACTGAGTTTTCCCGCGCATTCGTTACGAATAAAAATGAGCAAAGGAATTTCGGTAAAGGAAATTTTGAGAATCGTAATAGAAATGTTTCTAAAGTGTTCTTATCGAATACTAATTCTAAATGCGTTATGTGCCAGAACAACCACTCAATATTTAAATGTCAGGAATTTCAAAAACTTTCTGTTAGTGATAGAGTTGCATTTGTGAAATCCCAAAACTTATGTTTTAAATGCCTCTCACCAATATGCAATGTGAAAAAGTGTTCTGCAAGAAATTGCTTTTGTAATAAACCTCATAATAGGTTATTTCATTATCCCAGAGAGTTTGATCATTTCAGTGGGAGTGGTAAAAACGAAACTAGTACCATAGTTAATAAAGGGGAAAGTTCAACTTTAAACCCGGAAGTTAATTCCTTTTATCCAACTTCTTGCGCAACAAATGAAAATGTGCAATCGACATTTTCAGCTACGAGTACGGTTGAAAATAAACAAATGAGAACTGTATTGTTAAGCACGGCTAAATTTTATATTCGAGATAAATTTGGGAATCTGCAATGTGTTAGAGGGTTGCTGGATGTAGGAAGTCAGTCCGATATTATGACTTCGGAGTGTGCAAACAGATTAGGGTTAAAACAAGAAAAAATAAATGTAACAATTTCATGTTTAAATAATTCCTCAATGACTGTTACCAAATTTATTAAAGCTGAAATTTCAAATGCTGATAAGAGCTTTAAGCAAAATTTTGAGTTTCTTGTTGTAGATAAAATCACTGAGTTAACCCCAGTTAAATATTTAAGTGTTAAAGAACAAATTCCTTCTAATATTAATTTGGCTGATAATTTTATGGTTCCCCAAAAAGTTGATTGTCTCCTAGGTGCTAAATCGTTCTATCATTTGTTGAGGCCAGAAAAAATCTACTCATCAAATGCTGAGTTGTTTTTTCAAAATAGTGTTTTTGGATTTTTGGCTTGCGGTAGTGTAATGGAATTTGATTCCCCAAAAATTCATTGTGGGTTAATTATTGATGAAGATTTAAACAATACCATGAAAAAATTCTGGGAACTAGAAACTGTTGAGTTAGAGACCCCTAAATCCCATGAGGCAAAAATCGCTGAGGAACATTTTGTTAAAACTCATTATAGAGAGCCTAGTGGAAAATATGTAGTCACAATCCCACTTAAAGAGGAACCTAGTTGTTTAGGCGAGTCTAAAAGTGTAGCATTAAAAAGTTTAAATTCACTTTGGAGTAAACTATCTCGTGATAAAACTTATTTAAAATTGTATGAAGAATTTATTCATGAGTATGAAAAGTTGGGACATATGAGAGACGTGACGCATGAGACAGAACCAGAAACAGTGTATTACATGCCCCATCATGGAGTATATAGACGAGAGAAAATGACCACTAAGATTCGTGTAGTATTTAATGCCTCTAGTGCAACCACGAATGGAACATCATTCAATAGCTTACAATTTAATGGGGGAATTGTGCAGGAGGACTTAATTTCAATTATGATGCGATTCCGCAAACATCCATATGCATTTATTGCGGACATTGAGAAAATGTATAGGATGATTTACATTCATCCCAGTCAGCGAAACCTACAAAGAATACTTTGGAAGGACAGTGAGTATGGTTCAGTGAAAACGTTTGAACTGTCGACAATTACTTATGGTACTACTAGTGCCCCATTTTTAGCTACTCGAACGCTAATTCAAATTGCAAGGGATGAGGGACACAATTTTCCCCTTGCAGCACCCGTTGTTGAGAAAGATTTTTATGTGGACGATGTGCTATCTGGTGCTAAGACTTTACCCGTATGCATAGAGATGCAACAGCAGCTCACTTCCATGTTAAAACGAGCTGGCATGAACTTGCATAAATGGCGAGGCAATCATCCTCAGTTGTCTACCACTTCTGGATGCAACTACGACTTTGCAGACTGTGATAACAAAACTTTAGGTGTCACGTGGGACCATACTAATGACTGTTTTTGTTTTAAGGTGTCCATAACTTCAACGGATGTTCATACTAAACGAACAGTTCTATCCACAATAGCCAAGTTGTTTGACCCTCTGGGCCTCCTTGGTCCTGTGATTTCACTAGCGAAAATCTTTCTACAAAAATTGTGGCTTCTGAATCTTCAATGGGATGATCAGCTTCCTCCTGAAAATCATAGTGAATGGGAGAAGTTTTCAACCGAGTTACAGTGCATTAACAACATCAAGGTGAGCAGATGTATTCTTCCATTTTCCGACGTCGAAGCTATAGAGCTTCATGGTTTCAGCGACGCTTCTGAAGCTGCCTTTGGAGCTGTTGTGTACTGCAAATCCCAAACACCTGCTGGTGAGGTTGTTGTCAAGATGGTGGCCAGTAAATCCAGAGTGGCTCCACTGAAGAAGCTCACGATCCCGAGATTGGAGCTCTGCGCTGCTGTGCTGCTGGTGAAATTGATGCAGCGTATCCAGTCGGCTCTTCGATTGAAAGTGTCCAATACCTATTACTGGAGCGATAGTATGATTGTGCTGTCATGGATTAAAAAAGAGACGTCCCAGTTAAAAACCTTCGTGGCAAACCGTGTAGCCACACTTCAAGACCTTTCGTGTCGGGAGCAGTGGAGACATGTTTCATCAGGTGATAATCCAGCTGATCTTATCAGTCGTGGTGTAAATCCGTCCAAAATGCTCAAGAGTAACTTGTGGTGGGAAGGCCCTGCCTTTCTAAAAGACAGTGAGTATCCGTGCAGAGAAATCTCTGACACTGTGATAAAGGACGATGTAGACTGTGAACTCAAAAAAGTTGACTGTGAAAGTGTTTTAGTTACTACATTGAACAATTCATGTGTTACTGATATTCTTAATTGTAGTAATAGTTATACTAAAATATTGCATGTAATAAGTTATGTTTTCAGATTTCTCCACAACTTGAGGAGTCCAACTGAAAGGAGACTGGGTCCCTTGAAAACAGAGGAAATTAGAAAGGCTGAAACCTTCATAATAAAGGAAATCCAGAGTAGGGAATTTTCAGAAGAGTTAAGGTGTTTAAATAAAAATAAACCTGTTCTTGACAAAAGTAAGATCAAATGTTTAAACCCCTTTTTAGATGAGGTTGGTGTATTAAGAGTCAATGGCAGAATAAGACATAGTAATGTAAATTTTAACTGTAAGTTCCCAATTATTTTGCCTAAAGGTCATAAATTAACTAAGCTTATTATAGAATTCTTTCACAAAAGATATTTTCATTTAGGCCCTACTGCTTTACTACATTATGTCAGACAAAGTTTCTGGCCAGTTCAAGGTAAGGCAACGTGTAGGAAAGTAGTGCATGATTGTATTAAGTGTTTCAGAGTTAAACCCATAGGAGTTAAACAATTGATGGGCGATTTACCGAAATAGAGAGTGACTCCTGACTTCCCATTTAATTGCTCTGGAGTAGATTTTTGTGGCCCATTTCTTGTGAAATATAAACATCAAAGAAAAGGCACTTATCATAATGTGTATGTCTGTTTATTTGTATGCTTAGTTACTAAGGCAGTGCACCTCGAGATGGTCACTGATTTAACATCAGATGCCTTCATAGCGTGTTTAAAGAGATTTGTGGCTCGAAGAGGTTTATGTTCGAAATTATTTTCAGATAACGGGACAAACTTCATAGGAGCAAATAAGGAACTTTCTAAGTTATACAATTTAGTTGTAAAACCCGACGATAGTCTTGCTAGTTATTTGTCAACAGAGGGAATTGATTGGAACTTCATTCCACCTAGAGCACCTAACTTTGGTGGCCTCTGGGAAAGTGGAGTTAAAGCATTTAAATATCATTTCAAACGCATTTTAGGTAATTCCAAACTGAGCTATGAAGAATTCCTAACAGTTATTACGCAAATAGAAGGAATTCTAAATTCTAGACCACTTGCACCTCTGTCGTCCGATACCGATGTGTATGACGTGTTAACCCCTGCTCATTTCTTAATTGGCAGATCCTTAAATACTGTTGTAGAGCCAAATTTAATCGAAGTTAAAGACAATCGATTATCCAATTGGAAAAAACTGACAAAATTAATTCAAATGTTTTGGAGAAAATGGCATATACAGTATCTTAATAATTTGCAACAGAGGTCCAAGTGGAAGGTAGAAAAAGATAATGTAAAAATCAATGAGTTAGTGCTTCTTAAAGATGAAAACCTACCCCCTCAAAAATGGGCATTAGGTAGAATAATTGAGTGTTATCTGAGTGAAGATAAAAGGGTCAGAGTTGTTAAAGTTAAAACTCAATCTGGAGTTTATAAAAGAGCCATTTCAAAAATTTGTATTTTACCTATTGATGTGTAATCTTATATTAGTGTTCTTTATTGTGTGATTAATGTTATTACCTTGTAATGTGTAGTGTTTAAAATCTGAATTTGTGTGTTTTTATTCAGCATTGTGCATTGAATTGTGATATTCCATAGTTTTTCCTTGTGTGTGTGTGTTGACAACATTATGTCAAGGCGGGCGGTATGTTCCGACCTGTCACTGTGCTGCCCTCTTGCGGCAAAATGGAAAAACTCTTCAGTGTATCGTGTAGCGTTGGCGAGTGTGTGTGCGGTAGCAAGGCTGCGCCTGCTAACCAATGATGGCCAGAATAAAGGAAAAAGAGTCCAAAATTATTCTTGTGTTGTGATTTTTTAATAATGTGAGAGCTATCGACATAAATTTAGTGCTTGTGTAATCAATATCCTTTCACAACTGAGCAACATATAAAAGCAATTATTTGGTGATACCGAAATTTTAGCAATCAAGCATAAAAAAATGTCCATGGAAAGTTAATACATAAAGCAGTAAAACAAGGAATATTTTTGTTACTCAGTAAAGATAATAATAATGGTAACAAAAATTATATAAAGGAAATATAAGTAAAGGCATGAAATGGTACATTCATGGATTACTGTGCTGGCATCGAAGCATTTATTTTCTTAAATATCTTCGCTTAACCCTGTTTTTTAAATTTATTCTCCTTTAAATGTCTATTCTAAGCTTTCTATCCTGCCAATTGCCCTCAAATCTCATAGCACCATTATCATTTTATTATATACGGAAATAAGTTGAGCTTTTATTTAGTTATAAATATGAATATGAAGATTCAATTTCAAAACAAACATCCTGCTGCATATATATAAGGATACTAATTAATTTCAATGCATTTTTTTAACGACAAAATTTGCCGATTTCTTATCGAACTATCTTATGTGTTCATCTCCGTCGAGGTTTCAGATGGCCTAGTGATAAGTTCCTAACTTCGGGGATGAAGAGTTCTCTTTCACTGCTAACTAGGCCCAAACAGTAGTGCAAATTCTATACAGGCGGGCTTCTGTTTCAAACGTAGGAAACAGGATGTGTATCAAGGAGATCCAAAGGAAGGGTGCAAGATGTGAAGCGAGGACATCCTTAATGATAATTCGTTTCAAATTCTGTACCTTATTTGAAAGAGAAATCGGCCAGCTAATATACAATTTGCACGGTTCAGTAATGAAAAAGGTTAAGATGTGGTTCCATTTAAAACCACTGTATATAAAGATCTTGCGGACACTAAATATAATGTCATGAATCAAACGTTCTCTCGTTGGTGCAATGAGGAAGTGAGGAGAGAGAATGTGAGCTCAGGTGCCGACCTCTTCATTTGACCGGAGTTCAACTTTACGAAGTCCATTTTAAAGTAGGCTTGTAATTACTATAAAACAGGACGTTAATATAACTAAAATTCATCTCCTTCGAATTTTATTAATAAATCATTTTCTGATCTACTATATCAAATATTTAATTCATATTGGCGAATGCATTTTATCATACTTTTATGCAACAGGAATAAAAGTATCTTTATCGTGCAAAATAATTGTACAATGAACAACTCCTTTCCGATATCATCGTACAAACAATGAGTTTTAAAGCAAACGGAATATGCTGTGTCAAAAGGCTGTAGAAAATACGTTGTTTATTCTAATACAACACAATTAATCAGATATGCTTCTTTCTTATTCCGCCATTGCATCACAAAGTGCAATAATGCTTGGAAGCATGACCACCTGGAGGCACGACGTTTTTTCCGATTTTAAATAAACAATAGGCTTTTTAACTTAAACTAAGTATGTCAGAAATTAGTTACTATCCATACATGCCTTATTATTCATATATGTATTTTATTATAAGTTGAGGGAAAGAATGCTAACATAGATGTTAAAGCGGCCATATTTCTTTTTTATTCGATTACTAGAGCATAGAGCGCGATGAGTGCAAGAAAACATGATAGCCTGGAGACACCGTTTTTTTTTTGTTTTTTTTTATTTTAATTTTAAGAAAAAGATGTGCTTTTTAATGTAAACTACGTTTGTCAGAAATTAATAAAAAAATTCAGAAATTACTATTTACTGATATCTTATTCATTGTTGTAGGTTTATTATAGGAAAAGGGGATTTTGCCAACAGAGATAAGTTTTAGATCTACCTCTGTGGAATTCTTCTCTCCCAAGGCCGGTCAGAAGCGGAAGAGGAGAGGGGCATGGCACCCATGGAGAGGGTTCTTGTTCGGTCCTTGGTCCTGCGCACGGGGACGGGTTCCTGATCCAAGGGAACAGGTGGTAGGCGGCGTCGGATCTTCTTGCCGCTCTCCGTTTCACCCTCTTGATCCTGAAAATAATGGCGGATAAACGCTGGGAAAAAATATGTCGGGCATTCCGTATTTTATTCTTCAAGTATACTTTTAATAAATATTTTGAAAAAATCATAAGAATTCGATGTAACGTTATAAAAATATGAGAATCAGATATTGACTAGAGGAATAGGAGATACTGGAATTAAACAATATAGAGTTAGTATAATTTAAACATTAATCTATACTACTATTATAAATGTGAAAGTTTGGATGGAGGGATGAATGTTTGTTAGTCAATCACGCCAGAACGGCTTAACAGAATTGGATGAAATTTAGCACAGGGATAGATTATAGTCTGGAAGAGGACATAGGCTGCTATTTATTCCGTTTAATTGAGTGGTTAATTGTTTATTAATTAAAAACTAACTTTCCCGCCAAAAATCGCCAAATGAGTAAAGCTTCGGGTTTTTGTTTTTTTCCCCACGCCAATGAAATTAGGCTTAACATGATTTTGACTATTATTTCAAACGATTCTGTTTATTTTCTTAGTGATCGATACATTTAAAACCAAGCATTGTTAATTAATCGATCTTTCGGATTCATTCTGAAGTACTTTTGAATTAAAATAAAACAGAATAAAGTAAATTAAAAATTTATAAACTATATTGCGTTACCCCAACTGGCGTAGAAAATTCACACATTTGTGTTGCCCAATTGGCGTTCAAAATTCACGCATGCGCAGGAGTAACAAAAGATAAAGCCATTGATGCTATAAATTCCAATCTATTTCCACGCGTACGAAGTCGCGGGTAAAAGCTAGCATCTAATAAACTGGTATGAGTGCATTTCTTATCCAACTGATAATTTAATTCTAATGGCATGAACCGGTCTAAGTTATTTTTCTCAGTATTAACTCCTTTTCCTTCACCGATATTTAAATACAATAGTGTTTCCGTTAAAACAAATCATTGCGTATTAGTTTATGGATGCCGCATTTTTACATGAATTAAATTATATAACAAATACTAAGTAAACGATTTATTCAATAATTACATCAATTTCCCAGAATAATAATTTAAGAGTCTGAATATTTTCAGATTCTGCTGGAATTAAGGATCTCATTAACGAGAAAAATCACTTTAAACTAATTACTAAAATAATTAGATGCATCAAATCATATGTTATAAAATTCCTCTCTGAACGCAGGTTTATTTATAAATCTTATGAATATAACTGCTCGTCCCAAGGATTTCTAGCTGCTAGAAAAACGTTTACACCACTACTGTGTTGCGGAAGTTGATTTATCCCATTTGAGAACATTCCAAAATTGTTAATTTCGTCCCAAAATATTCTTTGTGCGTTTTCTAAACAGGCCGATATGCTAGTTTAAACTAATTTAAAGAAGTGATCATTATTCATTCCCGTTAATGCATCAGTAAAAATTGATCTTTTTTTAACGATAAAACTGCTGCTTAAGATTCCCAGTCAATATTCGATATACAGGGTGTCTCTGAATTCATGAACTAAACTTTAGAGGTAGATAAAATACATATAAAGATACATTTTTTGTTTAGGAATATGAGGTCATAAATGAAAAGTGTAGGTGGAACAAGTAAGTGTAAGTACAGGCAAGGCGGAAAAATATAGTGCCTACAGATTCCAATAGACTTTGATGAGGACCTCATTGCAAAAATCTTTAAATTGCTCGTGAATCAGCTGGTATTTTCGAAAGAGAATACCAATCTTTTATTAGACGCTGTCAGATCTGTATCATGTTGGTGATGGTACATTTGTGCACTTACTGTAAAATTATGTAAGTGAAGAGTTTTATTTCTTCATTATTTCGATTTTTTTTGCCATTATTTTTTATTTCTGGCTTCATATTACTATAATAAAAATTCTTTTTTATATGTATCTTACCAATCCTTAAAGTTTGGCTTATCAATTTAGAGGCGTCCATTAGAGGCATCATTCATTTATTAAGCTATTACAGATTCAATTTATCTTTCAAAACAATCTCTACATACCATAAATATACTTCTCTGTTAAATGATATTGACACATAAACTTTTTTCCAAAGCATGTGTTTGTATTAACTTACTGCGCACTCTAAAAAGAGTCATTAAGTGCTCTAATTTAAAATGGGAAGAAGAATTTTTAGAGGCAATTTTTTATTAATTTTTGTTTATTCTTGAAATCTTCTCTAATTTGCTCTTTATAGGATTAATTATCACGAATATAAATCTTCGTTTCACGTACTGCCAGCTTTATGAATTTTATTTCTTTCCTTTTACTATTAAAAATTTATGTATTAAATTTCATGTAGAATTTTATTATTTTCTTTAAACATAACGGGGGCAACAAACAGTTTGGTTTGTGCCACCGTTAATTGCTGATCAAGAAATCTGCACCATAATTGCAGATCGCAAGAGCAAGATACTCCGATCAATCCAGAAACAAGCACAGATTTTTGAAGCATATTTCTCATGCTAATACGTTTCGAAGAAGATTTCCCGAAATACTTTTATGAACCTTGCATTTTTCTTTTCTTAGGCTGGTGGTAGTGATGGATTTTTAGAATGGATGTTGGGTGAAAAAGTTCAACAGACTCAGTAAAGAATTACGACGTTTCATTTTAGAAGAAAACGTGAAACACAGATAACAAAACACAGACGAAGAGAATGCAAAACATCACTTGTAGAAATCAGCTGCATATGAGCAACAAATTGTTATTAAAGAAACGTAACAGCAGAAAGTGCACGGAGAGAACTCCCTGAACATTAATAATTCAAAAAGAGAATTTAATTAACTTAACTGCTGACTTATTCTCGCCTATGCGTCTCCATATTTTATAGACCAGATGTTGGAATGTTTTAAAATAACCTGCTAATCTCGAATCCTAACGGAGATACCTCCTAGATTCTCGAATATCCGTAATCCATCATTTTTGTCGTCAAAATCTTCGAAAATATCGCCACATCACCAACTTTGCAATCAGTAATTCGCCAAATAGCCGCCAAGGTCAGGAGTCATTGGGTAGACCACTTTCGGAATAATTTACAGATATCTGTAAAACTCTCTTTCTTTACCGTGAAACTAGCAGCAAAAGGATGTAATATTACATATTCTTAAGAATACATCAACAACTTATATAGTATCACATCGCATTATAGAAGCTTTTAATTTATAAATTAAAAATAAGACACTCATAAAATTTATGCTTCGAAGCAAAAATTCCCGAAATTTGTAAATAGAAGTGCTTTAAGGACTCTTAAAGATTTGCGAACAGGAAACATTCCTAAAATAAACAGCACTACCTAATGTATTAAACCAATAAGCAAATTAATGCTAAAGTGTTTCATTTGTGTGATTATTAAAAGTGAAATAAATGAGCAAAAAAGTAAATTAGATTTTTTTTTTAAAGAAACAATTTACTGAGTGCTAATCTGAAGGAAATAATTATACTTTACAAAGTTTTAGTTTAGTTTAGTTTAGTTATATTAATGCCGGTTGTAAAGCAACACTAGGGCTATTTTGGGACGGACCTCGTAATTTTGAACCACGGTCAGATGACGAGGACGACACTTGAGCTAGCACCCACCTCTCCAAGCCACACCACACCAGCGGGTACACTTTGCAAAATAGAAGGAATGGAAAAATCCTCACTTTACAAGCATTAAAAAATTTCAAAGAATTAAGTATAGATAGTGAGTGCAATTGCTCATAATTTTGTTCAAAGTGATTGCAGATCATTTAATTTTTCAATACTACTGAAGATGGTAGTGTGAAAAAAATGCTTTTACTACGTATTACTGAAAGTACCTCAAAGTATCTTTAGAAAAAGATACTATTACTTAATATTCGTCCGATGGGTGTACGGTGATAAGTCGATAAGCTCAAGAACGAATAACGATACTTTATTCCACAAGAAAGCGTGAAAAACGAATGGCAAACACAGCCGAAGCGTATACGCCAAAGATCAACACTCCAAGGAGAGAATTCGCTCAATAATTATGGTGGGGGCACTTCCGCTTTCATAACTCTCGCGACAGAGTATCGGAAAAATCTATAATGAACTACAAGTCTCAGGTCCTAATAGAGATACCATCGAAATTCCCGTATATTCGTTTATTTTCATTCTTTTTGGTCAAAGTTTCTAAATGGACGCCAAATTTGTCGTCAAGTGTGTGTGGGGGAGGAAACCTCATTGATCAGGCATGCATTCAGCATCCGTTAGAATTATCTCTGAAATTACTTACTTTAAGAAGAACTAACTGCGGAGGGAAGCAAATTGCAGTTTTGCAACAATACATTTCATGGGATCTTCAATTTCATCAAATAATTGCAATAAAATATGAGAAAGAGAATTTTATTTTATTTGTCTATCTATATAGGGGCCACGCATGAGCTATTATGAGACAAATCTCATCAATTTTGAACCATATCACATCAGTAGCGATTGCAATACCGGACCAAAATTTCAATACCGGTATTCGGTATTTTTTAGATCTTAATATCGGGATACCGGTTTTAACACCGGTATTAGAAATTTTAGAAAAAGAAAGAAAATACAGGTGTTTCTTTGTTTTATTTGCCAGTTTTATAAGAGAGTGTAAATATCAAAAATAATATGTAACTTATAAATTATAACAGTATAGAAAGAATCACAAAAAAGTAAAGAACAACTTATTTATTTAAATCACAAAAAAAGTGTAAATATCACTATTCAGTCTGTGATACTATTACAAATTTTTGAAATGTGATCTTAAAATACATAATGCATCAATTGTACTGTCATTAAGCCTGAAAAGTAATTTTGTGTAAAAAATTACCAGCTGTCGAAAACACTCTTTTGGCATCTACGCAAGTTGGTGATACTGTTAGCAATGCACGATATACTTTTTCCAAGTATTTACCTATAAATCCCTCATCTTCAAATACATCAATTTCTCGTCGGATGGTTTTGGATATAGCTTATTTCTGAATTGTATTTTGGTTCGTTGAATTTTTTTTATTTATCGCTAATTCTAATTTTTGTTCAAGAGACAATTCCTTTTCACTATCGACATTAGTATCATCATAATCTTCGATAACTGAACCGAATTTTTCTGAATTTGGATAGGTTTGTGGGTAAAAAATTTTAAGAAAATTTACTATAAACTTAATCATATTTGAATTATTTTCTTTCCTTCTTTTTCATTTTCATTTTTAAAATCATTATAATTATGTAAATACCATAAGACATTTTCTATTTTATTATGCCGGTCTGCTGTGCGATTTTTCAATGTAATATATAATTCTTCAGATAGTGATATGTGCTGTTCTTTCATGACTGAAACTTGAAATTTATTGTTGCATTAGCTGTTAATAAATTAAAATCTCTCCTAAATAATGCCGCAACAGCCAGTTTTATTGGAAGTAGAGCCGATATAGTTCTGGATATTAAGTCGAATTCACTATCTGAAAAATTAATTTACAGGTTTAAGTCGATTATTGCTTTTTGGATTGGATTTCTCAGTTTCAAAAATCGTTCCATCATTAGGAGTAAACTGTTCCAACGTGTTTTAGAATCTAATATTAACATATATTCTGTTTTATTTTCAGTTAGTATATATTTTAGTAATATATCCTTTTTTTAGGGGAACATTTAAATATCTTAACAATTTTCTGAACTTTATAAATTATAATAAGCAATTCTTGATGGGTTAATATTTCATCCTCATTAGCAATATCTTCTTCAACAATTACATTGTCATTATCTTCATTGTCAATATCACTCTCACTCTTACTCTCTTCAATGTCGGAATCCGAAGTTTCTATATCCACAGCATTTGGATTCTTCTGTTTATTTTTTTTGGTATAATACATCTATTACTCCTAATTGAATTCCATGAGCATAGCACAATTGCTGATTTGCACCAATCAACTTTCCAACATTTTTCATAACTGTTGCTCCATTAGTCGTTATGGATACTATATCTTTTTTCAGGGATAATCCATGTTTCGCTAATTTAGATTTAAGCAATTAATTAAGCCATTAATTAGCTAATTAATTTCGTCCATTAGGGAGACATAAAAACAAAAACGTATACAATTTTACTATGTTTGCGATCCCTGAACATATTGTGGAGACAATTTAAAAAATTTCTAGTAAATACCGAAAAACCGGTATTTAAACTTGTGAATACCGGTATTACAAAATTGTACAAATGGCTCAAAATACCGGTATTCGGTATCCCGGTATACCGGTATTGCAATCCCTACACATCAGATATCACCTCCACCCCAAACTACCATGAGGACGTTTAATTTTGGCATATTTAATGTACACCAGACGGTATTTAAGATGGTTATTTGGTTCTCGAAAATCACGAGTATGAAGACAGAGATTCTATCAAGCGTTTCAGACGAAAAATGGTAGATATTTCTTTAAACCAGCGGAAGTTATCTCCCCCAAAACTTTTTCGAGTCTCTCTGAAAATGATGTTATGAGCCGTTCAACTTCTTTTGGGATTTGGCTCAAAATGTGATAGGTGTCTACAATATAAATTTAAATCGGTGTACAGAATTTTAGGCATCTAGCTCTCTTCATTTTGTAGTTATCTTGTTAACATATTCAAACAGCCGGACAGACAGACTTCCTGTGAATGGTTTTTGCTCACACTTTGACAGACATCTACAAATTTGATATAAAAACCATATTTCCAACCAAATTTCATCCATCTAGTGCAAAGCGTTTTTGAGTTATTTTTGTAGCAAACAGAAAAATATAATGTCAAAATTGTATTTTTCGAACTATATAAAGCGTGGAGATTTGTAAAAAGTTTTAAGTTCGAATTTTTTTTAAAGGTTACAATGCTTTATACTTCAGATACAAGGATGTGAGAAAAGAAAACAAATTTTTTATGTAATTGTTTGGTCATGTATATTTACAACTCCGATAAAGAATCTTAGGTTGTATCCAATCAATTTTCTTTCCATAGCTTTTGCATGGCCCCTTTTGCAATGGCCCATCCTTTATCTCTCCTCTGATTAAAGCACAGTCGTTTCTCGCCACGTATCGCATAAACAAACAGTGCGGCGAGAATGGATTTCTCTTTGTTTTCAATGAAAAGCACGGAGCTGGGAAATGCCGCAATTTGGGTAATGGATTTTCCCACTGAAAGAAAATGCCTCTACAGCTACGTCCTAAGCGAAACCGACGTTGAGCTTTATCTATCGATGGCACTTTTATGCGCCACTTGCTTTAAAACCATTTGACGGACATTTAATGGGGCGTATATTCTTCTTTCCGTCTCATTAGATGACCGCAGCTGCCACTGACTGACAAAAAATTTCAATATATGTCACAACTAATGACTAACTACAGGAAACGATACTACTAAATGAGAATTAGAGAAAATCTGCGCAACATATGAGTTAAATAGTTTGAGATGATGCTAATATATTTAATTTTATATGGCATGTAGTTCCTTTTTAAATACCTACAATGGAACTTTCTTTTAAAGAAAGTTTAAATTATGTTTTCAACTCTTGCCAAAGTTTAAAGACGAAAAAAAAAAAAAAAAAAAAAAAAAGCTGGATGGTTGTAGCCTGGAGATAATTCGAGTGGTGGTCTCCAGATTTGTAGCACATTTTACTTAACATCCCCCATGTATGCGAACTTGGTGTGAATAAAATCGGACATCAACCTTTAAACGACGCTGCCCTCTGATGAAATGCAGAATTTTGTATAAGGATTGCTATTGTCTTATTCTTTGTAAAAGGTTTAAAATTGCAACATATGTGGCAAAATAATCCGCAAGTTACTTCAAAATGAGACATTAATGTAACTAAATTAGGCATGCATAGTGTTATTTATTGGCGATATAATGACTTATACCAATTAATTTCTAATGCCAATTATTAAATATTTATGAATTAATTTAATTGATACATCTGAAAATAATTTCATTTGAACTCCACTGATGGATATTTTGAGTAATGAAACTTTATAATAAAAACGAAAGTTGCATAATTTCAGTTAAAGTCCAGTGTTAGAAATGCTTTCTATAGTTCTTAGTTTCGCAGAAACATGGATTAATGTCATTCATAAATCGTTCATTTGAAATACTCACAATATGAAAAATAGAAATGTTTTTCGGAGAAAATTTTTGCCATTGCACTCCTTTTCCAAACGAACAATGTGATGCTCTCATTCATAGATTTCCATATACTTTAAATTTATTCTCTGAAATTTGATGAATGGCGAAAGAAAATCGATGTTTATATAGCATAATATCTAAATTTTATGCATACTGTCTAAGCTGTCTGAAGTGCTTAAGGACAAAAATGCTTCTTACATTGGCATAGTATAAAAATAATAGTTTTTACATTTCGTCGATAATATAAAATTAATACCATATAGAAGCTAATGTATTTTACTTTATTATGTATTTTAATGTATTTTACTTAATCATATAGCTTTTAACTGTATGATTTTTATTAGCTACTAGTTGATATCATAGCTGACTACTCCAACACGTTCTGAGATGCATGGAAAAAATCTGAATGACTGAACACTGAAACAGCAATGGCAAGAACTAAGGTTGAGTCTTAAGACCGTCACCACCACCGTACAACCCCTTCTTAGGAGGTACGTCTAGTCATCAGTAGAGGGTAGTCACCTCTCACTATTTCTATACCAACAAAGGCGGCTAGAACAACCATTATTTATACCCCTTATTTGAGGTGCCCCATGGTGGGAACTATTGCTTGCTGCTTATGATCACTGGTTTCTGCGATCGCAGATATGGCATGAGGGATGTCGATTAAGCTTTATTCCTAGACGCTCACATTGTCACTGCAGAGATGGTTTGGACTTTCGATTGAGACAGGGCATTATTATAACTGTTTGGTTTTCAGATGATCGGCATTACCTCCAACAATTTGTTAATATACTGTCATTGTCCGGAATTAAAAGACTTTCACGTATAAGATTTTTAATGCAAAAATTAATAAGGTATACGAAATTATAATACACACAACTCTTTTATTATATCATACTACTTGTCCCCTTGTAATCACATTACGCTCTATGTCACTTGAAGTCATTTAATGATGAAAGATATATTATTTCTTTTTTCAGTTTCGATTCTTTTAGGTACCGTTAAATAATTGCTTTAACTAATAGAAAAATTTCTAAAAGATGCGAAAGAGAAATTTTTAAAAAGAAAACCATAGAAGGAGATTAGACCTGACTCTCAATTTATTTCAAAATCGTTTGTTTTAAATTTTAAAAAAACTTATAACAATTGAAAAAATATACAGAAAGGAATCTGAATGAAAAATTTTGAATTTTAAGATAGTATTAAAATATTTCTAGCAACATAGTTTCTTCCAAAGTTACTGAAAGAAAATAGAAATCTTTGATACATTTCTTATTAATTGAATATTTTAATTAACATTCGCACTTTGAAAGTTGACAACATTTTTAGTCTCTTATCGTAAAACAAAGTTGACTGAAATCATCCAAATTATTTAGGAGTTGAAGTGGAACTACATACACACATAGTTGCAATGACTTTTATTTATATTAAGCTGAATATGCTGCTACACTTACTGGTAATCTGATTATTAAAATACTGCTCACTGTTTTCATAGAGTTAATCCATGCTGATGTGGTAAACATAGATTCACCCTCATAAATTTGAATTTAAAATCTATTGCGCGTCATTAAATTATTTTTCGAAACTTAGAGAGTTGCTTCCCTGCTATTTCATTAAATGACTATTCAAAATAATTATGTGAAGTACGTCCTGGCATAAGGGTTGTGCGTCTTCACCGTGATCTGGGCGTCCTGGGTTCGGGTCCCTGTTCGGGCATGGTTGTTCTTCATCTGTTCTATCTGTGAGATGTGTGAATGTTGCCCCCTTGTAAAGAGGGGTTGTGCAAGCGAATGTGATGCGTGAGTAGATACGAGGTATTCTTGGCCTTAGTTGGCGCTACTAAGACGAGAGACGCTCTCTTGGCTTAAAATCGCTGACTTCGTCAGCGAGCTAGTCCATGGCAAGTGCCATTATAAACAACAAAAACAAATGGCAGGTATCTGCGCATATATTCAGATGACGTGGGAGCTACATTAGTCATCTGATTGTGACGACACAACACTTGACTATATTTTAACTACAGATAAAAGCACTTAATATCCTTCATTTATATGCTTAACACTGAAGATAATCCTTTTTCTTATTCAACACAGATTATAATTAATGGGAGTCTATGAAAAACGACGTCTTACCTTCCTTGGGGTGGGGCTGACTGAGGAGGAGGTGGATTGAGTCACTCCGAGGAGACCGGAGGAGGTGCTCTCGTAGAGGGCCCGTGAGGAGGAGGAGGGCATAATCGGGGATACGGGCCTCTGGTAACTGCCGATGCTCGAGGGGGTCCGGGACTTGCTCTTGGGCGTCTGTGCTGCTATGGCCGCATGCATTTGGTCCATAGTAGGCTGAGGCAGACGCCTGTGAACCTGTCAAGAAAAGAGTCATAAATGGATCCGGTAATTTTTCTTAAACTGACTTTGTACAAAATTTAAAAATTGTTATAAATAGATGATACATTTACTTGTTAATATTTTTGTTTAATACAAATAGTAAAAGTGAAAACGATGAGGTTATAAACTATCCTCTATTTTTTCTATCTGAAATAACGTTTTTGCTTCTGTTTGCTGGAGGTCGCATTCGGGATTGAAGGACTGATTGACGGGTTTAAAAATCTGAATTCATCAAAGATCCCCGTTCACAGCAATCAAAGATCCGTTGATTCTACGATCTTAGTTCAAATGCAATCACATTCATTTAGCTCGCGCGATTAATGTGCTGGCTCAGCTAACTTCCTTTTCAGTTGAGCTTAGCAATTGAACTGATCTGGCTAGTCAACTAATCTTCATTTAGAAACACGAAGTTCATCCATGGACAACCTTTGTGTTGTATCTAAACAGCACATCAATCCAACTAAACTACTTTTCGTTCGTGTTCTTTCCTTATATTTGACGCAGATATGTAACTGAAATGAATAAACTTTATAAAGAAAACTAAGACATTCGAAATGCCATGCAACATACATTTTTCAGAAAAATTGGTAAATTTTTTTAACTATAAATATTTCTTAAAATCGTCGAAAGATATAAAGAATGCATTTAATCCAAACAGAATGTTCTAAATAGAAGAAGTCAATGAAGAAAATAAATTTTTCTGAGTTGTAATATTCGGAGCTTGAAAAATATATTTATGATACTAAAATTTAAAACTTTATATCGATTTTCATGATAAGAAATTACTAATGACTAGTACTGACGCTTAATTTTCTTAAATATCATTCAAACTAAAAATTTAATTTACTTTTTTAGTATCATGTTTCAATTAGATATTAATCAAAAGAAAACGTACCTTCCGCTGGGATTGGGTCTGCATCGGAGCTGTTCCACCAATTGGTTGTTGCTGTTGCTGCTGTGCAAGAGCTGTGGCTTGTTGTTGTTGCTGAAGCTGTTGCATTTCTTGCTGTTGAAGCTGTTGTTGTTGAGCTTGCAGCTGCTGTTGCTGAGACTGCAGCTGCTGTTGCTGTTGCATCTGCTGCTGAAGGTGCACTTGTTGTTGAAGCTGTTGTTGTTGTTGCTGGATCACCTGCTGCTGCTGTTGGATCATCAGCTGCTGCTGCTGGAGCTGGAACTGCTGTTGCACGAGATTCTGGTTCTGGTCCATCTCCGTGCCGCCTTTTTCAAAAAGAAGGTAAAAATAATTCTAATTTTATCCTGCAATTTTTTTAAATAAGTGACAAGAATTTTTTTTAATTGGAAAATTTATTAATGTTTGCTAACATAATTTTTAGATCATTAGTCAAGATACGTTCTCATTTCATAAAATAATTTCATCAAATTATAGAATTTATAAATAAAAATATCTTCAAGAGTAAACATATTATGAAAAAACATATTATGAAACATATTATAAACATATTATGATTTTATGATTACGCCAAGATTATTTTCTATTACTGATTAAAAATGATAATAATCATGACCTACATATATCTGTGAGTTGAATGAAGTAAGTTGGTACTGAAACGTTGTAGACGTAGCGGATGAAACTAAATAAAGAGCAATTTCTGAGTAATAATAGATTTCTATAAAGATTGTATCTCTTTCTTCAAACGGAGAATAAAACATCCTCGCCCAACTAACTTAATCATGTATGGCCTTACGATTCAGAAGAAGAAAAGTCGTTTATCTCTATATATTGAAAAATTGTTCAGAATTCAGACTTCTGGAATTGCATCCAGTTAATACAGGATAATTCTGGATTTTAATTGTCATTTATTTGAGCTGTGAGATACCATTCTTATATTCGTAGTTGTGGAAGTAAAGTGAAATGAGATCGGACTCACTTGTTAGCACTGCTTGCTGGGTTGTCCCACTGCCGCCAACCGTGCCGCTTATTGGCTGCTGAGTGGGAGGTTGTGCCACCGTCGTGGCCGTCATCAGGTTCCGCTGTGGCTGGCCGTCATCTGGGGTCGTGGCCAAACCCAGCGCCTTGTTGAAATCGGCCAGCATTCCTGATATCGTGCCGGAAGTGGCCCTCGGAATGGGTCGCAATTGATCCTGGCACTTCTCCATCAGTTCTTGCTCTGCAGCTTCTAAAGAAGGTGATACGTCAAGTATGGGTGACAGGTCAGTGACCGGTGACCAGTCTTCCCCCTTCTTCAGCTGCTGCTTTTGCAACTGGTTCTGATGTTGTTGTTGTTGCTGAGTCATCATGCCCATGCCTTGACTCATATCCATTGGCTTGCTGCCCTGAAGTTGCTGCTGTTTCTGGGAAGATAACTGTTGTTGTTGTTGCTGTTGTTGCATGGAGAGTTGTTGTTGACTACTTTGTTGTGTTACTTGTTGCACCATTTGCTGTAAAAATAATTGAACTAGTTTTGAACGATGAAATCACAGGAGTGTCAATCAAATCATTTATTGCCAATGAAAAAAATGTTCAAACGAATTCCTCGACAGAAAGAGTTTAAAGTTTTTTTTAAAGTTTTTATCAATTTTGAATCATATGTAGCAACTTCTTAAACTAGAAAACTCTATACCTGACTTCTATTAAGTAAATAAATTATGCTAGTTAGTTATATATAATATTAGGAAAATTCATTTCAATGTGAATTCTTTCATTATGTATGAAAGAAAAATGTAGATTTGCAATAAAAAAATCCCTTCATCCTTTTTTCAATTTCATTTCTTCTTTTTTTCTCACTTAAAACACATCTAGATTGCATTTAATTTCTGAAAACCAAACTGAAATTGAAATAATTTTAATATAATTTTTGTATTTAACAGGAATAGTATCTAGCAGGATTGGCAGCTTCTTCTTGATACATATTACTATACACCAAATGAGCTTCCCAAAAGTTCCTCAAATGCTGAAGAAAGCCTTTCTTTAACTAGATTGTCATTTATCTCGATCCTTTATAAATGCTAGTTGTATTTTTAAAATTTAAAGCGTTAACTTAATAAAAAAAATATTGAAAATTTAACCATTTTTGCAGCATTCCGTGTCAAGTCAATTACTTTCCGGTGAAAACGATTCTAGAGAAATCTCACCGCCTGTTGGAGGTTCCATTGCTGTTGCTGGTCTTGTGGCTGGGTGGAAGTTGGCCATGCTGGGCTTTGGGAAAGGGATGTGAGTGGTACAGTCCTAGGAATGCTGCCGACGGCGCTATTGGGTATAAGCGATCCAGAAACTATCCCGGTGCCACTAGCACTAGAAGAGGTACCAATCAGAGATACCGACTGCTGGACTGTCTGCTGTTGCGGTTGGTGGGATGATTGGCCCATTCCTAAATGAAGGTATTGGAAGAAAATAAGAATTAGAGAGGGAGACTCTTGTTGATACTTTTTTCTTCAAATATCGTCAAAAATATGAGCGTTGGCAACAAAAGCACGAAATACATAGTTTAATTAAATTTGCTGCGGCATCATCCTCTTTAAAACCTCACATTTGGAAAGATTAGCTTTGTGTACCAATGAAGCATAGAACATTTAATTATTGGAATTTTAATATTGATTTCCAATCTCATATCAATTTGTTGTGCAATGCAAAATAATTAAATTTTTGAATTTTTTCTTATTTTTCAATTAAATTGTATTGATTTGAAAAAACTGTTACAATTACTTTCAATAAATTTTAGATTTCCTGATTTCAAAAATTTGTAAATCGAGTATATCAGATAAATACAAAAAAAAAAGTTTAAATTCTTTAGCGCGGAAATTGTTTTAGTGGGTTTAATCGCACATCCAAAAAGAATACTTTCTAAGGTTGCACATGAAATTTTCTATTTTCGTAGGTTTCAGAAAGAATGTAAAAATGGTTTGATGATGTCCTCTATTGTATTTAAGCTCTGAAAATGTCTAATGTGTTTGCTTATTCATTTTGAGTCATATTTAATTTATCAAACATTAATGTTATTTTTTAATTTTAGCAATAAGCAAGACAGTAAATGATAAAATGTACTCTGCAAAATAACTTGATCCGTCTTCCTTAGTACCTCTTATTACTAAAGCTTCTAACAATCGTAAAAGTTAATTGAGAATTAAACATTAAAAGTCTTGTTTCAGATACCTTCTAATGTTTGCATTCTCCCTGATTGTAATTCCAATAGTTAATCATTCGTTCAAATTTTTTTTAACTAGATGTCCTAATATGATTTATATTGTGATGTCAAAAACAAATAACTTGATGCCAAAAATTTTTTATTTAAGAGTGCATATTATATCCCGTAAATTTAGGCGTTAAAATTTGTTGGGCTTTTAGAAAATAATATAGAATTTTTAGGTGAGCCATAAAGCATTTTAGCAATGACAGTCTCAGTTCCTGTTTGAAAGATTTAGACACTTTCGATTTTGTATCATTGCCGTGTTATTTAACAACTGACTGTTCAAGTTCCATTCGAAAAATAATAAAACGAATTACTTGAATTTTTTAGAATTTTCAAATAAATGGAAATGGAATATTAAATTATGTTATATATTCGTATTCTGGTGTTTTTTCTAAAAAGGGCAGGGCAATCGTTAAGCTGAGAAATTTTACTACATTTTGCGATATCAATATATTTACGATATTGATATTATATATTTACAATTTTAAATATATATTTTGTTACAATATGTATTTACAATGTTAAAAATATATTTCCAATATATATTTAGCAATATATTTCCCTTTAATGATTATGACATTAATGATTTCTTCCGCTCTAGGAATGTATTGCTACATGTATAATGCTCCCATAACCTTTCGTAAGCAGACTTCCAATTATTTCGCTCTCTTTAAAATAATTTGTGTTGCATGGAGTACAATTCAGATGAAGCTATATGGTCCATTTACCAGGCTTAATTTTCTCGAGAAAAACAATGGTCGTTGCTCTGACACAGGGGTGGGCAGACTTTTTTAGAGTACGGGCTACTTCTAATTTTTTCAGGGTTTGCGGTCCACCCTGTGGCGTTGGCCAACAATATTTATTATAACTTAATAGTAAATACGGTATATGTACCTACCTACATAACTACAAACATAATAATAATTTCCACAAATATAATATTACCAAATGATGTATTTAATATAAAAAAATTCAAAATATATTAAAAAATATATCATTTTTATCTAAAGTTTGTTCTCGTAGTTATAGTTAGTAGAAGGCAGTCTGCATACTACGCGTCAATTTTGAATATCTTGGTATATAATTACTAACTACTTATCTTGCCCTGGATTCTAAGGGGTCGTCTGTGAGACGGGAACGATATGTTGTCCTAATTATATTTGTCGTTGAAAATGCAGATTCACGCAGGTAGGTAGAACCAAAGAACGAATAATGATAACTTAAACTTAACAATTTAAATTAAATGATATACAACGTTTTAAAATTAAGATACGTTCATTAGATGCCAAAAGTTATTCTTAAGTTCTGAACAACGTGCTTTTAAAATTATGTCATATTGAAGGAGAACTTCGTTTTCCTCAAGAGATAAGGAGAATGCAATGTTCTGTAGTGAAAACTTATAAGCCAGTTAACAGCTACGCTACCCGAACAATTGCTTTTGTATTTTAGTCATGTTACTCGGCTGCGAATCACACGGTCCCAGGTTCTATCCTCGCTCATACCAAACCGCTGCAGTTCCATAAATAAATTTCTTTTAATATCCGCGTCTTATGTCTTAATAAAGGTGGTCACCCCAAAATGCCTTGGTGGTCCACCGGTCGATCGCGATCGACTCAATGCGCACCCCTGCTCTAAGAGAAATAAGAACTGCTGAACAGAGTTCTGAAATTTCTTATGTTTTGTGAATAGTGATTACCATGTAAGCGATATAATAAACTCAGAAAATTATTGTATCTTTATTTTCTTTTATAATTATTTTAACATTTAATTCTTTTTTTTATTTAAACAATTTTAACATTTCTTTTTATAGAACTATTTTTTAACAAATGTGTTTTTCTTTCTTAGCGATTTGACTATCGTTTCGCAATCTTATTTATTGCATTTCAAAGAAGCCTTCATGCTGATCCCAAAAGTTTCAAGAGGATTGTTTACACCGATTTCTTCCCCACCTGCAAGGAACGAAAAAGAATCAAGCCGGTTCAATTTCCTCCTTTCAAAAACCATTTTCAAGGGAAAAACCCAGATAGTCTTCCTTTCTTGAGGTAAGCAGAGTGGTCGTTGCCATAACAACGAAATCGAAGTCGTTTCGAGAAAGCACGCTTCCGGAGAAAGAACGGAACACCTTTTCTTCGTGGGACGATGTTCGTCTGCCCGATAAGGAATGGGACAAACGATCTGCTGGAACATTCTTTCTTTTGCGATGATCTTCGATTTCTTTTCAATAAAACGTCCAGTTCCACCGTACTTGTCGATGTTTTTCTTGAGGCTTTCAAAAATAGATTCCATTTGCTTTTCCTGTAGATAATTTGAACTCCGGAAAAAATAGAAATGAAATTTTAAGCCTTGTCCATTATTTCTCAAACTTAGTTTCTGTCTACCTGTACATGCTTATTACATCTTCCGCAGTTCATGTCTTTAGCAATGAAACTTCTTATAATTATTTGTGCTAAAATAATCCCTATTTTTTTTTTTTTTTTTCCTTGTTGCAATTTCTTCTTTTGTCGCATCGATTAACCCTACAATACATGATTTTTTTTTTTTTTACAAAAAAACTGTTTTGAATAGCTGCATAAAATTTTTAAAAAATTTTAAGTATTTTTAGTAAAATTATTAAAAAATTAATGTGCCAAGTGTTTACATTATAAATTAAATAATATCAAAGTGACGCAAACCACATGATAACAATTAACAATTTCAGAATAAAAACAAAGCCCCTTTTTACCAATATATTCTTTACGAAGCAAAAAAAAAAGTATTTTGATTGTATTTTTAATGACAAAACTTTTCATACAACTGTTATTCTGGTATTTTTTCAAGTTTCGTGTTTAAATATAATTCTAGTACCGCTATTATAATCTATCTGTCTTTTCTACAAATTTTTATCAAAAATCATTTTAAATTATTTACAAACATTCATTATTACCTTTTGGAACAGTCATGTGAAATTTATGAATGGAAATAAAAACATGTAGCCAAATGGCTACGCGATGCGCTGAAGGGTTAAATCAGAGTCATTTCTAGAACTTTAGAATTGATTATCAATCCGAGTTTTTAAAATTTTAGTTAATTAATTGAAGATTTACGGCGCAACCTCCATAGTTGGTTCTAAGAATACTAAATACTTTAAAATTTAAAAACGTAAGGGTAAAATGGAAAATAAACCATTTTCAAAACTCTAGTTCAAAACATCGTTACATGATCATGTTTTTAAGTTTAATTCGTCTGTATTGTCGTTATTTGGATTCATTGCTTAACCGTTGAATTTTGTGCATAAAAACAATATTCTGCAATATATGTAATAAGTATTTATATTTATAATACAGAAATTTTGCTTTTCCTATTTTTCATATAACACTTTTGGCCGTCTAACTATTTGTAAATAAAATAACAGTTTAAAGTTATTATCACGTTAAAGCAACAACGGTAGCTCCATGATATCTACAACTTTAGTATAGTATTGCTAAAATGTCAAAATTTTAATGTGTATTATATAATTTGTAGACAAAAATATTATTGGGTTCATAATTATTAATTTTTTTTTCTTTTTTAAATTTAGCAACTCTCTGCAAAGAGATTGAAAACCTTTTAGCAAATAACTTCATCCAAAGAAACGTTTTTCTCTTCCAAAGTAACGCTAACTCTAATTTTGATCCAACTAGAATGACTTTTCTGTTTAAATACGAATGATTTTGAATGGTAGGCACCATACAAAATACTACAGAAGGATAGAATATAAAGATATGTATCAATAGATGCTTATTAGAAAAACTGAAGAATCGATGGAATTTTCTTAAAGAGGAATGAAGAAAAGGGAAGGATCGATCAAAGTTAAAATTTTTATTGCAAAGAGAATTGTTCTTTGAAACTCAATTTAAAAAAATTCTCATAATTCTATACTGAAATTTATATAAAGATATCTGACTTCAAACTTAACGGAACTAATTTTTCGTTTAATTTTTAATGCTATAATTAATATTCAATAAAATTCATAAATTATAATAAATGAATTAATTATTGAAAAAATGAATAGATGTATGAATTTGGATTCGGTTGTTAATAAAGGATTACAATTTTTCTTTAAAAAAATCTCTTTATCTTTTGTTAATTTTCTTAGGTATATTGATACTGAAAACAGTTATAATGGAAAAAAAAATCATTCAAAAATTTCGTCGCATTACGAGTTATTTTTTATCAGTGTTATATATTTCAAATTCTATACTAAGGCATGAATGTTTTTCATTGTGAGGTACTCCCCTCTTTTACTTTATTAGCATTCTCCTCGCAGAAATGTTGCTTCTTTTTCTTTGCCAGTTTGCTTATCGCGGACTTTTTTTCTTCAAGCTCCGATGAACCATAAAAGAAACAAGTACATAGAACAAAATGAATTAATTATCAAAAGTTATACGCAATCGCGGTTACTTTTCAATACAATCACCGCGAAGATGCAAGCTTTTGCCATATCGATGAATCAAGTTTCAATGCCTCTTCGAAGAAAGTTGCCACCAGTAATGTGATGTGGTTCTTACTACTCATTTGAAAATCTTTAGTAATCTGAAAGTTCTTTGAAATGAAGGAAAGAAAATGGTAAAGGAAGAAAAGTTCTTAAACATTCACCGTTCAAAGTTGCAATTCTGTCATCTTGGAAATCCATGCAAGCTGGTATTCCAGCACCTTCATGTACTTTCGATTAACTCATTCAATAATATCTTCTTTCGAGACGATCTCACGTTCTTGTCTCCATTCTAGAAGAATGCGGCTTATTGTCTAGTGATTTTCATTTCTCCCTTGAACCGAAGGAGTTTTTCTTTGAACTGAGTTTCATTTCTTCCTTAAACCGACAGATTTTTCCTTTGAACTGATATTCCTTTCTTCCTTGAAATGAACTAGGATATCAAAATGATAATGTCAGACTAATGAGAAATTTCAAAGGAACGTTAAAGCGCATCTAGCATTGGTGGTAACCTTTTACGAAGGGAATGTAGAAAACCTCAGACACCGGTATGATAAATGCATGAATCTTCATTACGTTGAAAAATTGCCATGATTGTACATGACTTTTGGCAATAAACTCATTTTTTCCTCTATACTCATCTTTTTTATGGTCCATAGAAGATTGAAAAGAAAACGATCCTCGTATTATATTTCTAGAGAGCAAAACAAAATCAATAAATAAAACAGAATCTTACAGAAAGCAAATAATTTTAAAGGATTTTCACTTAAACTGCATCTGTTTTTAACTCTGCCTTCAAATTGAATAGCTGATTGACAGGACCATAACATAAGCATTTCATCCAATAACCACTTTTACTCGTCTTTGCTTTGCTTATTATCAGAGTAAATTTATATGGAATAGCTGTGGTGGCATGGATTGAAAGGGTAGCCTGTTTGAAACCAGATGGATTTTAGTGACGAAGGCAATGCCTTCGGTTTCCTCTATTGCTATTTAAATATGTGATTTAAACTTAACAAACTCTATTTGACCGGGCAGAAAATAATCGTAAGTATTTCAATTCGTAGCTTCTAGTTGAAAGAGGAGGGGGGGGGGTGTACAATTGTCTCTATAAAAGAATGAATTTCAAAAACAAAGTCATATCTTAGAAAACACATGCCAGATTTGAAGTTATCGATTAGTTTCATAATGGGCAAATTGATATTTACAATAAAACGTCTACACAACGAGTTTGAAGAAACCTGAAAAAATTTCGACATTCAGGATGTCTCAAGTTTACAAATTTCTAAGAGAAATAGAACTCCTAACTTTCAGCAACTCTTTTATTTTTCACTGAAAGGTTTTTGCTCCATTGAGGCTATTATTTTCCCCACTCCTGACCGAATTGCCTCAGCAACATTTTGCTGAGATGCAGAATACAGCTTTCTAAGCTCTACTTTTTGTGTTCTTCCACCAGCTCATAGATGCCACTGCTATACCTTTCTATCTTCATGACCTTGGCTAGAGACATAATTTCGCCCATTATGCCTTCACAGACACTTGCTCGAATTCCTTGGAGTCGCGTTCGACAACGTTGTCCGCCCGTAGCATTTTCCATGCAGAAATAAAAATTCGCTTTAAATAAGCTCTCAACACAGACTATACTCGAGATAAAGAAAATTTTGCATGTTTCCTCGTGATACTTACTCGTCTCTCGATCTGCGAACCATTTATCGCTAAAAAAAGTTTTTTCCTTCATTTTATTTTGTTCTTTATTTGAATAATTCTTTACGGAATGTGTTCGTTAAGCGAGGTATGACTGTATTTCAAAAAAAATTGTTCCAATTAGTATGTAGTAGTAAACACAATTTTATTAAAATCTTTAGATGTTTATATGCAGACCGGCATAGGCTGGTTGATAGGGCGTTGGATTCGCATCCCTTGGGTTGTGAAATAGAACTCCACCAGCCGAAGACTCTCCGTGCACATTGTGGCTGGTGCACGTCGAAATCTTTTGTAGCCCCAAAGTCCTCCAAGTCGAGACAATACCACTAAATCAGAGGTGATCGTTCTTTGCTTTAGGTCTAAATTACGATCTGTGGGTGAATGAATGAAATGTATGAATGAAGTCCGTCCCGTGAAAAGGGCTGTGACGCATGAGTAACTAAGATGTGCTCTTGGACCTAGATGGCGCTACTAAAACAAGAGGTGCTAAAACTCGGCTTAAAATCGCTGACTTCGACAGTGCGCTTGTCTATGACAGCTACTGAAACAAGAGACGCTGAAACTGGGCTTAATTTAACAGTAGTTAAATTTATTTCATTTCACTAATTCGTTGCCTTTAATATAATCATAATAAAATGCTAGCCACTGGTTTTATTTCTAATTCATTCGATTTTTAAATTCATTTATTTTAAAGCTGTTTTCGAGACTTTTCTAAAGATGTCTCCTTTATTTATGAATGAAAACATTATAAATTCTATGTGACATTTTATTTTGTTAACAGTTTGAATTCTGCACGATATCTTTAAATAGACAATAATTAATTTTGCTGCAATTCACACCTCAGTTACATTTGCTTCAGAAATAAATCCAGTTTATTACTATCACTTCAAAATCATAATGATATACATATCATCTTATAACCTTGACAACTGTAGTTAGTAATCAAAAGCGTAGCATTTTTTTAATAATATGTTGGCAGACTATCATACTCTGTTAACACTTTAAAACTGCTGTTGGTATTAAAAATCCCAATTTCTAGTTAAGTACGAAAACCACCAGACTAATGTCAGAAACATGACCTGCACTGTGAATACTTTAAAATAATTTTGAAAAAGTAACAATTTACAGGTTTATCTTTAATGAAAACCTCGCGGGATGGTGCGGAAATGACGATGATAAATTGCAGTAATGAGATGTTTAACATCGTTTTAATTATGTTTTTAGCAGAACACGTTCGAAGGGATTCGGTCGTCCTCATGACAACCGCATGACGTCACGCTCTCGAATGACGCCATTTTTCTGTACGATCGTTGAATCGATGCAGTTTAAGAGCATGTTTATCTTCTTATCTGGTTTAGGGGATTTTCTCACTGCGAAAGTGCTAGCTTTTTTTTTGGGGGGGGGGGTATTTTAATGGGGAAACCACTATCTAATTTCATCTAATTTCCATGGAATATGTCGTCTGTTCCAAACTCTCTATCGAGACATTAGTTTAATATTTTTTTTAACGTAAATATCTTTTCATTTTCGATTGATTCCTGTTGAAATTGCGAAGAATTGTAATTATAATTATTTTGTTTGCTTTCAGATTTCTAGAAAATTCATTTCTGAAATATAAAATTTGTTATTTTATGATATCTCATGGGAAATGGCTGAAATAAATATCATTCTCAGGTTTACTTGGTTACTTCATAGAATGCTAACATGTTTCGTAAAGCTTACAATAATACGCTTTAAGTAAAATAATGATCAAAAAGTTTGTTCAAAAAGCTTCTATAAATGTACTTACTTCTAAATGAAAAGTACTTTTGGCTAAAAATATGAATGTGAAAACTAAATCGTAGTGGTCTGACGTATTATTAGATACATTCAATGCATACTGGAATTTTAATTCCACATATAACATATTTTGTTTTGTTTGTTTTTAAGAGTATCCGTGAATTTTATGATACTTATTTTCGTTAACCTATTGTGTTCGGCACAATTTCGTTCGTTTTTACAACAAATTTGAAGTAAGCTTCATACAACGTTAATTTTCTTATTACACTTATTCGATTGCACTCAGCATTTTGTGGCTTCGATATAAACTAGAACAAATTAATCGATACAGGAGAGTTGAATATGATTTTAAAAAAAACAAGCTCTAAACATTTCTTTAGAAAGAAAAAAAGAAAATTTTGTATGACGTTCAAATTTTAGCGTCAGAATGCAGTTCTACAGAGTTAGATGGTGCATCAGAACATTTATCATTATTATTTTTATTAATCTACTTTATTCTCTATTCATCCACTCATTTATGATTATAAAAACGCTGTATTGTCGATGTTGCCTTCCCGCATATTTACAAATTTTTCTGGCTTTTGGCAGCTCGTAGACTAAAGGTAAAGGTGCAATGCGTGTAACTTTTTAATTTAATTTGTGCTGCATTCCGTATTGATGACTTTGGACATAATTTAAATTTATCCTTTTCAAGTTAAGACTTCTTTATTATAAAGCAATATAAAACAATAATTAGATTTTTTCATTTTATGTAAGTAAAATTAACAAGTAAGTTTATTCATTACAAACTTTTAAGTAATTACTAATTTTAATTTAAAAGAAAACTTTATAATATATGTTTTTGATTAATATTTTAAAATTCCTTATTCTCGTTTATAAAGAATTACGCAACCGCGGCTGAAAAAAAGAAAATAATGCAATATAAGATTAAAATAATTGCATGTTACTTTTGTACTTCTTTACTAAAAACTATAGTACAATATTTTTTAATTCATTTTCTCATTAATCTTTAACTATCTTTTTTTAAATCCCGATTCAGATTTCAGATTCGTGAAGAAACGACAGAGGGGGACAACTTTAATTTATTATTGCACATGCGCAGTAGCAGAATTGGTTCTGCTAGGAATTGCAATATTCTTTTAAAAGAGTCGTTTCTTTATGATTCGAGAGATACCATTCTCCCAGAAGAATCAAAGCTCTAAAAGGAATCATTTAAGATTATTGATGAATTTAGATATCTCATTCAAAATGAAATAAATGAGTGATTATGCTTATACAATGAAAAAAGATCTAGGTGGTCAAGTTCCAGAGAGCCTGACTTACTCCTGTTTAACGACGAAAACTAATTACTTTTTATTCAAGGGAGCGTTCAGAAGAATTGGCCACTTATAAACATCTATTGCCTATAAAGCGAAAAAGAAAGAAAGAAAGAAAAAGACTCTCATAAAAGCAAAATGATGTCTTCTCAATTACCATGATGATAGATCTAGAACATGATATGAATTTTATTACTGATGAAAAATTGATAAAGAGCAATCGTTGGTCCCCATCCCTTCAAAAAACGTTTAGTTCTCCTGGCTCTAAAAGTAGCTGTTTGTCTTTAGGAACATAGTGACTTTTCATCAGTTTGAAAACTTATAAACATTGATTTTTAATATGATTATTTGATAATGTGTAATTGAATTAAAGTATCCTTAATAAGATACTTTAATATTACACAGGAAAAACTAGACTCAAAAGAAAATTCGTATCTGCCCGTTGTGCATTTTAAAACATGGGAAGGGAATGGTCAAAAACAATATCGAATAAGGACATTAAGAAGAGATAGATGAACACTTGCTGTTTTTTTTACATAATTAAGTCCCCGTTGCATAATTATTAAATTATTATCAGGATAAGAATTATTATTAAGGCTAATAGTATAGAAATAGAGCAGATTTTTAACAATCGCAATCACGGATGCTGAATGACAATCTCATTAATGCATGTAAAATAAACATATTTTTTAAAAATGATCATTTATCCTAAATACTTCTTTTCTAATTTTAGCTTTTTTTTTCTGTATCATTCTTTCCCGCACGTCTTGAAGTGTCTAGCATCGATATTTGAAATTCTTATAACAACTAGCTTTGCTTTTCTATCGTGATTAAACTCTAAGTTATAGGTTTTTTTAAAAAAATTAATTATCTATAAATTTCAAGGGCGTACTTTAAACCTACATACAGACTCTTCACGCGCCTTAAATCACCTTCTTTGATCATCATTCTGATGTTAAATTCTATTTTCGATCCGCAAAATATAATAGTGAGTAAAAATTAAAACATAATCATCTGCAAAAGCTTAGAACTGAGCGGCATAACTATGTTCAAACTCACTTACAAAACATTGCAAAATAAAGGGGAAATGGTACCTAAATGTGTAAAACCAACAACCTATAATTAATCATAGGAAAATCATACATAGGGCCTCTCTTTTTCTAAGCTTAAGGATTTTTATTTTTTATTTTTGAGGGGAATGATGTCGTATTAATTTTTGCTTTCAAAGAACAATTCCGGTTTTGTATGTGATTAATACAAATGAAAGTTATTTGTTCTTTCTCTTGCTTGAAAGTTATTTGTTCTCATTTAATGAAACAAGGATAATTATTTATATAAATTAATTAAAGTTAAGGTGATTCGATGGTAAGGTCTAAGTAAGACTCCCCTATCCCCATTGGTAAATTCTCAATCAAATAGCCTAGTAAAGTATCGACAATGAAATGCGAGTTTCAAATTCGAAACCTAATAATAGGATCCACTTTGTATCTGAATCTGGTGCAGCTTAATTTTCATTTCGAAGAATAAGCATCTCCCCACAGGCGTGAGATGAAAACCTGGATTGAGTTTGCCACCTCAGGTGTTGGCCTCGTTATCTGATCACACTTCACAATTGTGAGCTTCATTAAAAAATAGTATTTATGCTACTTCAAAACAGAAGCGTAATGAAAATTGACAATCATACTAAAAAGTAAACATATTTTTAGATCTCCCCTTCCTGAAAAAAAAAAGAATTAAAGAATATTCGAACTTCTAGTGCAAAAACATGCTAAAGCATCTGATAATGTGTTATGATTGATTCGTTATTTTTTATACCAATTTTACAAACTTACTCATAATTAAAGCAACGATAGTATGCATACAAAAAAGAACATCTAATATCATTGCACCATGGGCATGTACAAATATATAGCTAAATGAATGAAAAGTATTGAGATAAAATATAATTAAAAATATTTGAAAAAATTATTAAAATTAAAAAACAAATTACGTAACAATAAGATTGATTTTGCTGAAAAGCTGTTCTTTTAAATTATAAAATAGAGAAAAATGATTTTTATGCAAAAAGGTTATTAAAGAAAATATTTTAATACTTTGTTTAATTTTAAGTTGATTACTAATTGGATAGAAATTTTGAATATTGAAAACCTGTTACCCCTTTTTGCACAATGAACATCCGAAAGCTACTACGCACTAAATTTAATAGCTAGATCCAACACACTGCTCTGCAGAGTTTACTAAATAATTCTTACGTCATACACTCAATTTTCAGATATTATAGTAAGTATATTCGACTTAAGACGTAAATCTTCATTATTTATGTTTTCTTTCAAAAACACTTACCAACTTGCGAAATAAATTTGTCGATACCATTATGCATAATTTTAAAATATGTATACGATTTTTCTTTCTCAGTATTAGATTGATTAAATATCAAATGCTGTAACTTTAATGCTGATGAAATGTATAAAAATAAATAAATAAATAAAATTCTTGCTATGAATATAATTTTTTTTTTTTTTTTTACAAAGCAAACAGCACATTTTTGGAAAGAGGATGGATGCAGTTTAGTGTTTTTTGAAATATCTTTTACAGTACTATTGGATTTTGTCAACCAGTCAAACGGATTTAGCTTGACTAATTGCCTTTCTTTTTGTCTTTCTTATTTCAAATATTCCTCAACTTTGGAAAGAACAGATCAACAGAACCCATCCATTTTGAAGGGGGGTGGGGTGGGCGTGAACAGGTGATAAAAAATTATATATTTTTCTTAATTTTCCTTCTTTTCAAACGTGCAACTCGTCTTGTGACGTTGATCGTAAGGACGTCACCATGGCGACGAAACGTAATCAATTAGCAGTGACACGGCTCAGATAATGAGGGATCTGTCCTTGGCTCTCGAGGGTCAGAATCGATCTTCTAACCTGTGGGCCGCTCAACAAGCTTTCTAAGCGGTTTTCTTTTCCGCGCCTTTATTAATGAAATAAGGCAATTGGATCTGCTATTAATATTATTAGATGATTCGCTTTCAAATGCAGCCGTGCATCGATTTATCAAATTCCAACCGGGGTACCGAAATACCAAAGGGAAATCCACTCGCTCAACTAAACCAGCAAATAAGAATTTACCAGCAAACTTTCGTTTTGCTGGTAGATTCTTATTTTTATACTCATTTTTTCGAAATATCTTTAATAGCCTTTTTTTAGGTTCATCTTTTATTTCATTATGTAACTGATTTCCTTTGTTTGCTTATCCACTAATTCTTTTTTTACTTTCTCATAAACGAAACATACATGGAGATAAATATCAAATCATCGAGAAATTGGGTTTCAAAATTTTAAAGAATCATCATGTTTTAGATCTGTATGCCATGTGTGTGCGAACATCGTTTCTCAAAAACACAGTGAACTATATAATTGAAATTCCTCGTATGGTCTTAATATCAAAATTTCAGATTTAATTTTAGACCAAACGCTTCAAAGGGAAGAGAATTTTCTCCAATGCACATTTCATTTCGCAAAAATAAATCAAGGAAATCGAAAGATAGATTAATTTCTATTTGCTAAAACTGTCTTAGCATACCTTGCCCTTCACGCTTAGTTTAAATATTATTCTACTCAGGGAATGAATTAACTTTTGTGTCAGAAAATGAATGAGTGCCTTTAATCCTACTCGCCACTGAGCACGGTGCACACATTTTGTGTGTGTGTGTATGTCATAGAAACTAGAGCTTTAAGAAACTCAAAATACTGGTGAAATCAGAGAGAAGATTAACATGGCAATCAAATTTGCATTATTAAATAATGCTTCGAATTTTAGAATAAGCAGGAAGCTTTAGAATTGTAAAATAACAAAGTAATTGCGACAAACTGTCAATGGTAAAGACAATTTTTTATACTATTAAAGAATTTTATCGCTAAATGTTTTTCAGCACATTACATTACACGCACAAATGCATGCAATGATAGTACAGTCAGGGAATAGTAATAAACCATTTGTTTAGTATTTCGCAATTACAAACAAATATTTGCAACGGGGATTTTAACAATACTGACATTTAAGTTAACTTTAAAATAAGTTTATAAAGTTAGATAAATAAGTTTAAAAAGAGATTATTTCTTCGCATGTATTCTGACTACTACGAGCTAACATTAAACAGCAACTTTTCCAAGCTTCCATTTTTTATACCTGTATTAATTACTTGTAATTTTTAATTTATAATTATTAGAATAATCAAAAAAATTAAATAATGGAAAAAAAACACCTCAAATCTTTAATTTTAGCCTCTAAATATAGAAAGAGAGAATAAATGGTTTTACCTGTTTCTTCTTATGGCGGGTTAAACTGTAACTGTAACTTCCCCGTTATTTTTTAAAATGTTCTTTTTTCCTTCAGTCTGCGAAATTAAATCTCACTTTTGCTCTATGATAAATGCATCGAAATATTATACGCTCTGTGCCAACATAGTATTATTTTTGACAATACCTGAATTTGTCACAGAAACAACTATTATTGAACAAATAATCTAACATCAAAGCTGATCAATTTCAATTAACATACATGATGCAACAACATCAATATACACCGAAAGTCAAACTGAAATTAAAAAAATAATAAATAAAATAATGCAATGAGAGGGAAAGTGTTGCAAGAGGTGACCACATTCTTGATTTTTCCTTTTTATTCGAAATAGTAAATGAAATCCGACGACACTTTTCAAATATTGATCGCAATTGAATGCAAGAGAAACTTTCTCCCTATTCTTCCTTTTTGAGTTCTGGGTAAACTGCGACAGCTTTGAAATTTTGATTTATAAATAGACGATCAATGATTCCAGTTAAATTTCGACTGCTCCGTGTATCAATATGATCAATGAAAAGGTCTTTAATTAATCATACATCAGAATATATATTATATTATCATCGGTATCTAAATGCTCGTCAAATTTATTTACCTTCTTTTCAAAGACAAATATAAGTCAAACTTTCAAAAAAGAGAATATTATATTTTATGGCAAAAGCGAGTTACAACAGATAGGGCTCCCATCACAGAAGAAACGAAGCTCTTATATATATATATGTAATGATATTTTAAACTCTTAATTTCAACTTAATTAATTTCCAAGATTTTATCTTAATTTAGCCCATAGTAACTTCATTCTAAAATATTATCTTATTTCGTGATCCAATTCCACTTTCTCTATTTAATTAATTCAAGAGAAGCTTTATAAAATTGCTTAGTCAGCTAAACACCGATACTTTCACACGCTCAGCGTGAAGGGGTAAAAATGTCCAAGAGCGCTTCCCTCATCCCTTTTCTGTGTCGTTCTGTATGCTCATCGCTTGTACATATGCTTGCTTATTCAAAATGAAATAAAGTATCTTCACTGTCTTCAAACTGAATCATGCTTCACAACAAATAATGTTACATATATATATATATGTATGTAATGATATTTTAACTCTAATTTCAATTTAATTAATTTTCATAATAACTTCATCTTAATTTAGCCCATAGTAACTTCATTCTAAAATATTCTCTTATTTCGTGATCCAATTCCACCGTCTCTACTTAATTAATTCAAGAGAAGCTTTGTTAAATTGTTGAATCAGCTAAAATCTAACTTTCCCACACTACGCGTGAAGAGATAACATACCGCTGATCAAGCAAATTTTTTTTTAAATCTCCCTTTGTTTCCCCTACCTTCTCGGCGCCTGTAATGAAAATCCCTATCGAAATCTCATAATACATTAGCACTGTGAAGAAATGTTTTCCCTATCAAAATCATAGGTTATATAAGACCAGGGATAAAATGTCCGAGAGCTCTTCCCTCATTCCTTTCTGTGTCGTGCTGTGTGCTCGTCGCTTGTACATATGCTTGCTTCTTCAAAATGAAATAAAACGACGTCACGAAATTAAAAGTATCTTCATTGTCTTCAAACTGCATCATGCTTCGCAACAAATAATATTATATATATATATATATATATATATATATATATATATATATATATATATATATATATATATATATATATATATATATATATATATATATATTCGGATACCTCTCTTCGCTGTTTTGCGTTCATTCCCATTTTCTTCTCTGTGCGAAAAGCGAAAAATAGAGGCCCTAAAAGCGAAAAATAGAGGCCACAAAAGTGATAAATCGCCACTTTTCAGCCCGTGCATTTTGATGTTTCGAAAACCTCAAACCAAAATAACATAATGTTCTCACATGATAATAAATGAGGGAAAGGAAAGATCAAGATAATCTGCATTAAGTTTTGCATAGAAGGTTTGTAAAAAATATATTTAACGTAAAATTATTTACTTTTTGTCAAATACTCTTAACAGTGGTGATAAATAAATAAAATTCGAATATTTCGAGCAACTTACTTTTCAAAGTTTGATTTGCTTTTAAATGGACATAAAAAAAATTCCGAATAAGCTGGAAATCGTTAAAAATGTACAGACCACTTGGCATTTATATGGATTATCAACCCTATCAGCGATTTGTAAAGATGCGGATGAAAAATCTTGAAAGAGAGTTCCGAAATTCATACTGATTGTGCTATTCAGGAAAAATCAATCTGAATAAATATATACTATTAAAAGCAGCATAATTTATTTCCAAGATTGAAGAAGTGTTATTCATAAAGAGGCTTAGTAATAAATTATGAAGCCACAGCAATCACCCAAAAAACAGGAAGAGTATTTTATCATATTTTAATTACGCTTTTTTTAAATTCCTATCATGCATTCAGAATTAAAAGTACTATTAAGCTATAACTCATCCTAATTTTATGATTGAAGCAAAATTTATAATTTAAATCAAATTAACAATTTAAAGATTTTAACTGCAATTATTGGTTCGATCAAAATAAAATTATCGCATGGATGAATCAGTTCATGGTCTCTTTTTATTATACAAACATTTTTTTTTTAATATTCATGGTTAAATTATTGTGAATCTTTTGTTTTTATGTGGTGACATTGTAATAGCTAGTGTAGAAGTACAAATCTTAAACAAGGCATTTAAAATGATTATCGATGTTGGGAAAAAAAATCAACGAATTTCTAGTTTAGTCATTTCTCATACCTCCATATATAGAAAAGTAGACAGATCAAATAGATAACCTATTATAAACTAGTCTACCTCATTTAAGATGGAAAGAATTGGTTCGTTTTAACATATATAAATATGTTTTTGTCCATCAAATTCTGAGAATTTAAGTTTCTGCTTCGTCTCAGTTTATTTTACGATATCAAGAACTAGGTCCCCTCTTTAACAGAACTCAGGCTTCAAATAAATGGAAATGAACGAATATTACTTGGTACGACGATGATAATTTGAGCTATATATTCACACACAAAAATATTTCGTAATCGAAACCTCGACAAGTCAACAATGGAAAAATAAAAATATGGGCCTTCATTCACATATCAATATCGTTCGATGTCTTGAAAGGACTTTTTTGCAAAATTTCAAATTGATACCTACCCTGCAAAATACCAAAAAAAAAAAAATCATGTGGACAGGACTTTCAAGTTTAGGTGACAGTTCAGGTGATCTTACAAAATAACTGCAAATTCTACAAAGCTTCTGAAGAAAAAAAAAAACTTCAAGAAGGAAAATTTTCAAAAGTTTACCGCAAAATAGAGAGCAATCTTTTTGTATCTCAATTTATTTACTATGCTTTTAAAAATGCAAATATTACTTATTTTGTCTATCAGAAGGGGATAATAAGCAAAATTGATTACAATAACAGAAATAAAAAGGATGTTTCAAAGCTCTTGGTACAAATTTTAAGAAGTCATATGAACACTCAATTATCATAATCGATGCTCGCATTTCAGGATCTCGATGCCCAATGAATAAAATGCCCCACTTGCAAAGCAAAAGGTCCCGGTTCGAATCGTCAATAAAAAAAATAGAAATCAGTCCATTTGTCTAATTTGTATTTTTCTAAAACGGAGTTGGACAAGATAAATGATATTTGATGACGTATACAGGGGTCTTGAACATTCACATGAAAAAAATTGGTCCGTGAGATATTTTATTTAGTGGTTGCGATTGGTGAACTCGATCCAAGTTTTCCCCACAGAAATGTACTTCGGAGTAATGCTTTTAAAATATCTTTTGTAAATGGAAAATAGTTGAGAGAAGGGCACCGTTCATTTGATTTGAAATTCACCTGCTTTTCATATGATTTTTTGGCGGCTTTAATTTCACATGGAACAAAAATTGGCGGAAGTGATGCAGTATTTTTGCTTGTGGGATGTTTATTTTTTTATTTTGTCAATTACTTTTTAAATGTAGATGATGGAAGAACAATTGTTCGCCGATGTAGGCTTGTAATTTATGAAAAAAAAATTATAGGAAGTGATCAGAACTGTGACCAAACTCTTTAATGCAAGCGTCCAATTATCGGCGTGAAATCACTAGCATACAATGGTGAAAGAATCGGACATTTATGTCAGTTTTATCCATATAGATAATGGCAAAAAGATTCTCGCCATAATCGATGAAAAAGTCATCCTAGATAAGTTTCTTCATAAAAATCCATAAAATGAAAAATCGGCTGTCCATGCCACCCTCTTGAAGCAATTGCATCGAGTGGAATGAAGCTGTTTCTAATCCTTAGATGGTTTGGAATCGAATGGATTCTCAATCCTTGAATCGTAAAGATGTTGTTGTTGCTGTTTCTGATGGCACTTGCTATGCACATGGAATCGTAAGGATATTTGTGCTTAATTGAACACATTTACTTATTGTCTATATTTTGTACCAAAAGTTTTGAAGCACCATTAAATTGATTTTACTTTAAACCTGCTTCGTTTAGCAGTATGATTTCTAGCATTTTATGATCAAAATATCTCTGGAGTGCTATTACAAGAAAAAAATGCAATATCGTCGTCTTACCAAGTGTTGCATGGGTACGAACAGAAAAGTGTGGGAAAGGAGAGAGAAATACCGAATATACAGAATGTTCAGAAATTAACAACATCAATAAAAGGAAAAATAAAGAAACAGAACATTTAAAAAAAGTTTGCAAAAGTTTGTTCCCAGGCAAAAACAATTATAAAAAAAACAAAAAGAAAAACGAAGATTTTATAATTAAGGAAACAAATAGAAATACAGTCACAACATAGAATCCCTACGAGGGAACACCAACAATAAACATCCAATAATCATTCCTATGAGAAGAAACAGCCATATTTGGTGAAAGAAGAACAGAAGATGCACAGAGAGGAGGATGCAGCATGGCGACCGAAGCATTCATTCTCTGAGTGAGAGGGAAGAGAGGGAAGGATCCACCTACGGGTTGGGAGGGTTTGTTGTCAATCTATACCTCTCCAGCGTAGCAGTGACGACGCCGTGTCCGGGTTCAACTCCCCGTCCCAGGTCATCCCCTGGGACACCATCATTGGCGAAACCATCTCCTCCTCTTCTTCTAGGATGGTGTACACCTCCCCCGGGCTGCGGTCGTAGTAAGTCTGGAGGGAGGAACCCCCTCCACCTCCCCCCTCGTCGCTGTCGTATTCCTCCTCATCTTCTAGCATGCGCCGGATGCTGGAGGCACGGTCTTCTATGTCGTCGGTCCACTGGTCGTCGTCATCATCAATGAGGAGGTAGTAGTCGTCAGGCCCTGTAGTATCTGAGTGTGGGGGGGTTACTATGTCATCTACGGGGTGGAGGTGGTACTCACGTGACATGGAATCGTCCTTCCTTCCGCTCGAATCTCCAGCAACCTGGAAAACAATCAAGTAGCATTTCAGTTTAAAACCGAGAAAATACTGAAAGTTCGTCTGTATTCAGCACGAACAAATTTCATATTTTGATTAACACATGTTCAATGAATTTTGAGATATTTGAAGATTCTTGTGCGTTAACTTGGTAATGGTCAAGAAAAAGCTGCAAATGTGTAAAAAAAAAGAGTATCTTCATGTAAAGAGAGAAAAGAGAGTAAAAGAGAGAATTTTCACATTTTTCTCCAATTCTTGATGTAAGGCTGATACAAGGTGCAATAATAGTTTTGGTGCTGAGAGAAATTAAATTTCGGGCAGAGATTTATGTTTAGCGACAACTGCCGATTAGTAATGCAAATATTAGATGATTCAAAGGCTAATTAATTTGTCTCGATATTATCTACATAAATGCAACATAACTAATCGAAATTATTACCACCCATATTTTTAAAATTTCTTTCTTCTAGCTTGGGAACAGCAAACTCCGCCAAGTACGGAAACTGACAAAAGGTAAAAGAAAGAAATTTACTTTTTTTTTTTTTTTTTTAGCAATTTTGCTTCGGCGTAAAGTTGTTACATTTAGCACATTTCAGAATTGCGGAAAGTGATATTGTGAAATGAAATTTTTTTCCAGTCACAATTATTAGACTAGCTAAAATGAATAATCTGTGATAATTTCTCTCCCCCCCCCCCAAAAAAAAATACTACCGCGAAATTATCGACGCTCTATCAACACAAGTAAAACAAAAATTCTACATTATTTCCATGTATATACGAGTTGAATTAATTATAAAATATCTTACAAAAATCTTTTAAAAATCTAATAAATTCAATCTAATAAATCTAATCAAATTAATTTAATATCTAAAATATCTTTTAAAATCATTTTAAAATTAGACGTTAAACTAATCAGAATGGTTCAATTTAAGTCATTATTAATAAATATTTTATTTTTCTTGATTTATTCCACTTTGAAAAAACTTTTTTAATTAAAAAAGAACGCTTCTCCTGAACTATATATCATTATTAAAATCATAGAAAAACAAAATTGCCTTGGTGCAATAACAATAGTTTGCATCAAGAGTATGCATATCAAACATATGATCAATCTTTATAATCCTACTCTAAAGATTCTCCGTACATGTTTGACTGACTACCTTCATCTGGCATGTCTGGCATTCTGATATGCATTGAATTCCTTTAATACTCTGCTGACATTAAAGGAATTCAGGCTATTTCAGAATGCAGCAAAAATGTCGATTTACTGCTCGTTAAGAAAAAGCTGTGATGCCACATTTACTTGCAGTTTTTATAATGAAAACAAGAAGATTTATAATTTCGACTAGAATTTTGTTTTGTTCTTGTGAACTGAAATTAAGAAGATATAAATCTATATGTAATAAAAATGAAGAATGTATGATTCCAGTGTATGAATATGGTTTTGTCTACAATATGTCCACTAAAGTTTCTTGCCACCCTTTTCACTTCGGAACGCTGCTGCTATATTCATAAAAGTAGTATCTAGGTATATTAAAGTAGCCATGCACTACCGAATGCAACCACCTACGGTGCCACCTGGTGGTAAATTAAGGAAATAGCATTCCTATCTCGAAAACAGAAACAGATAGAGAAAATAGTGATTTACAAAAATGCAAAGCATCATTGATTTAGTATTAAAAGACATCTTGTGGACATTAATGCGAAGAATAGAATGGCTAAACGTGCATTTGTTTTTTCTTGATTTCCGATATTGTGAAATAACAAAACGATCTAAGAAAGAAAAAAAAATTAGTTATAACAATATACCTTTATTTGAGATGTCCAAACTTCTCAACGTCAACTATAATATACATTTGGATCCTCGTTTGAACCTCATATTGCACACGTTGGAGCATAGAGGGTGACGCTGACACAAGCGTTTGTAGTGCGTCATTTAAGGTCCTGCAATGTTGTTTGTGAAGGCATCGCGTACACCTATTTCAGGTATTCCCACTGGAAAAAGTCCAGTAGAGTGAGATCAGGCGAACACGGAGGCCAATATTCAAAACCGCCATACCCAATTATTTGGTTCTCGAATTTCTTGACGAAATACTATTTCACTGTAGATGTCTTGTGAGCAGGTGCGCCGTCATGTTAAAACTATAAATTCCTAACGGCAGGTTCTCCACAAAATCGGGTATCATGTTACATAGCAAACCGCAATTGTAAATATCTTGCACCCATTAACGGGCCATCGTCAAATATTGGTACAATCATCTTTTTATTGTAAATTGTACACCAAACGTTAATAGCAAACCACAATTGATGTCTGATGTTGGTAAAACATTTAGGATTTTCCAGCGTCCAGTAATGGGTGCTTTGTTTATTATACACGCCATTCCGTGAAAATCATGACTCATCCATCCCCACTATATCTGGCATGAATCTTGGCTGGAACTGTATCTTATTTATGACAAAGTTGCACCATGCATAGTATCGTCCAGCATCCCCATCTAGTAAAACCTGTTGCGGCACTGGTCGGTGTGGATGAATACCTAATTGGCTTAGAATTTTCCAAACCTGACTTTTTGAGGGGTTATAGTGTTCATTGATCTCTCGTGTGCTGCATTTCGGATATGCGAGGGCGTATGCTAATACAATATCCGGTTGAACTTGCTATCCTACCTTTGCTGGTCTGCCAGATCGAGCTCGACTAGTCACACAGCTTGTCTCCCTAAGCGTTTTACGACATTTAAGATGGTTTGATGAGAAGTATGCGGGCCTGCAGTGAAACGTTGCCGGGACAAATTTGCTTCTGATCGTGCCTTGTGTCCACATTCACCATACAATAAACCATCTCACAATACTCAGCTTTGGAAAACTGCTCCATGGCCATCAACATCAACGTACTATAACCCAAGAAGATGTCTCTTTTATAGCTGTCTGAGGTGAGCAGGCGTGACGTTTCTTACATCTTTGCAAAAATTTCGTACAGCTAAAATTTCGAAGTTCATGTTTCATGACGTCACAATGCAGGAAATCACGAAGAAACAAATGCGTGCTCAGCCATTCTATTCTTTTCATCAATGTTCACAAGGAGTCTTTTATTAGTAAATTGATGATGCTCTACATCTTTGTAAATCGCTTTTCTCCTTCTATTTCGTTCTGTTTTCGATATAGGAATGTTATCTCCGCAGTTTTCCACCAGATGGAATGAATGTTTATGAATATTGAAGCAGCCTTTGCTTTGTAATACCCTATTTTAATAAGCATTCTTATCCATGATTAAGAAGAATCCTGTCTTAGCATACAGAAGAATACGCGCTATTTCAGAATCTTGCGCTTAGTTTTCTGTGTAAGAAATCGCATTTGATTTAGACATATATTAAATAAAAGCTATTGTCCTTGACCAGTAGAATGAAAGAGATTTAAAATAATGGACAAATTTCAACATTACCATAAGTCATTTGGAAAACTGAACGAAAACATATGAAAGCAGATTGTTAAGGCAGTCTCTAGTATCAATAAAAAATAAAACTTTCAAGCAACCACATGCCTTAAAAAGTTCCTGTTGGGGAACATTTTAGTTCAAAATGGTTCCTATGCAATTAAGTTGAAGGAAAATAATTTCTTGGATCTCAGTAGTACTTTCTTGTGATTCAGAAAAAGTGAAACAGCTTTTATTCAATATTTCTCTTAAAACAGAAGTTTGGTTTACTGTAACAATCAATGTTCCTGGAATGATGGAGTACTGCTGAGTACATTGATGGAGTACTACTTATATATTTGCAGCATAACGTGAACGAGTAGAGGATCTTTGTCGACTCCCAAAAAAGAATCCTGAAATAGTGATTCGGCTTAATGGCAGCTAGTATGCTTCAATGCCATTACGGCATTCTGTGTACCTGAAAGAATTTTACGAGAATTCAGCCTTGATTTTCACCAAAAAGAATATAAAAATAGTGGAAGGATGATATGCAATCCTTTAAAAGTGCATTTCAAGCTCTTTGGACAACAAATCGGACATATCAAATGCATTTACTTCTTATGAGAGGGAAAGATATTGCGGGGGAGAGTAAAACTATTAAAGTGAAGAGTGGCTGCAGATGAAAATATTAAAACTTGAAAGTAAAAATGTAATAAAAGATAATTTGGTTAATCCCTGTAAAATTTTCTTGATTTCACTTCACATCAAGCTGAGCTTTATCAAACAATTTGCTGAGCCTTCAAAGAAGGACATCGCTTCATATACCTTGGCAACAAATTTCCAACATTGCCGGAAGCCAAAATAAAGGACGTTATATTCGCCTATTCATATATTCGAAAACTTTTTAAGCCAAAGTCTTTGAAA